>NC_092808.1:156717966-157038237 GCF_040954645.1 Diabrotica undecimpunctata
AAAATAAAGAAACCTGCAAAAATTTTATATAAAAATATAAAATTTTATTTTATATTTTTGTAGAGCTACCAGAATGTATCCTTGAGTTAGGATCCTCTGCAGATTTTGTCTTGTTTTTGTTTCCAAAAAAATTAAGATCCACGATTTTTGAACAATCAAACATAAAAGCTCTGCAGAAAAACATAAACAAACCTGCCGATATTAGCGAAAATGAAATGAAGCAATTCATAGGATTTGTAATATTTATGTCATTGGTGAAATTACCATCATCGAGTGATAGTAATTTCGTTCCTGTTGCTAATCCAAGCCATGGTAAACTGTTCAAAATTCGACCTCTATTCGACCTCTTGCTCTGTTCGCAAGTAGGAATATCTAGATGTTAATGAACAAATTATCCCTACGAAATACCGGCACCACCTCAAACAATCTAATCCGGCAAAACCTCACAAGTGGGGATACAAAAATCAAGTACTTAGTGGTGTATCAGGTTTTAGTTATGACTTTGATATTTTTACTGGTAAACAAGGCAATACTTTTTCAAATGGAGCGCCTGATTTAGGAGTTAGTGGAAATGTTGTCACTACACTGACAGAGACAGTACCGAAGAATGTTAATCATGAAATATTTTTTGATAACTGGTTTAATAGTCCAAAATTACAGATTTATCTTACAAAAAGTGGATTGTTGCCTTTAGTTATTTTTGGATTAAACCGTGTCCCAAATTTAGAAATCCCATCTTAACAAGTTGACTGCCAGTCTGTCGTATACCACCGACAGTTCAATAAGTACTTCATATTGTTCTATTGAAGCTATATGAAGCTATTTTCTTGTGGCATTTTAAAGTAATTACTACTTAAATGGGAATAAGCCACAATTAAAGGTTAAAGTACGTTTATTGACGTTTCAATTTCCACTTCGGAAATCGTTCTCAAAATACAAACATTAATAATGTTCTACCCATAGCATTACATATGTAATGATTGTGCAGATTGACTCTCAAATAAATTTGTAACGGCGAATGCGTGTATAGAGGTGTAACTTCTACCGGCAGTCCCACTGGACTGCCACACCCGTTTTTTTTTCATGTTTCCAATAATTCATGCAGTAGAGGGTTAATAGGTAGTTCATTGAAGACACTTGTTTGGTAGATTTTAGTATTTATATATGACAAAGGATAATATCTTTAATAAAATAAATATGATGCTTTAAAACAGTCATTTATACCAATTTCCTTGAAATCTACCATCCTTATGTCAACTTGAAAAAATCGTCGAATTTTTTTAAATCCATTAATATATTTCCGGGTTTTTCCAAATGCACCTAAGTACACTATTATTTTATATTAAGCCATCACTGCATTTCGCCGTTTCTGCTTTATGAAATATAATTGCAGATATTCCTAAACTGTTCCTGCAATGCACCAGTGGCTTGGAAATGAAAAATCGTGGGTATATAAGCGCGTATCATAACGACTCTAGATTAAGTTAATCTTGTAACAAAATGTCAAGTTAATTGTGTCCATTTATTTAAGAATTTTAATGTGTGCTCGACATTTTTAATGCTTGCACTCTATCCGTGAATATTACGATAAAGCGGGAAAGTCGCTGACTTAGTTAATACCGGTATGGTGTTTATTTTTTGTTAAAGAAAGTTTCTCATTTATTTTTTAATAAAAGTAATTAAGCGGGTGACGGTATTAGCTTTTACAGAAGCTTATGGATCAAAATAAAATAGGTTTTATTTGTAAAGTGGAAAATCAACGTTGATTAAAAATCGACTAGATGATAAATATTTTCAGACTAATTTTTCTTTCTCAGCTTTTCCCTTTCCAGAGGTTGCTGTTCCTTAGTCTTTTCCGCCACTCATTTTTGTCCATCTTGTTTTCTTCATTTATACCGTGTAACAATTATTATTTACTCATAGGGGGCTAAAAGGAGGGACTGAACAATTACCAGGCTTGGAGATAGGGTCTTCTTCTCTTATTCTTTAATTTGTATTCGTCCACTGCTGGACATAGGCCTCTTCCATTTGCTTCCATTGATTTCTACTCTTTGCAATTCTCATCCACTGCTTGTCCGCGACTTGTTTGATATCATCTGCCCACCTCTTCTCTGTGGTCTGCCTACTTCTCGCCTGTTCTCTCTTGGTCTCCAGTTTGTTAATCTTTGTGTCCATTTTTCGGGATTATCACGTAAGATCAGTAATCTTTGTTCTTTTACAAATGTCGATATTTCTAATCCTGTCTCTCAATCTAATCTCTAGCATGGCCCTCTCCATCGCTCTTTAGATTGTACTGAGCTGCTCTAAGGTTTTCTTTGTCAAGGCCATGATCTTCAGTCCATATGTAGTGGTAAAAGAAACTAAATAACTTATAAACTAATAAAAAACTTATAAACTATTTAAATTTACATAAGAGCAAAACTAGACTACAGGTTATTCTCGAGGCTATCAATATGCGATGCCTTAAACTCGGTTGCTTATCTTGCACTTAAAACTATGTCGGCCTACTTACCCCTTATCAAATCCATTGACAAAGGACACAGCCCCAATAAACGATAATGATCTCATATTACGAAGATTGCCACATGGCATTTTGGGCGTAAATTACCATGTTCTCACCAAAATTTACCAAAACCTATGGATTAAGAGAACATTTTGCGTTTCCTTGACCTTGAATTGTTCTCCTTTCACCAATAACTCTCCCTTTGACTCATCGTGTCATGCTCGTAATTCCTCGTTCCATATTTTACTCGCACTCACTTCTGCGATGCTTTGGTTTTAAAATTAAACCTATTCATGTTTTTGTTAAAAAACAGTAAACAAATCATATGGTTCTAAATATCTATTGAACTGTGAGTTATTTGGGAACACCTGCAAAAATGTTAAACTTTGAAAACGAAAACAATACTTTTTAATATAAGTCTTCATATGAAAAAATCACACTTTTATGATTGTATTGTATACACATTTAATTTAGCTTATAAGTTGCTACTTGAAGTATTTTCTCTCTTTCTTTTACTAATATTTTGTCATCTACAAATAACTAAGTATGTCAATCGAGCGGAAAGTAGATAGGTAGCCACTTTGTTCCACTTTTAACTTTACCCTCTAACCTCACAAGCCTCGTCCACCTTTACCCCACTCCCAGAAGAGTTTTCCTCATGGAGACTCGAACTCGCGACCACACGCACCGAAGCTAAGCACACATACCGGTAAGCCTCGTAACCGTTCAACATCATCTGACAATAATATGTGTATATAAAAAAATCCACGAAGTATTGCCCGTTTTAAATATTCGAACAAAATAAATTGTAAAAAAGTTTTAAACGAAGCAAAAATTTTATAGTAGAGCATAATATAATCAAATACATTACGAATACATACGATGTTAGTAAGGCATAAAAGCAACAAGCTCGATATCAAGTAAGGGTATTGTAAGCACACTGTATATCAACAATGGTAAATAATGTATAAGAACATCGATATACAACAATAATGAAGTTGAGACGATAAGTGGAACCTATTAAGTTATCATCGTTAGTCTTCTAAACCCATTTATTGTGTGTATGTGATCAATTAGTGGAAACGCTTAGCCACGGCAAAATAGATACATCTACCCAACATAGTGTTAAGTATGGTTAAAACACCGCTGGACGAATCCATTTAAATGACGAGGGATAATAGTCACACTATGACGCTATCACGAGGCGGTGGCATGACTGGAACAGTATGAGCGCGAAAGGAGACGAACATGGACGAGGTTTGTGACTTCAGATATCCAAAATCAAAGTGGCTACCTATCTACTGCGGTATACCACAATAGTTCAATTTTTAAGAACGTCGTCATGTATTTTAAAGAGCAAAGAAGAAATGGTACAGCCCTATCTTACTGCTTGCTTGATTTGGATATCTTTATCTATCTTTAGATATCTATCCTTTCTTTGGCAGTGTTGACTACTATTTTTATTTGATAGTACAAGATTTTATTGCCTCTGTAAGATATTGAGGCTAATCATTATCATATATTAATTTTGTATGTGTGATTTCCATTAATTTGAAAAAAGCTTATTTTAAAAGCAAGAATGCAACAAAATACACGGTATAAAAAAGATCAGAATATACGATTTTTAATCAAAACACAGCTTTCAACTGTTTGTCGTAAAGGGAACTCTCCAAAAGAATCGTCGGCAATTAAAAGAGAAAAAAAAACTCTGCAGACTGTGCAAAAATGTGAAAATAATAAACCCGACTTTTTTCTGGTCGTGGTATTAATATTCCCGAAAATAACACAACTCGGGGAAGCATACATAAAGCTTAGCCCGCTCTTTTAACCAAGCAGCTAGTGGAAAAACCACTAAAAATTGTTAGCTCCGCCGTAATTACAAACCTCCACGTCCACCATCGCCATTACTGGCGAATGTTTTTCATATAAAAGGACGCGACTTAAACAAATGATCATTTTGGAATCCCATTTGGTAAACGTAGTGTGAAGATCATCAGGGCGTGCATGATGAAGTTGTTTGGATGTATTTCATAATATGAATACTCTTTTATTTTTTCGTTTGAAGAATTTCGTGACGGTGTGTGGGAGATTCTGCTCAATAAACGTCAACACGTATTTAAAGGATACAATATTTACAGTTGACTGTTGATGGTTAAAAATGTGCCGCAATTTTTAAATTAACATCATCTGATATATCTTCGTTGTCAAACATATTATAAGAGTGTATAATCAGACGTTTCGAAATATTAATATAATAATTAACGCAAGAACCAAATCGACTACATATTTATTAGAAACGAATGGAAGAAATGTTTTACAAACGTAAAAACTAGACCAAGATCCGATCATAAATTGTTATAGGCTTACTTCAAGATGAACTA
Organism: Diabrotica undecimpunctata; assembly: GCF_040954645.1. NCBI lineage: Eukaryota > Metazoa > Arthropoda > Insecta > Coleoptera > Chrysomelidae > Diabrotica > Diabrotica undecimpunctata. The sequence goes on from NC_092808.1 coordinate 156,722,851, forward strand.
AAAAGAACATTGCGGCACCAAAATCAAAACAGGCTAGAGATTTCAAATTCGAAAACATTTAGAGATGCATTAAAGGAAACTAGTATGTCGAACACACAAGACAACCCAGAAGAAATACGGAAAGGTTTCAGAAATGCAATAGAAACCTCTGTAGAAAGAACCAGAACCAAAAAAAAAATAATCAAAAGAATGGGAGAAAAGACCTGATCGAATGCATCTTTGATGCTCTTGAATCCGAGTTTTGACGGAGCGACCAGTTTCGCCAATATACACTTGTCCACATGAACAAGGAATAGAATAGACACCACAGGAAGATAGTGGCGGTAATGGGTCCTTAGGAGAGGGTAGATATTGTGAGATTTTCTTGGGTGGTCGTGAATCCCTGTCCTGGCATTTGGTTTTCACCTCTGGCTGCGTTGAGTAGTTGAGTTACTGTGACCAAATGCCCATCTTGGTAGTTAGTATTCGCCTCTGGTTGCGTTGAGTAACTGAGTTACCGTTGCTAACTACCCATCTTCCTGTCTATGGGTAACCATAGACGAAATGTTACATCCCTTTAGAGGACCGTGTGCATTTATCCAATACATGCCAAAGAAACCGGCAAAATATGGGCAATTAAATTATACGCATTGGTTGACAGCAAAATACTTTATACTTGGACGTTTGAATTATACTGCGGCACATAAAAACCTGGACCATATGTGACATCCAATAAACCATTTGACATGGTAATGAGACTAATTGATTCATTACTAAAATCAAATAGAAATCTGACTACTGACAATTGTTACACAAGCGATCCCCTGCTTTTAATTTTGTCATTAAGAAGTTCAAAGATATATTTTTGTGTATTAGACTATTAAAATTTAACATAATACAGATAATTTATAAATAAATTAAATTTATTATGCAGTAAGCAGTAAGTTTGCCTTCAAAAACCTAATTAAACAAGCTGAATTATCACCTAAAGAGTCATTATACAGATAGACAAGGCAAAATTAGACAAGTTTAAAACATCCTAATTAATTATCTATATTTATTATATGCACGCCTGCGTTATCTCTAATTTATTCTCTAAATTTCATGTTTTATAATTAAGTAGAATTGCCGTAACTTTCTTAAATCTAAAACTTCCCAACTATAATAAACCTCGCGTTTAGCCACAACAAAACACTGAAAACATACTATTGAAATTAAATTCAGCTGCTCCGATCAAAACAGCATGCACAACGAAGTCTGCTATTATAATAAATGTTCCAACACCTATTCGTTACTCGAATTTTCCACTTGGAAGTTGGAGCATATCATTATTTTGAGGTCTGCTCCATAATTCCATGCACGATGACCCAGTTTTCTTTGGGAGAGTTTATTCTTTGCTAACACGGTAAACCTGGTTATTGTTGGGCGTATAATGTAATCTAGTAAGTAGAAACGTTAGAAAATAACAGATGCAGAACGCTTGAAAATATACTTCAGACTTCAGACTAGAAAACACCAACCTCATCGTATTTTTAACTGATTTTTTATAACGGGACAAATTCATTAGTATGTGACTATAATGTGTAGCTAGACCAAAGTATTGGCTTTATTACAAATGAATCTTATAGTAACAAAAGATCTAATAACATTTTTGGAAAATAAGGTATAAATACAGAAATTCATATAAATTAAAACAATATTCATATTTAAAAAATCCTGTCACTTTATTGTAGCAACATTTAAAAATTTTCAACGTTTCTAAATCAGTCATCTCATTTACCAACATTCTTGTCTTTATGGGTAGTAAAGTATATATCATATATATAGGGCAGTATATAGGGTAAACGTCGCTGTGGTTAAAACAAGGAGCAACGCAGCACAAAATGAATTTTACAAGATACAAAAATTCTTGTGCAGTAGCAAACCATTCCAGCACAACAGGCCACATATTTAATTCATGTTTTTAGATATAAAGAGTAACTATATAAAAAGACTATTCTCGAAATGTATCAAATACACAAAACCAAAAAGTCAATTAATTATAAGATAGACAGTTGGAAGTAGAGCGATATGTATTACAATATTTTAAATTTTGGATAAACTATAAGATGTCTAACATCTGGTTTAGTAATAAATCTCGTTGGTCGTAATAGCACATGTAAAAAGACTTGAGTCAGTGCCGTTTTAATTGTTCCTAAAACATTTTTAAGTAGACATTTCAGAACGATTCCGTTGTGGTATACAACATACTTACACGGTGGATAATTATGAAGGATTTCGAATCCGATTCTGTATATATGCATATATATTTATACTCTTTCTATAGGATCTTTTGGCTTTCTTAAGTTCATAAAATAAAATAACATGGTACATAGTAAGGCTTTCTAAATAGATGCGGTAAAAGGCTCTCTAAAGAAATTTAAGATTTAAAACTAGAGAATTAAGTAATCGGATAGAATAGTCTAAAGAGGAATTTCCAACCAATTCTTAGGCATTCACACTCTGTGAATATGATTTATATATTTAGAATTAATTCCTTCTTCTTCAGGTTCCATCTTCTATCGAAGGTTGGAAATCATCATAGCTTTGCGGATTCCGTCTCGGGTGTTCTGATTGTCAACTCTTACCTTGGCAGTTTGATTCCAATACCTACAGATTAGAAATAATTTCCATATCACTACTGTCAATATTTTTGCGTTTTAATATATCTACAATCTTTTTATGTTGAACCCCATCAAATGCATTTTCAAAATTTACAAAACATAAGTACATGTCCCGATTCATATCCATGCATCTCTGGGCCAGCACATTCAAGCCGAACAAAGCATATCTTGTGCCCATACCATTTCTAAAACCAAATTGTGTGTTACTAATTTTATATTCAAGAGTTTTAATAATTTTGCTGTGTATGATTTTCAAAAATGTTTTAAGCGTGTGACTCATTAAAGCTATTGTTTTGTGATCTGAGCAGGATGTTGCAATTGGCTTTTTGGATGTTGTCACAAAGGTCTATTGCAGCCTCTGGAGATTGTGGCAGTCTGATGTATTAGATTAAAGAGTTTATCTATTACATCAGTAACATCTTCATTAGTGTGTTTAAATAATTTGATCGGCACATTATATAGTTCAGTAGCTTTGCCCTCTTTTGTGTTTTTGATGGCATAGATGACTTCTTCCCGTAATATTGATGGTCAGGTATCCTCTGTGGTTTCGAATAATAGTTCTTTTTTTTCATCAATAAATAGCTTTTGGATGAAATTGGTCCAGCGGCACAATCTTTCCTTCACATCAGTAATAATATCTCCATTATCATTTTTAAGGATACTTGCTCTTGTGCTTTTTCTAGAACCTGTCATTTCTTTAACTGTTTTTGTGTAAAGCTATAAGTATACTTTTTATCGAGATCTTATATTTCAATGCATCTGTCAGAGAGCTACCTCTGTTTTGCCTCTCGATTGTTTTTTCTGATATTTGCTGAATTTCTTTGTATTTATTTAGGTCTTTTGCCTAATGATTTCTTCGTTTTTCCATATGTTTAAGAATTTCTACTTTTATCCAAGGTTTTGTTTTTTTCCCAACTGATTTGAGAGGTTTCTTTTCCAACTGACACAAGGGTATGTTAATTTTTTTTTTAATTTTTGGTGAATAATTAGAGTTTCTGTAATATCTTTTTTGACTTTACTTAAATTCTTGTTTATTTTAAATTTCGTTTCTGCATGTGTTGTCTTGTTTAAGCCACCTTAATCCATTATTTTTTTGGAGCTAGGGTGCTTTACATTCTTTAGTTTCACTATCATCGACAAATCTATATCTTCTGTTGGTGATAATATAATCTATTTGACTTCTGACTATTGTGTAGTTATTGTCATCTGGTGACCTTTATAATGTGTATAATCTACGTTTAGGAAAAATGAAATCGTAGGCTTCCACGGCCAGAGTCAGAATTATAGTTTATTCGTCTTCCGGGTTTGGACCGTGTCATTTGTGAGTGACCCAAAAGTGGGTTCATCTCGACGTTTCGCTACAATTGTATGTAGCTTCTTCAGGAGAACAAAAACAGAAAAAGAAACAAAAGACAGGAAGATGGGTAGTTAGCAACGGTAACTCAGTTACTCAACGCAACCAGAGGCGAATACTAACTACCAAGATGGGCATTTGGTCACAGTAACTCAACTACTCAACGCAGACAGAGGTGAAAACCAAATGCCAGGACAGGGATTCACGACCACCCAAGAAAATCTCACAATATCTACCCTCTCCTAAGGACCCATTACCGCCACTATCTTCCTGTGGTGTCTATTCTATTCCTTGTTCATGTGGACAAGTGTATATTGGCGAAACTGGTCGCTCCGTCAAAACTCGGATTCAAGAGCATCAAAGATGCATTCGATCAGGTCTTTTCTCCCATTCTGCAGTTGCAGAACACTGCCAAGAAACCGGTCATTCCATATTGTTCAAAAAAACCCATATTATTTCTAAGAGCCCCTTCTTTTATTCTAGGAAAATCCGCGAATCTCTAGAGATCCGAAAAAATCCACATAATATCAATCAAGAGGAAGGATACTACTTGTCTCCCATCTGGAATCTCAGTCTAGAGCCGCCGTTCGGTCCCGCTACCACGATGCAGCCACATGATTGGCCAGCGCGCGCTTCTTGACGTTCGCGCCACGGAGTGTGCCGGATTCACTCCCTGCCTCTCGACGCGTTAGTGTTCTGAGCTGTTGGACGTGAATCCCTGTCCTGGCATTTGGTTTTCACCTCTGGCTGCGTTGAGTAGTTGAGTTACTGTGACCAAATGCCCATCTTGGTAGTTAGTATTCGCCTCTGGTTGCGTTGAGTAACTGAGTTACCGTTGCTAACTACCCATCTTCCTGTCTTTTGTTTCTTTTTCTTTTTTTGTTCTCCTGAAGAAGCTACATACAATTGTAGCGAAACGTCGAGATGAACCCACTTTTGGGTCACTCACAAATGACACGGTCCAAACCCGGAAGACGAATAAACTACGTTTAGGAAGTTTGATCAGGATATTTGCAAATATGAGTTCCTTATTGATATAGAAATTAACCATCCTATCGCAACGTTTATTCCTTTCCCTGAAACCATATAACAACACACAATTTTTCACTTATCGTTTCCCACTTTAGCGTTTAAATATCTCATTATAATATTTGTATCATGTCTTTTAGTCAACTTTAAGATATCGCCAATTCGTTCATAGAAGTTGTATATGGTGTGGTTATCCTTGTCTGTAGTGGGTATATATAATTGGGATATATTTATTTTACATTTTAAATGAGAGTTAAGAGACACCATAACTACTCAAACATAGTAGGAAACAAAGTTATAAACAGCTTTGTAATAATTTCTATCAAATATAATGCCAATTTCCTGCCTATGATTGGAGTTGTTACCAGAATAATACATTGTTCTTTTTCTGATTTTCCTGAGCCCCAGTATGTTAATCTTCATTCTGAACATTTCCAACACTTCTTCTTCTTATAGTGTCATCTTCATACAAAGGTTGGCAATCATAATGGCTATTTTTATTTTTAAACTTGCCGCTCTAAACAAATCAATCGATCTGCATTGATACTAATCACGTAGATTCTTCAACTATGAGTACTGCCTTCGGCCAACAGATCTTCTTTCTTGAATCTTTCTCTGTATTATGAGTCTCAAAATTCCATATTTTGGTCCCCTCATCACGTGGCCTAGGTATTCCTGTTTTCTGGTTTGTATAGTGGTGATTATTTCTGTTTCTTTACCAACACTCTCCAATACTTCTTTATTTGTAATTCTATTAGTCCACGATATTTTCGAGTCCACGAGTTCAAAAGCCTCGATTCTTTTTAAATTGCAAATTTAGATTTTTGCACGTTAGAAGTGGCTTTATTCGTATAAATGCTGATCTGGTAATCTCTACTCGCCTGTTTATTTCTACAGTATGATAATTGGTTTCATTGATTAAAGTTCCCAAGTACTGTTATTTTTCTACTTGTTTTATCACGTTACCATTGACTGTCAATAGATGATGTATATTTCGTGGTCTTTTTGTAATTAGCATCTACTTCGTTTTTTTAGCGTTTATGGTAATTCCCATCTCAGTACTATTCATACTTAAGCTTACGATAATATGTTGTAGATCTTCAATACTCATTGCTATGATCACAGTGTTGTCTGCATATCGTAAGTTGTTCATTAATTTTTCGTTAACGAGAACTCTTGCTTTGATATTATTGAGCGTCTTTTGGAAAATTTCTTCAGAATATAAATTAAACAAAAGTGACGATAAAAGACATCCCTGTCTAACTCCTCTACAGATCTTGGTTCCAATATAATGTTTGCACTGTATTTATGATCTTACTGTCAATGCGCTTGTTCATAAGTATTGATATTAGTTTTTCGTGTCTTACTTTATCGAAAGCTTTTTCGTAGTCAACAAAGCACAAGTGTAGATCAACTTTTACATCCCGACATCGCTGAATCAATATATTGATGGCAAATAGTCCTTCTCGACTTAGTTGTATCTATTTTTCTATTTATATCTATTATTTCCGACACAGTTTTATTTAGTTTGCCAGATTGGTATAAAATTCTTACGTTCTATGTTCTAATTTGCAAGGTTATAGTTATTCTTATTTGTTTAAAAGGGATTCACCTTGATGCCAACCTGAGAGGCCTTGTCATCTAAATCTGATTGTCCTGCACTGCCGGATCTTGAATTCCGAGCTTTATGATCATTAAATAAATTATTGACCAGTTTGTCCATAACGATTTTTACTGAGAATATCAATGCGAATATTTTTGAAGTTATACTTCTATACCCGCGCTCCACGTTGAAAATTTGTATGGGAGTGAATCTGTGAAACCATTACATATGTAAGATAATGAGTAAGAGAGAGACAGAAGATATATTTTCTCTCTCTTCCTCTCTCGAATATAAAAATGTTCCTTTTGTATATATAATTTAATATTATATATATATATATTATATAAAGATATATCTACATATAATATTATACATATAATAAAATATTTATTAATATTATTATTTATGTGATATGTTTTGTATTATTTATTAAATGTTCATAATTATATTATTCTTTTGTATTTCAAAATAATAATCTCAATAAATCACTGTATGATCCAGAACTGTCAATTTTGAAATACATTTGTGTTATGTCCTCGGTAGTGTAGTAGTCAGTATCCCCGCCCGTCACGCGGAAGACTGGGGTTCGATTCCCAGTCGGGGAGGGAGGACTTTTTATTAATGTTATTATATTATTGTCATTTTTAAATATTTATGGATATTGCATTTTAATTTGTATTGTATTATTATATATGGAATTATGTTGCACCGTATTGTAGTGTATTTTTTTATGTATATTATTGTCATTTTTAAATACTTATGAATATTGCAGTTTAATTTGTATTGTATTATTATATTAATAACAAAATAAACACTGAATTTTACTGCAGAGTATGTGTAAAAAAAATTTTGCATTCAACTCCTTTCATACATATATGAAAATAAAAATATACATTTTCATCAAAATATTGATTCAATCCTTCATTGTTAGTAAGTTGTTATTAATTCTGTTTCTCTTTCTGCTATGTTTTACCTATAGAATTACATATGTAATGATTGTGCAGATTCACTCCCAAATAAATTTGTAACGGCGAATGCGTGTATAGAAGTGTAACTTTCACCGGCAGTCCCACTGGACTACCACACCCGTTTTTGTTATTTGTGGTAGTCATTCTGTGGCTTTCAACACCTCAATATCGTTCTTCCACCTTTGGAATTAATTTTTTAGCTCATATAGTATCAGTTTAAATGTACGTAATGACGGTTTCGTTCTGTCGTTCAAAATTTAAACACCAAGCGGGAAAAAAACTCAAATACATGACTGTTGGTTGCCATGCTTGCTATAACTAAATGTAAAGAATATATTATCTATATATTTTATAAACAAATAATGGTTTAAGCTGTTTTAAAAAAGTAAGAAATATTGTACTTCATTTTGCATAATAAATTTAAATAATCACGTGAACAGTACATATAAACATATATTATTAATGTGTAAAAAGTTTAAAAAACATCCATACAATCGGTCTAACATAATTTTTTAAATACTAAATTATATTTTATTGGTCTACACTAATATGAGAATGGCTATAGATAAATAATAATATATCAAATATATTTTTGCAGTTTTCTAAAATTTACGAAATCTGTATTTTTCAAACGTTTGTGCATCCTTGGTTTAAAATAAAATGTAGTGAAAAACAGTAAGTGTCCATAATCTCAAAAGACTGGAAAATGCAGACAGAAATTGTGTAACTACAATAAAAAGTAACCCATTGTAAAAATGCATAAACGAAAACTGCATGGTACACCTAAAATATTTCAAGACCAGCTACAAAAAATCACAAAAGGCAGTCTCGCATTCACATGCAACATCACATTCGCAGAATGAGCTTTGTTGAAATTCGACTCCCATGACCTCCTCTTTTATACGAGAAAAATAGTTTTCAGCTGTAGCTCACATTTACATACCTAGTTTTCTTCTGAAAAGAAAAATTGTTTATAATACGGGCACAGCCGAGATTCCCAGTCACAGCTTTTCTTGATGATGCTGCGAGATGATTTGTTGAATATTGTGCAGCGTCTGTTCTCCTCGAAAAATACTTCTTCCCTGACTGTTGAGTTATTATAACTCCGTGAGAAATGTCTGAAATTACTTCATTTTGTAACATGTCGTCCTACTTTTCAGGGGTGGATCTTTTATTTTAATAATCTACATTCTAATTCAGAACTTGTATCCACTATAAATTATCTTGTTTTTTATATACTACTTACTGTGTCAAAAAAAAAAAACAAAATTAATTACTATAAGTATAAGTATAAGTCGATACTTACAATCTTAAGTAGTTTTTATTATTTAATAATGGTATATTTTGGGGTACCAGTTTCAAGACTTACAATATTTGCCTCGGTATCAGGCCCCTCTACGTTAGTTTTATATTATATTAGAAACTACTTATTAAGATATCAGATACAGGAAAGCTTTATAAACTAAGGTATTCCTGAAAACCATCTTCCCCCTCAAGGATCCATTTACTCCAACTCCGGAATGTATGTATAACTTTTTTATCATGTGTAGATGAATGCAGCTAGATTTTTTTTGTTTTGATATGTTTATTAATTGTTATAACTGTTGTGTCAGAATGTAAAATAATTTTTTTTATAATTATACTATAATTATAATTTTTGGAAGGTTATGTTATCAGTACTCCCGCCAATCAATATCACGGTTGACCTATAGCATAGGGCAAAAGGCTGTTTAAATTTTAATAAATTGTATTTCGTCAGTGAAAAGTGTAAACTTGCTATCTCCATTTGACCTAACTTTACAGGAGACAGTAAAAACTTAATAAAAAAATTAAAGTAGATTTTAGGAAACAATCAATCCATTTCATAACGAATATGCAAAAGGACCACATTTTCATAACGAATATGCAAAAGGACCACATTTTAAAATAATAGTAAGATAAGAAGAAGTGATGCACTGTTTATTTATTTAAAAAAAAGTGGACGTATTCTGCTGGCATGTTGATGAATTTATCACGTACATGCTTTTCAATTGTAGAATGCATACTAGCTGCTTCCATTTGAGTATGGCCAAGTTCCAAATATTTTTGTTCAATAGTGATGGTATTAGTGACAGCTAAATTTAGTAAAGCATTTGTCATAACGGCATTACGATTCTGGTAGCTGCAGCCATCAAAATTATTTTGGCACCGTCATATAGAGCACTTGGTATAACTGATTCTTTTAAAAAATATACCCAAATTGAAGCAAATTCTTCTGCATTTAAACAACCTTCAGTTTCATTCCACAGGAAACAGAAACCGTCATGATTGATTAAATTATAGAAGCATAAGTTGTGAACTTGCAGTTTTGTTCTGTAGTATAAAGTACTCACCTTCGATTTTGGTGCCAACAAAATCGCCTGCAAGTCTACAGTGAAAACATAAGCTTCCTCTTCTTTGTCCTTCTCCTTCTCCTTCTCCTTCTATTTCTTCTTCTCCTTCTCCTTCTCCTTCTCCTTCTCCTTCTCCTTCTCCTTCTCCTTCTCCTTCTCCTTCTCCTTCTCCTTCTCCTTCTCCTTCTCCTTCTCCTTCTCCTTCTCCTTCTCCTTCTCCTTCTCCTTCTCCTTCTCCTTCTCCTTCTCCTTCTCCTTCTCCTTCTCCTTCTCCTTCTCCTTCTCCTTCTCCTTCTCCTTCTCCTTCTCCTTCTCCTTCTCCTTCTCCTTCTCCTTCTCCTTCTCCTTCACCTTCTTCTTCTCCTTCTCCTTCTCCTTCTCCTTCTCCTTCTCCTTCTCCTTCTCCATCTCCTTCTCCTTCTCCTTTTCCTTCTCCTGTCTAGCTTCCCTTTTTCTCGTTTGATGTGCCGTATATTCTGTTTCGCAAACACTTCCTACCTTAAAACCAGCACATTTTTCTCATTCGTCTTTTTTTTGGACGAAATAGAGAAATGTTACGTATGTCTAGAGCCTGGTTAAAATATGTCCTATGTCTACTAAAGATGTGAGTGCTTCAGTTCGGTACAGGGTTCGGGTATTTCATGTTCCTAATCTCAATTCCATTTTTTGTTTGCAGAGTCGTCGTTTATTTATTGTCTAGCAATACAGTACCATTACGCAGCTGCTTATATATTGTATCTGGTTAATTGTCTGGGTTGAGTTTGCTTGTCAGTATCCAAAAATAAACTCCTTCTCATACTCTGTTGTTCTTGGGGGCCTAGAAATATTCGTGAGCATAACAAAAAATAACTATACCTAAAATATTTCATGCAAAGATTCAATTAGAGAAAGTAAATTTAACATCCTCAATATTTATTCGAATTTTTATTAGAAACTAGTCAGTCTCTGCTTTAACTTAACAAAGTAAACCCTTTGTTCTAGAAAAGTTTAACTGAAGTTAGAAAGTAGAAGAAGATCCGAACGTATGGCCCACGGGTTTTATTTTTACTTACCGGCGAAAATGGAAGTAATTTCTTGTAACAACTGCAACTTTGGACTGGGAAATTTATCTTACAAGTGAATAAATAATATCGCTGATAGAACTAGGTCTAATTAAATTTTCAACGTTTAATTTATTTGAATTAAACACAGTTAGCGGGTTAATTATCCAGTTTTATTTTAATTACTTTTTGTGGAACTTAAAGGACATATAATAATTTTTAAGGAAAAATGTGTTATTTTGACAATATAGGCGAAGGGAAAAATCCCAAAACGTCATTTAGTTTTCGACCAACCCATAACTGTCTGCCAACCTGGCAAATTTAATACCAAAATTTTTTAAATAAAAATTTGCACAAATTGTTTAAACAAAATTTGTGCAAAACAAAAACATAACAATAAATTTGGTTTTAAAAACTATTTCTAATAGAGTTAGTGCGAGGTTTACAGCTCATTATAAGTTGTTTCAGGAATTAGTATGGATGGATGGATTTAGAGACATGACTTTTCTTAGGGGTCTTTTTTGGGGACTTTAAAACGAAGGCGAATGTTTATTATGGCAGGAATTAATGATCGCTTTCACAGTCTGCGCCAGGATATGTTTTGCGCTTACTTATTGTATTAGTATTCTTATAATTTCATATTCTACTGCAGGACTAAAAAAAAATTAAAGAAAATATTACCGGATTATTTTTAATTTGAAATAAGCTTTGGGTAATTATTATTAAATATTACGATGAAATACGCTACACCAACATATACAAAGCAATTATATACCGTAGTATTTTAATAGACAGGCAATATTAGGCTCAAAAAGATAATACCACTGTTGGCATAAAATTATTTATCACAAAGCGCAAATCAACAATTGCCCTTCTGTTACTAGAACTATATGATTTTAATCAAATAATTGGTTCTAAACAAACAAGAGAATACAGTTGAATTAACATTGAAAAATTATGACTGGTCCATAATAGAAAGCAACAATTCCTTTAAGATTAGGTTATACATAGGTAATACATAATTTTTGATAAAAATACTAAAGGTTTGTTGTTGATTTTAAATTCGATATAGAGTATAAATTAAAATATATGCGAATGATGGTTGGATTATGTTTTGCAAAAAATGTTTGTTTAATATTGTGAGCAGATTTAAAATCAATTAAAAAATAATTCAAAATAAACATCGCTTAAATAAAAATACAATTAACTGAAAAGTGTCATATATTTTTATAAATTTAGTTCAAAAACTGATTTAATAATAACCAAGTATGCACAACAAACTCCAGACGATAGCAAAAAGAAAACGAGTAAATTCATGAACTGATCATACTAACTTCAACTTGTTTTAAGATTTTTCAGTAACATATGTACAGTTTGTAGAGTATAAATCCTGATGCACGTCATTATCTACGTCAGAAATCCAAGTTGACATTATTGCCAAATTACAAAAAATTTCTGAATTCATTTTAAATCAAATATATCACATAATTATTGTAGAAGTGGATTATACAACAAAACAAATTAATATTCAAAGTTAATTAGTGAAAAGACTGAAAATAGAAAATAAAAATTTAGTAATAATCTTAAGTTAAAAACAGTTTGAGCCGCTTAAGTAATATAAATATGAAATAGAAAAAAAAACACACTTTTTTCATTACTTATTTACTTTAAAATATTTTAACAAAAAAAACTGGACTTATCGATACATAAAAATTGTTCATAATATGATGGTTTTATATAATTCGCAATCAATATAAAAAAAATGTGCGATTAAAAGTTATACACTGGTACTTCTGTTTCCCGATTTTTTCATTATCCATATACACTCAGGTGCAAAAATATCGATCCATTCCTTATTTCTTATTTATTTGAAGTTGTATAATTTTAGAGACATTAAATTACGTATGTAAATTTAGGTGTACCCTCGTATACGAGAAATAAAATAATATTTTTAATATTGCTTTTTATATTTCTTAAAACAAATTGGTATTTCAGGTTTTTGTCAAAAAGGGTCTGAAGCAAGTAGATATTTATTGAATGTTGTTTTTAATTCAACAACCATACTAGTGTAGTGATTTTATTTTCAAAACGTTATATTTTTATTTAATTATCCTTCCTAAATGTCTCTTACTCTGACAGATGCTGAAAGGGCGGTGACTTTAGTTCAAGATGGTCGTAGCCAATATTATGCAGCTGAAATGTTGGGTGTTAGTCGATCTTCGGTTCAAAGAGCAGTTCGACGTTTTAGCGACACCGGTAACTTCACAAGAAGACCAGGATCAGGTCGTAGAAGGGTAACATCCGAAAGAGATGATCGATTTCTGGTCTCATCATGTTTGAGAAATCGGCATCTAACTTCAGTTGAACTGGCAAATCACCTGAGCGAAGTAAGAAATGTGGATGTAAGCAGATGGACAGTTCGTCGACGACTTGTAGAAGGTAATTTATTATCCAGAAGGCCAGCCCTATCTCCAATACTATCCATAGAACATCGCAGAGCTCGCCTTGCTTTTGCAAGAGAACATGAAAACTGGAGTGATGCAGATTGGAGCAATGTATTGTTCTCAGATGAGTCCAGATTTTGTCTAAGGTCAGCAGACGGCCGAGAAAGGGTTTGAAGAAGACACGGAGAGTGATATTTTCAATGTAATATTGCGGAGAGAATAAGTTATCGGGGGGGCTCCGTTATGGTTTGGGCTGCTATCAGTTCAGAAGCCCATACTGATTTAGCTATTGTAGATACAGGTTCTATGACTGCTGCAAGATACATAACAAGTATTTTAGATCAGCATGTGGTACCTTTTGCTCCATTCATTGGACCTAATTTTATTTTTATGGACGACAACGCGCGTCATCATCGTGCTAGAATCGTCAACCAATATATAGAGGATGTAAGAATTGTCCGTATGAACTGGCCAGCTTGCAGTCCCGTTCTCAATTCTATAGAACATCTATGGGATATGATGGGAAGACGTCTTCGAGCACGAGTAGCCCGTCCAAACAACTTGGCTGAACTTACAGCGGCTCTTCAAGAAATATGGGACCAATTGGATAAATTTGACATCCAGAGGTTAATTACTTCAATGCCTAGACGTGTACAAGCTGTTATAAGGGTCCGAGGGGGAAACACTAGATATTGATTTATTATCAATGTTTTTTTTAATTTCAGAAAGTTTTGAATATTCTTGTATTTTTGAGTTTTGGCGCATGTCTCTATAAATAAATGATTTTTTTGGATAATCTGTAAAAATTATTTTAATCTAACTTATACTTTTACATATATACCTGATTTAGAACTAATATCTTCAAACGTTTTCTTTTTTCAGCAAATAATACCTATGGATCGATTTTTTTGCACCTGAGTGTATTATCCAAAATAATTAGGGATCCCCACCCAAGATCGTCCAACAACACGGTAGTACAAACGGGCTCGCGCGAAAATAATTGCACAAACCAGTCAGCTACTTAATTTAAGAATACGTTCCCACAAATATGACAAAAATAAAACTCAACCGCCCTCACAAAATATGAAAACGAAAGAAAAAACATAAATTTGATTTTGAGAAAACCAAGATCCTGGGAAGTGAACCCAACAGGAAGAAGAGAGAGCTTCTAGAGTCTATACAAATAAAAAAAAAATAATGCAATAAATGATAAAAAAGATGTCAAAAATTTGAACAAAATATATTTTAACTTAATTTAAAAACACATAAAAAGACAATCTCAGAATGCCTATCATGTTAAAATAACTGATTGTTTAAACGATAAACTGACATCAATAAACAACACATGAGATTTAAAATACATTTTACAGGGTATGTCCTATGTTTTTAATATTATTTTAATTGTGACGTCTACTTGTTAGTACCGAATTTTTACATGCTTGGTAAGTCAAAAGTTTTAAATTTTAACTTTTAAATCGTATTATGTCTGTCATAAAATGTTTTTTTAGTCAATATTACTTTTTGAAAAAGCCATGGATTTCCTGCCGAAACGTCGAAAAAATATATGAAAATCTCTTAGTATCAAATCAAAATTTTTTTTATGAACCTAAGCCCAATAAAATCCATTAAAAATATTGTAGTAAATTTTAATTGTTATTGTTATTTTTTTTTTGACTTTTTGTAAGCTTTATCCATAAAATTGTACAATTTTCAGTGACAATAAAGCATATTTTTATTCTATTCTATAGTAAACTGTTTCTAAAAAAGTTCTAAGTATAATAACAGATAAGATCCAAAATAAAACTATAGGAAATATCACTAATGTATAAAATTCCCTCGTAAAACCAAATTTTTCCAGTTTGATGCGTCTAATGAAAAAAAAAACAACTTTTTTTAGGTATTAAAAAATCTTTTCTTTAAGACGTCTTTTTTGGCTGGGATCGTTTGGCCAGCAGGCAAAAATAAATATTAGACAGTCTGGATTAAAATTCCTCTTTGATCTTTTAAATGAAATTAATTAATTACCTAAAACTTCTTTCCTTGTTCGCCCTCCTTATGTATAATTTAATTAAGGAATTTATTCTGAATCAAATGTAGTACGCTAGGAGCTATTTTGATTATTTTTTGTAATTTTACATAGAAATCCACCCACTTTGAAGATAATACTTGTTTATATATGATATTTAACATAACTTAATGTATTTCAGAGTGGATTCAAAAATGTAAAATTAGATTTATTAATATTTGATTTATAAAAAACAAAACCAAACCTAACAAAAACAAACAGAGGGTGATTTTGAATTATTCGTAGTTAAAAAGCTACATTTCCGGTTTGGATGTGTACAAACTCATTACTTTATAGTCCCCCATAAAATTATTAGACCCTCCGATACATCGATACATAGCAAACTGATCACCAGCATCCTTTCGGAGATAGATAAACTCATCACTAACTAGTTTTTGTCTCACGGCGCTGGTTTTTAATGCAAAAGATGAAAGTTACACGTTTCGTTTATGTGGTACTTAATCTAGTAATTTCACAAAAACATTTAGGAAAATTGCTATAAAATTTAACTGATTTATTATACCGGGTGTCTCCCGGTGAGTGGCCTATTCGAAAACTAGAAATATATGTTGACAAAGTTATATCACTATTTATACCACTCCGTATACCTATACAAAACTATATTAAACATAATTAAACGAAAGCGGAATTCCCAAGAGAATGTAAAAACCGTTTAAAAAAATCATTTTAAGGACATATAGAGCTGCTATCAACCCTAAACTACTTGAAAATCCCCCACATGTCTCATCGTTTTTCTTATTCTGACAACAGAGCCACTAGCTCTGCTTTATAATAATTATTACTTTCCTCTGAGTGGCAAAGCGGTCCCCAGGGAAACGTATGCATTATTGAGGGAATATGAGGGCATCTCACGCATTTCTAGTTGACAAAACGAAATGAAGTACAAGTATGCTTGTTCTCGGTTGGTATACTTGACGCAGTCAGTAGGATTATAGTCTCGGAGAATAAGAGCGCCAAATTCAGGACTTTATGTAGCTGTTCGGTTAATATTTTGTTGATTTGTAATTTACCGTATTTTAATTTTATTTAGTTCTTGCTTTACAATAATATTAAACTTGTTTTTATTATTACTTATTTAACAAATAAATCTTTTCTAGTTAACTTTTTGTGTCTCTCTAGAGAGATTTGACTCTGTGTTGCAGGTATTATACACTACAAACGACCAAGGGACAAAATATACTGAACACTGCCTGCTTATCTTACGGCTTATGTATTCGTCAGACGTTCCAAAAGAAAACTTCCATTTCTAACTACAAAATTGCTGACCGCTGCTAGCATTGAACTTTCTGACAAATACTGTAGCATTTGAAATTTATTGGAATCCCCTCGTATATGTGTTAATTGAAATCCCCTTATATATGCATTATAATAACGAAGAATTTTTTCAATGTTTCTTAGTTCGTATCCTTCAATTTAAAACCCAAATAATCTTTCGTTCTTTTTAGGTCGCCGCCGTCGATAATAAATCATTTTATTGTTTGTTTATGTCACAGGCACACATAGGCACAAATTTCTTCGATATTTCTTTGTTGAAACCGCCCGATATTGCGTTTTCAAATTAAGAATTTACGTCTTAATTTCCGTTGTGTCTTGTTTATGTGTCTTAAACCCAAGGTGTTTTGTTTATTCCAACTTATGCGATAAATTTTTTAAGATAAGTTCGTCACTTTCATTGGAGCCGCGGTGAAAAGCGGTGGTCTTCAGCGTTATGTCCAAATTTTACGTCAAATTTGAAATGTTCCTCGTTGTTCGTCTTTTTTTATGAAAAATATGTAAAATATAGTAGCAGTTTAATGGTTCAGTTACAGTTTTAAGTGAGTTTTGAAATGTTGCCATTGTATCCAGTTGTACCTTTTCCTGTTTTTAAGAAGCCAAGTCCAGTTTAGTTTCCAAGGTTTGTGTTCCAGTGACCCATTTTCCTTTTTGTTCGTGTGTCAGAGATTCCCAGCCATTGTTGAGTTTTTAAGAAGTCCAGTTTACAGCACAAGTGTAATTTTTGTGAAATCCAGGTAACTTTCAAATTTTAAAGTAAAGACAGACATTTTTTTAATAATAAGAGTTTGCTTTCATAACAAAAAAGATTTGTAATAATTATTAAATTGTAAAATTTTAGGGTTTGACTTTAGCTGTCAATTTATTTGTTCATTTTTTTTTTATTTAATGTTAACTCACGATAGCTCGTTTTATTATTTTTGATTTTAGTTTGTTTTATTTTTAAAAAAAGGTTAATCTCTGTGCGGTAAATTTTGTAAGTTTATAATAGTATCTCCAACTCCTTGAATTTGTAAACAGATGAAACATATAAGTCTTTTTTTGTATTTTTGTATTTTGCGGCTATTGTTGTATTATTTCTTCACTGTCTATTTTGTAACTGTTTGTGTTGACACAAAAATAAATGTTAAATTTTGTTTCTTAACATTTTGTTTATTCTTTTTTTAACTAACCCTTTTTTTGAGTTTCCATTTGGAAAAGATATGTTTTTTATGTTTAATAATTATATCTCCAGTTACAACTAGCTGTTGTGATGGTTATACTTAGGCACCTCAAAGTGGCGCCCTATATAAATTACTAGAGGTGTTTCCTGTTTCTTTCTGTTTTGTTTGTCCCAAGAGATTTGTATAAGTACCCCTTTGTTTCATATTTTTTGTAGTTGCCCCAATCCGAATCCCCTTGTCTTTTACTTATCCACGACCCCTGCTCTCCTACCAAAACCTGAGTGCCGTTCGCATATGTTTCGATTATTTTGCTTGCCCTTCTCGACCCCCAGTAGTTTCTTCCCCCAATTTTCTACCCCTTGTATTAATGCCCCGTGTGGTAGGCAAAATATCTTCGTTACAACACTTTGAAGGCAACATCTTTATTTTTACCGTACACCTAGATAAATAACTCGTTGCGAGCTTTGCACATGGACAGGAAGGGGTAAGTTTTCTGTCTTTCGGATCCTATTTGCACAATTATACTTGTCTATTGGGAGGTTTTATTCACATTTACCCTTAACGCAAATAAAGACCAAATTTCATAAATAAAATCACTCACTCATTTGTTCAAATTAGTCAATTTAGTCACTAACATAACATTATAAAAATCTGCCAAACCACTAATTAAATTGAACGTAATACTTACCGGCTTGTCATCAAATATATAGTTGTCGTGAATGATTTTGAACTCTTAAACGCAACTTTACTGAACGAAACAATACACCAAACTCAACTAACTGTAACTGCGGACAGAACGACAATTTATAACTTATTATTTATATTAACCGGTAAAAATTAAAACTACTTGTATAATGTGATCACGAAGTTTTACCTTTTTGGTTTCTGTAAACCGTTGGGAATCTTAAATATATAGATAATTTTAGAAGAAAATATTCACCTGCAACGCCCCGACGACGACGTTATTATGAAAAATAAACTATTTTGTGCTTTTATCGTTGCGACCTAGACTAAAAGCAAAACGACTGCACGGCAGTCAGCGGTGTAGAAAGAGGGTTAGGGCTAGTCCCTCGGCTCCGTTTTACAGCTCCCAGAATCCGCATATCCAGCCAGATCTCAGCACCGGCCTTTTGAATAAAACAACGACGGCAACGTGCGCGCTTATCAGAGTCCCGTTTATCATTTTGCTTTATTTTTAGCTAGGGCAGGTCGTGATTTTTGTGAGGTCGTTACGTTGACTTTTGTCCTTGTGTATATGTATAGTGTCCCTTTGATAGATTCGAATTGATAGCGGAGAGTTCGTATGGAACTGTTTGTTTTGTTCAAAGAATGGCGAGTTTGAAGCGGAGT
The DNA here is from genome assembly GCF_040954645.1 of Diabrotica undecimpunctata. Taxonomy (NCBI): domain Eukaryota; kingdom Metazoa; phylum Arthropoda; class Insecta; order Coleoptera; family Chrysomelidae; genus Diabrotica; species Diabrotica undecimpunctata. Next base: position 156,742,174 of record NC_092808.1, read on the forward strand.
ATTGTACGAGATTGGATATCATACAGGGACTGGCAACTTTTTGTACGTTTCTCTAAATTGACTTCATAACTAAATATTATATGGAAATGAGACCAAATACTAACGGTAAAACTCTCCTTCTTTTTGAAGTTATACTTCTATACGCACGGTAGGCGTTGGAAATTTGCATGAGAGTGAATCTGTGAAACCATTACATATGTAAGATAATGAGTAAGAGAGAGACAGAAGATATCTTTTCTCTCTCTTCCTCTCTCGAGAATAAAAATGTTCCTTTTGTATATATATATTTAATATTATATATATCATATTATATAATATTGTATATATATATACATATATATATATATATATATATATATATATATATATATATATATATATATATTATATAATATATATAATATAATATGTATTAATATTATTATTTATGTGATATGTTTTGTATTATTTAAAATTAAACGTTTATAATTATTTTAGGCTTTTGTATTTCAAAATAATCACTGTTTTACCGAGAACTGTCAATTTTGAAATCCGTTAGTGTCATGTCTAATTGGCAAATCCTTTACGTGTTTAGTTCATACGCTGGTGGTTGTGAGTTCGAATCCCAGCTATGAATTTCCTTTTTTATTTTTGAAATATTTAAAAACCTCACGTTAATCTTAATAAATATATGTAATATACGCAAAAAACATAAATTTTAAAATAAAATGAAAATTTACAACATAATCCGAGTTGTTGGTTTTTTATTTTTATCTTCGTAAAGTAAGTTATGTATATTGGCAGTTTTAAATACTTATGAATATTACATTTTAATTTATATTATATTATTATATTGAATTATGTTGCAGTGTTTTTATTGTATTGTAATTTTTATAATAATAACAAAATAAACAATGAATTTTACTGCAGAGTATGTGTAAAATTTTTTTTTGCATTCAACTCCTTTTATACATATATAAAAATAAAAATATATATTTTTATTAAAATATTGATACAATCCTTCATTTACTATACTCCTACTACAGGTCAAATGTTAGCAGTTAATTATACAGCAAACGATGCACCATATACCTATATAACTAATTCTTTTTCTCTTTCTGCTCTCTCTTACCTATAGCATTACATATGTAATGATTGTGCAGATTGACTCCTATATAAATTTTTAACGGTGAACGTGTGTATAGAAGTATAACTTCTACCGGCAGTCCCACTGGACTGCCACACCCGTTTTTTTCAAGGTATTTTAAAGGAAATCCCATACTTCTTTTTCCGTTCAGTTTTTAATCTGTAGGCTTCTAAATTTTTTCTTTGCTCGAGTAGATACTTAGTTGTAAGAGCTTCCTTAGTATGCTTAACTTAACGCTTATAAAACAATAACCAATAAAATTTCTTATTTTAACAATGAAATTTCAAGCACTTAAAAGGCTAAATTAAATACAACTTTATTATATTTTTTACGTTTTTTAAATTTATAATTTATAATATAATTCGCTGTTGGGCTTGAAAAAGAGGACAAGTCAATTTTTGATGAAAACGGGATTAACTTAAATATAGGTTAAAAAAAGTACGTTTTGTTTGTGGTTAAAAGGGGACATGTCACTGAAGCTGAATCTGTATGTTAATTTGATTGTTCTAAAAGAGGCGCTAACAAAAAAGTACATCAAATATAGTGTAAAAAGGGATGTGTTAACATATTCCTTTGGGCACTGCCTATCTCAGTATTTCTCCTAGTGAATAATGAGGCAACCTGACTTGTCCCCTTATTCACGGTTAGATTTTAATGTAACGAGCAACCAACTTAACACACATAACCTATAAATTAGTATGGAGCACGTGTCATACTTATGATTATTATTGCAAAATAAAAATGTTTGTTTAAATTTAGTAATAACAATATAATAAGTGAAAATTAAAAAATGTCTAGAGGAAATTGTTTTCTTGTAATTTTACAATATTTTTACTATAATATTCAATTCTCCAGTTGTTTCTATATATATTGTATGTGAAATACATAGATTAGATGTGATATTGTTTTATAGATGCTCGAGAGAATATTCGTATGTATTCTTTAGATAAGGAAACTGTATTTGAAAATTGCAATAAAATATCTTCAAATGATGATAATCACTTGGAAGGGATTATACCAATGCAGAAAAACTTTTCTACTGTAAGTAGAAAGTAGTAGTACTGTAAGTAATAAATAATTCTATTGAAAGTAAGTACAAGAAGTATAAACTATGGAAGAAATTATATAAACAAAAACAAAATGTGCATTCAGTGTCTATTTTGGGTTGCTTGCTATTTTTGTTGCATCGTAGAACACCATACCAGAGATGAGTCTGAGACGTGCTACACCAGTAGCGTTGCTGCATCACTTCCAGATGAAAAACAGGATCTTTAAGATATCTCTTCAGATGATAGTATTGGAGATCCAAATTGTGTCCCTGCGCAGTATAAAAAAGAATAGCTTTACTAAGGACAGCGATATGGTAAAAAGATAAAAAAAGAGCTAATTCAGAATAATATTTTATTAATACTTTAATAAACCAATATAACTTAGATGATAAAGTCCGCAAGAAAGATAAAAATCGCTCGAACAAAGAAACGAAAAAAATTAGATAGGGGAGATGAGAAAAACGAAATTTTGGTAAGGCGTATGTTACAAGAACTGGAAAAAAAATTAAGAAAAAACTATGCAAAAGGTAAAAGGAATACGTGCAAGGAAAAACAAAAGAAAGTTCGCTTGCAACTTTTCAAAAAATTCTGGGAAATAGGGAGCTACAATCGTAGGTTAGACTATATAGCTGCTTTCATGGATGATAAAGAAAAGAGATCAATGCGAATTAGGAGTTCTAATCCAAACAAACAACAATACCGACAAGATACAATAATTTATTATTCTCCTGTTCGCCCGTTCTGTCATGTGCAAGGACTGCTTTATGAAAACTTAATAATAATAATAATAATATGTATTAGTAAGAAATTCATAGAGGTTATAGCAGCAAAAAAATGTTCTCAAATATCGGGCGTAATGACATAAGACCAACGAGAATATCATGAAAATCGGAGCAAGGTATTAGATGTTGAGAAAATAGCGGCAAGAGATCACATTTTATCTATACCCTTATATGAAAGTAACTATACAAGAAGGCAGTCGTCGAGGAAACATTTACCTCCACACTACATACTCACAGCTGTTTATAAAGCTTACTTACAAAAAAATATACCTAGATAATTTTATTAATCGTCAAATATACAAAAACAAATTTTACAGCTTAAACGTCAGTATAAAGAAACTCAAGAAAGACACATGCGGTACATGTGAAAAATTAAAAATGAAAATTAATATGTGCAAGAATGAGGATAAAGTACTATAACTAAAAGAAGAGTTAAAGTAACACCATTTACAAGCCGATCAAGGATATAAAAGCAAAGAAAAAATAAATTTCTGACTAAGGATCATGCTAAAATGAAAACTATTACTTTTGATCTCCATCAATGCCTGCCAACACCAGACCTCCAAAGCGGTGAGTCTCGTTTTACAAGAGGCAATTGTGGACTTTTAATCTAACAATTTTCGACTGTGACAACTCACAAGCTCACTGTCATTTAATGCATGAATCTTTAGTAAAACGAGGGGTAAATAAAATAAGTTACTGCCTATAACAATAACTAACAAAAAATTTAGATCCTAAAGTCGAACACCTAATAATGTATTAAGACTGTTGCCCTTGCCAGAATAAAAACAGTTTTATAACAGCAGGTTGTTTAACTTCTTTACAATGATCTGCAAATTTAAAAATTATTTACCATAAGTTTCTAATACCAGGCCATACACATATAGAGTGCGACACGGATCATAGTTAATAGAACAAAAATGGAAAAAATTTAGTAGTCAAATAGAACATCCACACAGAAAACATCAATTTTTAGTTTCCTAGAAAGAACTTTTCAAGACCGTAGATTTAGGAAAGAAGAGAAAAGCGACTACAAGTTTATTACCCATGGAGGCATATAACAAGCCTATGGCTATAATGGTAGAAAAGAAAATGCACCTGATTACTTACTGCTTACATATTAGAATCACTGTGGGACTTTTACAAAAATCTACCAACAGATAAAGACTTAGCTGATGTGCTCCTGGATTCATCAACTTCTGACGACGATTAAAAGTTTGTTAAAAAAAATATCTTTTAGCTAGATTTGAATGCATAGATATGTAATGTTTAAAGTTTTTAGCACTTAAATATATGTTGCATTTAAGTAAGCTTGTATTAACGTAATAAAATGTTTGATTATCCTCTGTCTTTTCATTATTACATTCAATTACAAAGGGGTGAGTCATATTATGCTTATTTGTAAAAAACGAGGTAAGTCAAACAAATATCGCTTTAAGTATATTTTGTTTCCAAATACTTAGCAAAAAAATGTTACTCTATTCACGAAAAGTACATGTAAAAAAAACAACGGTAAATCTTCTTCTTAAAGTGCCTATCCGTTCCGGATGTTGGCGATCATCACGGCTATCTTTACTTTGTTTATTGCAGCGCGGAACAGTTCAGTGGTAGTCGTGTTATACCACTTTCGTAAATTTTGAAGCCAGGAAATGCCTGGTCCTCTCTTACCATTTACCTTCCCTTGGAGAATCAGCTGGAGAAGGCCGTAACGTTCTTGATTTCTCATTACATGTCCTAGATATTCCAATTTTTTAGTTTTGACGGTCATGAGAATTTCACATTCTTTCCCCATTCTACGCAGGACCTCCACATTAGTAACTCTGTCAACCCAGGATATACGTAAGATGCGCCTATAACACCACATTTCGAAAGCTTCGAGGCGATTCATAGATGCAACAGTCAGTGTCCATGCTTCCATTCCGTAGAGCAGAACTGTGAATATGTAGCAGTTCAATAGACGAAATTTTGTTTTTAATGATATGTCTCGACTGTTGAAAATGGTTCTCATTCTAACGAATGCTGCTTTTGCTTTTATTATTCGCTGTTTAATTTCTGTTGAGTGGTCCCATTGGCTATTTAAATTGGTGCCTAGATATGTATACTGCTCGACTCTTTCGATATTCTGTTGGTTGATTGTAAGTTGAGCTTTTAGTATTGGTTTTTTACTAATTGTCATAAATTTGGTTTTCTTTATGTTAAGAGCTAGTCCGTATCTGTTGCTGACTTCTGTTATGTGATTTGTTAATATCTGTAAGTCGTTCAGATTATCGGCAAAAACTAGAGTGTCATATGCATATCTAATGTTATTCAACCATTCACCGTTTATTAGTATTTCTTTCGCACAACCGTCTAAAGCTTCCTTAAATACCCATTCAGAATAAATATTGAACAACAATGGAGACAAAATACAGCCCTGTCGTACTCCACGTTCTATTGCAATTTTATCAGTTAACTGGTCTTCTGTAAATAAATAATTTTTCTGTAAAATTGTAAATAGTGTTTTTCTCGTTTTCAAGTAATATGACATCCCGCTTTTCACGCGCAACAGCGAATTATAATGTTAATTAAAATTGCTATATATTTGACATTTTTATTGACTTTTTGAACTGTTATCTAGAACTAAATGCACTAAAAATATGTAAGGAAAATTCTCCTTAAGATCAGGTTATAATAAAATCATTTCCTTTACTTTTAAAATACGGTTATAGGACAAATGCCGTTTTCTAAACCTCAATTTTAGTTCTGCCAAGGAGCAACTACCTTCATGGCATGAATAAATGGTGTGTGAATACGGTTTGAACGACAACGATTTGTTCCTTTATCGCCTGATAAAATGATCCCATTTCTTCCGAAGGAAAAATTTTGGTGAAAATTCAATAGTCCCACTACATATTAATGTTAATGTACATGGATTTTTATACTGGACTAAATCAAATATACTAGCATTATTCAAACACAATAATATTCAATATCGATAAAGTTAGCAAATAATACGCAAAAAACTACAATACCGAAATATTTAATTTGTATGTGTTATTGATATATATTATTTAAATAAAATTTTTCATTTGAAATACGCGAAGCCGGCGCTCCATTTGTTTTTTTAATTGAATTTACTAAAATAGATATTTTGCTGTCAATCAGTAGGAAAACGTAATGAAAACAGCCGATGTCAGTTTACTATAGCACTGAATTTTTGCATTGATACAGATAATAACTAAATCAGATTTTTTTAAAAGTTCCAAAAAAGAATTAGGTTCAAACTAAATTTTAAAATTAGTTTGTGCTGATCGTTCCACTTCAGCATTCTAGATAATCAATAATAACAATAATCATTCTGGTTATAATTATTTTATTAACTTAAATTCTGATGATTTGGCAGGAGAGGACCAAGATGCCGTCGTATCTCGTGGTTAAAAAACCTCTGACAATGGTTTGGGATGACCTTCGCGGAGCTGTTTTCTCAGAGCAGTCAACAAAACCATGATAGCCTTGATGATCGCCACCATCCGGACCGAAGATGCTTTAAATAGATTAGTTGTAGTTGTGGAGAACTATTTTCTTAGGTTTTTTAACCATGATATCCTTCTTCTCCCATTCCTCGCTTTCTGAATACTTTGCCTTGAACTTTTATTTTCAGTAATCTGTATTTAGTGCCGTTTCTCATTGTGTGTCCGAGATATTATAACTTTCTCTTTTTCACTTTATCAATTCTCTTTTTTTCCCCATTCTTCATAGTACAGTCTCGTTAGTTATCTTGTTTATCCATTATATCCTTAGGATTCTTTTGTATAGTCTTCTTCACAAAATATTTCCCCTGAATATAGGTTGAATAATATAGTATAAAGTATACATTCATGTCTAACGCCTCGCACAATCTGGATCGCTTTCGCCGGTTCATCTCCAAGATTTATTCTTATTGTGGCTGATTGGTTCCAGTATAAATTTTGTATTATACGCCGGTCTTTACGATCTATTTGGGGTTTTGTTAGTATATCCATAATTCTTTGCTGTTAAACTGTGTCAAATGCTTTTTGGTAGTCCACAAATCAGGTGTAGATATCGCAAGTCATATCTTTGTATCTTTGGAATAATACCTGTATACTAAACAGTGCATATCTCGTACCTACGCCTTTCATAAATCCAAACTGTGTGTCTTGTATTCTCTCTTCTCATGTCTTGTATATTCTGCGAGGTATAATTTTAAGAAAAAGTTTTAGTGTATGGCTCATTAGTCTTATTAGCCTATATTCTCCGCACTTTTTTGCTCCCTGTTTCTTTGGTAACGTAATAAATTCTGAAACTAGCCAATCTTTTGGAATATTGCCTATGTCACAGATATTTCTCCATTCTGCTCGCGGAAATAAGAATATGGCCGAATCCAGAAAGCCCTGCCTGTCGTAAGAGGCGACTAATGGGTGGGAATCGAGAGGTATAGAGCCGTCGTTTGAGGTGTCAGGTGTGTAAAAACGCACTCGGGGCGCTTAGGCGTCACGGTCACCGGTCTACACTCCTAGTATCCGAGACGAGACTCTCGTGGAACCACTCTACTCTCATTCCAAGAGAACCAGGTAAGGTTAAACGAGCTGAGCCCGTATGCACCTCCTTTGGCCCACATCATCATTAGGGAAGCCGGTGTCTCGGCACGTACCCAGCTGAAGATTTAAGAGTGATAGGTGGAGCAACACAGGTACTACGGGGAGGGTGAAGCCTTGCGATGCTTTATGCATCGCGTCACTCTCATTTGGTGTGGGACTCGTAGGGGCAGTGGAGTCGCTTACGATCGTATGCCTAAAGGCCAGGAGGACCGGGGTCCTGGCAATTTTATAATTGGAGGGGCACCAATCATAGCCATGTCACAGATATTATTGAAGATTTTACATAGCATTCTTAAAGATTTATTATCAAGAAATTTAAGAAATTCAGACTGTGCTCCGTCTGGTCCTGGAGCTCTCCTTTCTTTCAGTAATATTATGACTGCTCTTATTTCTGCCACTAGTATAGGTGGTCCTATTTCCGTAAGTATTGGTTCTCCGTCTCATCAAAAAGAAATCTCGTATGTAATTTTACCAGGTATTACCAATACTCTCTTTGTCCACGATTACCTCTTCGTTGCCATTAACAAGTTTACTTACCCTTCTGTTTTTAAATCTTGGTACGGCATAATCAAAATTTTGAGGGTTAAGAAAATGACACACTGCAATACACAATATTTTTCAACATGGCCTGGAGGTTGACAATAGCTCGTTACAGCACCCGGAAAACTTTCAGATGTAAATACTTTGCCGCATTTTAAAAATTTAATTGACTCACCAACTTATATTGGAAAAATAAATAGAAGAAAAACGCAGTCCTCACAGACGACAAATGACAACATTAAGAAAGGGACAGGGCCAGAGCTCCAAACGTTAATAAGAGTAGCCCAAAATATAGACCAATTTTCTAAAGTTTTGCCAATCTCCATTAGGAACAGCAGCCAAAGAAGAAAGAATTACCTAGATCGCTGCTTTAAAAGCACTTACTAACAATGAAATAGTAATTTTTCGTTTTCGAAGTCGTTCGAAGTAGTCAAAATTATACTACCTATATAGGTCCCGTATTTACTGAATAGTACATGTTTGTGAAAACTTATACACGCACGGGAACTATGTATTCTTCAAAATTGAGTACAGTACATTAAAAACAAGCTTAAAAAATATCAGGATATCCACAGTAAGTTTTAGCTTCACAATGAGGAGATATATAATTTAATAAAAAGATAGTTGTAAATCTTGACTTGTATTAAATTGGGAACCAACTTTAAAATAATAGGTTTATAGAAGTAGAATAATAAATTTGAAAATATAATATTGCTTTAAGTAATTTTCATAATAAATAGTTACGCATTCGTTTCATAAATCAACGCAGGAATCCCAGACCGTTTAATGAAACCGTTTTGCGTGTATAAAAAATCTAATCTGAACCGGTAGTCACCAAACGTCAAAGTGATTTATGCCCTAAGAAAAGAAAGATTTTTCTCGGCAGCAGCAGAAAACAATAAAGCGACTGTCACGACTTTTTTCTTAGTAGTAGCGTGGAAAATAATGAGCAATATAGGGAAAGCAGAAAACGATACGATACGACTAAACACTATGAACGACAGTGGCGTGTGATAGATGTATTTACTACCAATATTTTTTATTCAATTAAGTTGTATTAAAAATTTAATTTAACCACTGGATAGCTATATGCAGTCCCAGTATGGAGTTCCACAGCAGAGACCAGCTAGAAGAAACTGGAAATAACAGCCACGTCGTGTTACAGAATAATCGATGGGTCAACATGGGAAGACAGTATGACAAATGCGACTATCAGAGAAAGATTCCAGTACACACCACCGAGGGAGGTGATGGAGAACAGGACAATATACTTTTTTTACCAAGTCATAAGGAGACACCTAAAGACCAGGGACATTAGAGCATTTACAAATAAAAACACCCACTGATCCACCATCTGATCAGGGTCCAGGTAGTTGCCGAAGAGAACAAATCAAGAAGGAAGGTACGATGTCAAAACGAGTACTTACATTAAAAGTTGCCAATGAATCCTTGACAGAAATAACTAGGTACCCGAAGAGGATGCGGTTTAAACAGTAGATGGCGCAAAAGCGAAAAATTAAAAGAAAGAAGTCAACCAATCAGGAAAGAAGGTACGATGCCAAAACAAGTACCTACAGTAAAAGAAGCCAAGGAGTTCATGGAAGAAATAACTAGGTACCCGAAGAGGATGCGGTTTAAACAGTAGATGGCGCAGAAGCGAAAAATCAGAAGAAAGAAGGTTAAAATATTTTATGTTTTGAAAGTGTGAAGTGTACATTTTATTTAGGCAACAAACGTTTTTATTTTTGTTTTTATTTTGATGTTATCAGTTGCAATGATAAAAATAATACATAGAAAGTCCCATAAAACATAATAAAAGTGATGCTCTCACAGGCGATAATGATAAAAAAAAAAAGAGATTGAAATGTCCTACAAACAATTTAACAATGCTCTGAATCCAACAAAGACACATGAGGTAATTAATATATTAGGAGATTTTAACGCCAAATTTGTGAAAGAATTAGTTGAGTTGGGCTGGACTGTTGGATTGGAATTAGGTAAGAGAAATGCTCATAAAGATGGACTCATTATACTTGCTTAGTGTCCAACTGTTTTGAGCTGCCATAAATAAAGTGAAAATTTCATTTTCTCTGCTTATACACTCGCGATCATAAAATCCGGGTCACCTTAAAAATCGCCGTTATTTCATTTTTAACGAGCTTTATCGTAAATAATAATAACACAAATACAAACTAATACATGTTTCTGAGAATTGTTGTCGGCTTAGCGGTTTCCTTTGTAATAAAGAATTCCAATAATGCCGATTTTGCGGAAAACTATACACTTTCCAAAATGAACGGTACCTGTAACTGCCGCTTGTTTTAAATGTCTCATTTGTGCTTCGACTTTCCGTTCAAATGCAACAAACAAACGTTTATTATTGCCACCATTAGTGTTTATTAGTGTCATTATTAGTGTTTATTATTGTTTAATTTTTGCCAAAAATGCCTTGACTGTTGTTAAAACAGCACGCATTGTTGCGTTTGTGGAAGACGGTCACACTCAACGGCAAGTCGCAAGAACTGTTGGCGTAAGCCTTTCTACGGTTCAACGAGTGCTTCAACGCTTTCAGAAGACGAGTTTGCTAACCAGACGGCCTGGCTCTGGACGAAGAAGAACGACCACTGCACGAGATGACCGTTTCCTTGTGTTTCAGGCTTTACGAAACCGGACCTCAACTGCGGTTATGCATCGAAATTGCCTACAGGAAGTACGAAATTGCAATGTTAGCGTTGCAACAGTCAGAAGAAGACTTCGTTCTTCTGGACTATCTTCTCGGGTAATGGCTACAAGACCGCCACTTGGCCGTGCGCATCGAGTTGTACGACTAGCTTTTGCTCGACAATACGCGCATTGGGCAATTAATGATTGGAGCAAAGTGTTATTCTCAGATAAATCCCGTTTCAGCCTAACTGGATCCAATGGACGTGTAAGAGTTTGGAGGAGAACCGGTAAACGATTTTCACAAGCTTGCATTGCTCCAAGAATGCCATTTGGTGGAGGCTCAGTCATGTCTTGGGGTGGTGTATCTTCCGACTTCCGCACAGAAGAACCCTTCATCGAAAATGGGTCCTTAATTGCACAAAGGTACATTACGGAGATTCTGGAAGAACTGGAATTCTGGAAATGTTATGCTCACCATGACAGGGCTTGGAGAAGACGCAGTTTTTATGCAGGACAACGTGTAACCGCAGGTTGCCAGGATCAGTATGCAATACTTGGACAAGGTTGGAATTACTAGGTTACCCTGGCTAGCTATATCTCCGGATCTGAATCCCATCAAACATCTCTGGGACGATTTGAAAAAACGTATTCAAACCCATACACCTCCTTCTAACAACGCATAGGAGCTTAAGGATCTGTTAGTGAGAGAGTGGAATAACATACCACAACATGTAACCCGGAGAACAATTGAGAATATGCCCCATAGTCTGCAAGAGGTTATTACAGCAAGGGGAGGCAATACACGATATTAGTCATTGAAATTCCACCGATGTTTTACCACGTTCTGTATTTTTCATTTTTTCTTTCGTATGTCTGTTTCAACAATTTGGTTTGTTTTCTGCTTTTTCAATAAAAACAATAAAAAAACCGTTTTTTCTTTTTTTCAAAACAAACATTGATGACAAATAAAAAATACATTAGCCTAAAAAAAAGGTTATTACTGCACCAGATGCAAAAATATCCAAGAAACTTGAAATTTTCAAGGTGACCCGGATTTTATGATCGCGAGTGTATATTGGTATATTAATAGCACCATAGTATTCTTTTGATATTATTACGTGATATTAGGCCTTTACCATTACGTGGTGAATTTTATTAAATTGATCATCTTTTTTTAATTAGTTCTGAATAAATCTTTAATTACTTTTTTTCTATACTAGGTGGGGATATTTCTATTTTGATGCTCTTTTATTTTGCTGTGTTCATGACTCTTTGAATATTCGAAAGCTCTTCAAATTATTTCGTAAGAAGTAAGGGTTTACTTTGACATTGTGGGAAACACTGTCACCAATGTGAAGGAGACTTTTAATAAATTGGAGGTAGAGGCAAAGAAAACTGGTTTAAGGGTAAACGAAGAGAAAACCAAATACATGTGCATCAACAGACAACAGGGACGAGATAGAATAGGGCAAAATGTGACAATAGACCCATATAACTTTGAAAGAGTGGGGAGTTTTAAATATCTCGGAGCAACAATCACTGCAGATAACAATATCGCGGAAGAGATTAAGGGAAGAATTCAGGCAGCAAACTGACGTATGTACAGCCTCCACAATACTATTAAATCTAAAAGCCTAACACGAACATCAAAGATTAGAATATATAAAACGGTGATTAGAGCGGTGCTCATGTATGGGTGTGAGCCGTGGACCCTGACCAAAGAAACTGAAAGAAAACTTAGATGTTTTGAGAGGAAAATCTTCAGAAGAATCTTTGGGCCTTATCACGACATTAATAGCAACCACTACCGAATGAGAACAAATGCTCCCTAATAGACTCCCTAATAACCACCTTGCCAAATTAATATGGGAGGAAACCCCCACAGGAAGAAGAACCTTAGGACTTCCACGAATGCGATGGAGAGACAATATATGGTTCGATCTAAGAACAATGGGACTGCCCACTGACCCAACTATTATGGACGACCGTTCAAGATGGAAGCAAGTTGTGCAGTCAGCCAAAACCCACCCCGGGTTGTAGTGCTACGAGAAGAAAAAGAAGAAGAAGGGTTTACTACTCACTAATAGATCATTAGCTGCTACCTACCGCATTCCCGTTAATTTAGAATTAGGGTAAAATCTAGAAGCGGATAGCCAAAAAATCTTTGAAACCAAGAAGCTCAAGGAATAAATTAAAGAAAATAGATAAAAAATATGAAATTATATTTGACAGTAATGACCAAAATACAAAACTCTCCCAGATTTGATTAAAAATACACATTTATTTCAAAAGTGTATTAATCAATTTTAAAAGAAGTAAGTTGGTTCCAACATAAATTAGCAAATACTCGAATATCACTTTTATTCACTCCCTTATTCTTAAGAATTTTCATAAACTGTTATAAAGTACGGCTTTACAAATATTTTCATAAGCGATGAGCGAGCAAAAACACCAGAAATAACATTATAAAAGCTTTGAATTAAAAATTAAATACAAATTCCTCAACAAGCATATAACGGCCATCAAACAAAATTTAGTAAACTTGCTATAGAACTTGGCCGAAACTGCAAAATTGTGTTAAAAATAGCTACGCCGATGATTGCGAGAAAAAGATTTATATTAAAATGGCTTTTTGCCATTAATCATAATTTTTTGGGGGAGCATTCGCTTTATTTTGATTATTGCTTGGTGCTACTGCTAAGAACGAAAGGTGTAAAAGCTGAAATTAATTTTGTATATTAAGCCCATAGGCGTGCTTCCCCTAAATTATATCCGTCAAATCCGTCAGTTAGATTACACTAACTGTTTATTTAACACAAAACATTTTATGGTATTTGAAATATTATTTAAAACATTAATTGTATTAGAAGATTTTTCTTCTTTAAGTGCAGATTCACAACAATTTCGGTGATCTTTGAGCAGTTTTGTGTCGCGCTCAGAATTGTATGTGGCCATCTCGTCTAAGCGAAACCGCCTGCAGTGGGCAGGACATGTAGCCCGGGCCCCTGAGTCAAACATGATAAAAAAGATTCTAACAGCGCAACCCGTGGGAATGAGAAGACGGGGTAGACCAAAGCTGAGGTGGATGGACGGGGTAACACAAGATGCCGAGAAGATCGGAGTCGGCAACTGGAAAATGCAAGCGAGGGACAGAATAGAATGGCGTAGAAAGCTTGAGAAGGTCGAGGCCCTCTAAGGGCTGTAGCACCAAGATGATGATGATGACATCTCGTCTTTGCTGTCCTTTTTTTTTATGATAAGATTTTTCTCATCTTGATAAATATTAACAGTTTTTTGTTGCTTCCCACTCTTCTTAAAACTTTGTCATTTGTGACCTATTTCACAGAGGATATTATAAGTATACATCGGTAAATCCACATTTCAAAGAACTCAAGGTGATTTGTACTTAGTTTTATGATCCAAACCGCTATTTCATATAACAAGACATAGCATACGTAGTAAGTAAAATTTGAGACTGATTTTTATTCTGAGATTAATAATTATTAATTCAAACCCCGGAAAGTTGATATACACCAAAGAATACTTCTCGAGAATTTACTCCTGGACCTGACAATGCATACGCTAAACTCATAAAGCTATTTAACACCAACGGTACCTAACGACTAACAAAAATAATCAAAGATATATATTTAAACGGAGTATTACTAAGATCATGGCTAATTTCAACGTTTATTGCTCGACTAAAATAAACAAAATCCGTATCCTGCAGTGATTTCCGGACCCTCAGCTTAATGAGCCACATTTTAAACTTATTTCTAAAAATCATACATCAAAGGATAAGGTAACTGTACCTTTTACCGACCATCTAAGATTTCCCTTATAAGCAGATTCAGTAATGAGAAGTATACATTTTTATTTTTCTTTACATAATTTTTAAAGATAAGTTTTAATTTAGTCAATTCAGCTAGTAATATAAATAAAATATTATTATCAAAGTTTAATTATTTTTTTAAATGTTTTAATAATTATGTACAATTTCATTAAAATGATCCCTTTACCGGGAAGACCTCAAAAAAGATGGGTAGATGACATAAGAACAGTGGCAGGCAAACAGTGGATTAGATTGGCGCAAGATAGAGAAAGATGGAAGCAATTGTGACAGACCTACGTTCAGGAGTGGATGGAATATGGTTGACAAAGAAGATGTTCCATTATCAGTGTCCTAAAAAGTATATAGCCACTTTAATTAAGAAGAACATGAAGTTAAAATTTTGACCAAGGTTAATATATA
Organism: Diabrotica undecimpunctata; assembly: GCF_040954645.1. Taxonomy (NCBI): domain Eukaryota; kingdom Metazoa; phylum Arthropoda; class Insecta; order Coleoptera; family Chrysomelidae; genus Diabrotica; species Diabrotica undecimpunctata. Next base: position 156,757,185 of record NC_092808.1, read on the forward strand.
TATAATAACGGATTTATTACGGCTGTCGACGCTTCTCCGCCCCCAATTTCCATCTTTTTCTGTCATATGCAGTTGCCTCTTCTAAGTCTCTTGCCGCCATTGCTTCATCAATATCGTTGCGCCAACTTCTCCGTGGTCGTCCTCTCTTTCTTCTTTCAGGAGGGATCCATTCCAGTACTCTCCTAGGCCATCTGTACTCTGGCATTCTTTTAACATGTCCGAACCAGATTAATTGTTTTCTTTCTATGTCATCATTGATATTTCCCCCCATTTTCATTTCGTTTCTTATTTGTTCGTTTCTAACTCTCTCCAGTTTCGATCTACCGCAGCTTCGTCTCAAATAATCCATTTCTGTCGTCATAAGTTTGTTTTTATTAGCTTTGGTGACGTCCCATACTTCCGAACCGTAAAGTGTAATACTTTGAACTATACTACCGTAAATGTGTTTTTTGGTTTCTCGTCGAATTGTTTTTTGCCAGAGAAGAGAGTTTAAGGCACGGGTCGCTGCTCTGCCCTTGTTTATTCTTTCCCTGATTTCATCTGCGCTATTTCCCTTCTTGTTGAAAATGACCCCCAAATATTTGCAGGATTGCACGCCTTTGATTTTGTCGTCTTCCAAGACTAGGTCACATATTTCATCTGTTCCCACTGAGAGATATTCACATTTTGTCATATTCATGTTTAGACCTGCCACCTCATATTCTTCTTGCAGTTTTCTTACCATATAGCTAAGATCGTAGCTGTCTTCGGCAATTACTACCTGGTCATCCGCAAAGAAAAGTGTATATAGCTTGTTTTCTTCCACCGTTATTCCCATGTTTCTACATTTTTTTACCCATTTCACTAAGGATCTGTCCAAATAGATTTTAAATAAGGTGGGTGACAGACTGCAGCCTTGTCGTAGTCCTTTTGTTGTTTGAAAAGGAGAGGTGATTTCTTGTCCCATTTTAATTCTCGCAAAGTTTTGTTCGTAATATTTTTGAGTGGCGTTAATAAGAATTGGGTTTATTTTCAAGTTACCCATTTCTATCCATAGTTGGGAGATCGGTACACTGTCATATGCTTTTTCCAAATCTATTAAAGCTATATGAGTTTCTCTAGGTTAATACAAAATGTAGTTAATACTTACTAGGTGTACATGTTTTGAATCACTAAATATCAGGGTAAAAACCCGTTAAAATTTATCTATTACAATTTGGTTTACATTATTTGGTATCATATTTTATGATGTTAGAGTTACCAGTGGATATAGTAACTTCCTGAGACGAAGTGTCTTCTCGTAGACACTTCGTAGACAACATAATTAGACATACTAGACAATTATACATCAAGGCAAACCGAATAAGATGGCCAGGTCACGTGGTACAATCAGAGGATGACAGAATGTTAAAGACGGTGTTTTCTGAAAGACCAGATGGTAGATCAGTAGGCCGACCGAGAAAAAGATGAAAGGATGATATTGAAGCCGATTTATCTAGAATTGGGGTACAACAATGGGAAATAGAAGCGGAAGATCGTAGAGGATGGAGGGCGATAGTGAATGCGGCGAAGATTCACTTCGAGTTGTGAAGTCAGTGAAGAAGAAGAATAAGAACAATGATCACAATTAAATGACTTGAAATTACCTGATTTTTTAACTTATGTAACTTCATATGAAAAGGTTTCAAAGAAAATTTTTTTTCAGTTTTCTTCGTTCCCTTTGATAGACGCTACTGGAATGATGGCAATAACCTCGCAATTAATCCAACTTCAGTGATATTTAATTTTATAAAACCATTTAATTTCTAATTTTGTTGGCAAATACAAAAGGCAGGTGTGACCTGTCTCGCTGACGCTTTTGTTATAGAAATTGCTATTAACGAAAAGACAGGGAGTGGGTTTTTGTGTTTACAAACAATCGACTGGGGAGTATCAGGTGTGTAAATACGAAAGAATGAAAGAGGCTTTTAAGTAGATTGGCTGAATGTTTTAGTATTATTTTTAGACATCTATCAGGAATGTCGTGTAAAAAATAAAGAATGGACAGGTATACTTTCACCTTCATTACGACTATATTATTGTCTATTTTACAAAATATTCTGGAACACAAAATAACTTTTTAGAGTATTTAATTTTTACTTATATATTTTATTTTTAATGTTCTCAATATTTTATCATAATATTATGATCTATATGTTATATATTTTAATTATGTATTTTTTACTGGAGGCACATTGAAAAACAGACAGAGTCATATCTACATAAAAAGAAGAAGAATAGGAAGAAGACGAAGAATTACTTATTTCTGGCATAGCATTTTATCTTAACTTCTTCATGAGCGTTAGCAAATTAAATAGTTTTAAACAATTGTCTTTGACTGGCTAACAATTATATAACTTTAACCAATAGAAAGGCAGATATTGAGAACAGTTTTATTAATTAAATCTTGCTCAAGTACTTTCGATTCCTAGAGCATTTTCAGGGGCATTTCCTCGGAAGCGAAAGTACTTGGGCAAGATTAAATTTTGCCCATAATGATTCATAGTGTAAAAACAATTTTACCCCTCGTTTGATTTTATTAGGGTGGTGGGAATAGTCCCAGATCACCTACGCGAAAAGTGTATGTATGTCTGTAAATTCTCACCTTGTGCAGTTTGTCATAACCACGTTTTCCTCGAGGCACTGCATTTTCATTGTTGTTTAGGTGTAAATTTTCATGTAGTTTTTTTGTATCTCTTAGATCCAAATACTTGCGAATCTGCTGATACGCCTAGATATGGATCAGTGGACCAGTAACTGGAAAGCCGAAGAAGTGTATGTATTTCTATTATAATAATTACTTCAATTAGGGCTATCACTTCCTCTAGATTTGTATCTTGCCAATTATTAGATGGACCAGGTTGATTTGACTTATTAGTCAGTCTAGGCCAATTCTGTTTTGCATATAGATTAGTCTAACAAACTATCATATTAAGAATATCTAAATCAAAAATTCTGGTGAAATAATCGATTTCTTTGTCTTCAATTGGCATCTTTAAAAAAATCAAGTGCAAGGTTTTCAAAGAAATCTGTGTTTCAATCCCATTTTTTATCATTTTCTTCATATTCACTATCCTCCGACACCGATGGTTGAAAATGTAACGAGGATGTAGGGAGAGAAAAATTAATTAAATATTGAGCATGTGGTGGTTCCAAACAGGCTGTATTCACACCAGGAGAATCTGAGTAGTTGTCTTTTTCTTCTGAATGTTCCTTATTGTCAGATAAATAAGCTTATGTAGCCTTAGCAACTCTGGGGTTATCTAGATCCCACATTTCTAAAATAAAATAATAAAAACGAACAACGGGTATGGGCAATGGGAAGCATATAACTCACTTACAAATATAGATTAAGCATGCTTTAAATACGTTATATCATCATTGTTTTAATATGAATGTCTGTATAAAGGTCAAAAATATAGAAAAATAATACTTAAATCCGTAGCATTTACCTTAATTTTTGTGTAAACAATTATTCATTCACAAGTATACCATAACCTCACAAAAAACCGTCACTACAGCGTATATTTAAACATACGTATAAATGGTAACGTATATCTGTACCTTAGTTTCACAGTAATTTTTAATAGGTTTACTAATTTCACTACTAGGTGACAGCAGCCTCACACCGTAGGAAAATCAATGAACACTGCCTATAGACGTGATATTATATGGTGGGAATTATACTTTCCACTGCCTCTGAAAGGGTTAAGGGAATTAGCGAGATTATGTTGCCATATTCAAAATGCAACTGAACCTCTATTCCGTTTCATATACATCGAGTGCCAGCTCTTGTACCTAGAGACTTTTTTGCTCACTTTTTGTAAATTAATTTTTTATCAAGTCAATAAAATTCATAATTTTAAAATAGAGTTTTGTTTAGTTACGGAGCTACTTTGGTGAATTACATACGAAATTCACATCACATCAATCACTTATGGACTGAGTAAAATCCACATAAAATATTAAAAGCCCATTGTCAATATCAGTTTTTAGTAAATATATGGCTTGAAGTAATAAACAGTTCTTTAATTGATCTATATTTTCTTTCACAATGACTAACAGTCCAATCTTATCTTAGTTTCCTACAGGAAGAGTTACCTAATCTCTACAGCTGAGATAACACTTAATGGTCTAATGGTCTATACATAATGATACATCAGCCCATTTTAGCATTAGATCACTACATTAAATGTAATCACTTAGATACAGTAAACCCAAATCTTTGGATAGGTAGGAGAGCTACAAAACATTGGCCTTTTCGATCGCCAAATTTAAATCCTCTGTATTTTTGCATTTGAAGTTTGCTATCTTTTTAGTTTATTTCAAACTAAGAACACTTAGTTTGTTATTTTTAGATTGTTTCTTATCGTTTGTGACAATATTTTGACTTTTTTAGATGGATTTTTTTTTTGAATTATAATAAAAAAAATCTAGAAATTTAGTTTTTGTTATAAAATTAATAACAATAAACAACGAATCAGTTTTCGTTTGGTCACCGTTGTATTAAACGCTTCTTTTATGCAAATACGTTCATTGTGTTACATTTTTTTAACAAGATTTGCTCCAAATTTAATTCTTACATTTTAACGGCAGTTGTATAGACTCTATTTATTATGTTTCAGTTAAACAACGCAAACTTTTCGCCTCAACAACAGACTTCTGTTCGGCAAACTTCTATCACAAAAACCAAAACAACAGCTCGATCTCAACTTTTCTACGTCCTTGTTTTCTACCATGTTTATGAATTTAGCGATGTTTAACAGCCTTGAGAAAATTAATGTATTAACATATGAAATGAATTGGTCCTTAATTAAACATAATTAAGCCGTAGAAGTGCTGTTTAGAACACCCTTCATAGTAGCCGGATTGTAGGTTCGAATATAACTAGATGCTTGGGAACTAGATTTAGTATTGAAATTAGAAAACCTCAACCATAAGTTTAACAATGCATTACTTTAATACTTTATGTAGAAAAGTTTAGTAAAACAAACGTCTGTGCTTTGGGGAACTTTAGGAAATATTTTGTTGGTAATTCAACAAGTACACAAATTGACTATTTCGAAGGCTGCTTTAAAAATGGGTTTTATTCAACTTTATCTGTTTAATAATAAAAATGAGAAAATGACAAAATAACCAAGAAACAAATAACAAAATAACCGATGACAATATCAGACTAAATAAAGAAATTGACAAATTGTCAATAAATGTTATAATTCACAATTTGGACTAGGACATTTACAGCATTTCTAAACTACAAAAAGCAGACAAACAATAGGAAAACACAAATAAAATTGAAGACAAATCAGAACAAAAATAAGAAGAATCAAACCAAATCTAAATTTAACGAAGCATCCTCAAAGTCATTACAAACATCAGAGACACTCAGCTCTGTATCTTCGACCTTCACAAGCTCTATGGTCTCCTCCTGTGAATGTATAAAAAGATGCTGCTGCTGAAGAAATATTCAATAATCAAAATTCATAAAAAAAAATGAATAAAGCGGGAAAAAAGAAAATCAAAATAAACACCGCCACCAAAGAAGAGAAGGTAAAAATTACATGAACTTTGAAAAACAAAGAATATATCTTTAGCTGACAGACAATTAATAAGCCATAAAAGATAGTCATAAGGGCCTATCCCCAAATAAAGACCACGAAGAAATGGGAAGGAAAATACAAGTTTTATCCAGATAGAGATGTTTTATTCAGATGGATATCCAAGTTAATTACTATTTAAATGGAAATAAGCCACAATTAAAGGTTAAAATACGTTTATTAACGTTTCAATTTCCACTTCGGAAATCGTTCTCAAAATACAAAACATTTTTGTATTTTGTAAAATCTCGGTCTATTTTAAGATGAGCAATTCCAAAGAGACATATGTTGAGTATAAGAGGTTGAAAGAGTACTTAATAGATGGGATCCTCTTAATGTTTGTATATTGTGTGAACCTCTTTCATCATTACGTCATTAAATTCTACTTCTATCCTATTTTTAAGAGTAGCTTCTAATTCCTTTTACAATAGATTGGTGCATAAAATCCTATGGATTAAATTAAAATCAATTTCAGATCCTAAGAAGCCATGATTTATTTTGTAGAAAAAGAGAAGTTTGACTCCAATTTTTACCTTTATCACATTTGTTAAAGCCTTAGATGACAATTAAATTCTACTAGACAGTTTGTTTTATTTCCAGTAAAATTCTACATTGAAACTGAACACAAACCCAATTTTTAATATATTGAAGAAAGTGAAGTTGGAACTATTCTAACTAGAGATTCTCCAATAAGTGTCAGTAATAATCATGGATACTTCTGTTCCTTTTTAAATTTATTAATCTTTATTTTGAGATAATTTATAGATTTGGCAGGATGTGTAAAATGAAATGTGACGTGTGACGTAAAACATAACGTGGACTCTCATATTTTTCGTGTAACGTGATATTTGACATAAAACGTGACATTTGAGGTGATATATCACAACTAACTTGTCATTTTATTATACTACTAGAACTGATATAGAAAGTATTTATATTGTTTGCGTCATGTCCCCGGTATTCTGATATTTTTAAAAAAACATTTTGTCTAATTGACATAAACTAAGTCCCAGAATTTTGTAGTTTTTGGTAATTGTTTATGGACATTTCTCATATAAGACAAAGTTATTTATGTAATATAAATTTTATTTTTCTTAGATAAATCTTCCGTTATATTAAAAGAAATATTTTAGAGATCTGTTTCAATTTTGAATTTTTATGAATTTTCAAATATGAAAAAGTCATTCTCTTAACATATAGACATCGTAAACCAAATTGCTTTAGAGCATATACATGACTACGAGTAGGAAAGATTTCATTTCTCGTCTTTACTTCTAAACTCCATCAAATAAGTCAGTGGAAGTTGGAACTTCACTATTTGAAATTTTGATTTTGTCCTCAATACGGGACAGACTGAATAACTCGGACACAGATTGCTATCTCCGCTGCAGCTAAAGGCCACAATTTATTTGGATATTCCACTTGGCTGTTGCATTCGCAAATAGTGCTGGTGGCAGTTAAAATTTAAGTGTTGATGGGTAGAATATTTCATATGAGCGAAGAGCGGTTTTAATGATAGAATTTGCTTTTGGGTTGAAGTACAAAAATAACTAGAAATATATGAAAATCTAATGGTTATGCAAAATATGTAATTCATTTATTTTATAATTATGCATATATATTATTACAGGGTAAAGATTTAAAAACGTACCACCGAGTTTTCGGTAAATATATTCTAAAAAATCGGAAATAGGGGTCAATAAAATTTTTTCCTAGAAGATTAATTTTAGTAAATATTTTTACCCCTTACGATTATACTTCTAGTAAGGGTAAATATGACCTTAAAGTGTCCCGATTTTTCATGATAATGTGCATGCCGAAATTCTTAAAACCTTAAACATCTTACGTCTTATTTTTTCAACTGAAGATATGATTCTACAAAAATTCCAACTTACTGGTTAAAATTAACTAAAAAAAGTACATTCTGAAGGCTGTATGAACGAAAGTGAACGGGTTGTAGGCAGAAATGCCCAGCATATTATAAAAAAGAGTCATAGGGCAGCGATTTGTCTTTCTCTTTCATGTATATCCTTGTAAGACGATACCGGGACAACTCAAAATTGGATGGCTGGGACATTTTTAACTGCAATACTCTAGGACTGTGTCTTTACCTTCGTCATAACTAAGGAATTATTTTACGTAGGTATATTTTTTATAACAATGTTATGGTTTTGAATACATAGCAATTTGGTGTGATTTTCCAAACAATTTCGGGCAAATATTAAGGTATGAAATAAATTTTTGAAACTAAAAATACGTATTGAAATTTCAAAATAAATTTCTACACGTCGGTAATGTTTGGAACTAATACAATAATATTGTTATTATAATCTTTGAATAGGTCAATGTTTATATTCTGATAAATCTTATTCGTTCATAATGCCACACAATATTTTAATAGAAAACCTTTGAAAGCTTAAGAATAATTAGAATGTAATGTTCAAAATTAAATTTTGGCTCATTTTATTTTCAGGGGCCGTCTTAATCTGATGTTGGTGTGCGAAGTCGATCATTATGTAGACCATAATCATTCTCCAAGGAGAATCTAGATTCTTCTTCTTCAGGTTCCTTCTCCTATCGGAGGTTGAAAATCATTATCGCTATTTTAATTTTATTGGCCGCGCTTCTGATCAATTCTAATGAGCTGCAACCGAACCACGCTTTCAAATTTCTTAGCCAGGATATTTTGCGTCGTCCTGGGTTTCTCTTAACTTGTATCTTCCCTTGCCAAATTAACGTAAGTAATACGTACTTCTCGCCCCTCATTATATGAACCAGATTTTGAATCTTTCCAATTTTAACAGTTCTTATGACTTCACATTCTTTATTTATTCTTTGTAACACCTCTATATTACTTACTTTTTCAGTCTACGATATTCTGTGGATTCTCCTGTAGCACCACATCTCAAAGGAGTTTAATTTTTTGATATCAGACTGTTTTATTGTCCACGCTTCCATGCCGTATAGTAGAGTAGAAAAAACGTAACAACGTAGCATTCTTGTGCGGATCTTTAGATTAACGTTACGGTTGCAAAGTAAGTTCTTTAATTTTATGAACGTGTTTTTTGCCATTTCTATTCTAGATCTGATTTCTTTTATTTGATCTCCATCTTCGGTTAGCCACGTTCCTAAATATTTATATGTTCTTTCTCTTTCGACCGTTGTATTATTGATGATCAGGTTATCTACATTTTGTGGTTTTTTTGAGAATATCATTGATTTAGTTTTCTTGAGATTCATTTGCAGTCCGTACCTTTGACATGCATTGTATACATGTTGTGTAATGTACTGTAGAATCTAGATTAGGAACTTAACAATCCAGCATCACGCAAGATCGATAATGTAAGTGTTTGGAACCCTTTTGAATATGATCGCTTTTCCACTATAATAACTGATAAAGACTTAGCCACATTATGCCAAAAGTTCACCAAAATCTCACCTCGTTCAAATAAAAATACTTTAGCATCATCTGAACCCACACACAATGCTGAAGAGAGGATTGAAAATCTGGACAACGAATCCACAAGTAGTGATATTGGTGAACCTTTCGGAGATGACGACTCAATTAAAGATCCAGATTTCGATGTATCGGACAACGTTACGTACCCCAACAATGTTGAAATGGATGAAGCTAATAGGAATGGGTTGAGAAAAAAGCAAGAAAAAAAATCAGACGAGCTTAAGAAAGTAAACTTAAACAAAATTATGAAATTTGTCTGGGGGCTAAAGTTCTGGTTGATATGAATAATCTTCCACCAGAAAACGAAGACGGATCCACTGCAAGAAGGAAAAAAAACGAGTTGCCTGCACTCCGTCCGAGTGGAAAAGTAACAAGGCTAAACGGCTTCGTAATTTAGGTAAGAAGTATACTTTTCTGAAATCTAACAAAATCGTTAAAACAAGAGTTATGAGACCTCCTTGCAGAAATTGTCAACGCAACTGCCCTTCTAAATTTTCAGAAGAAACACGGATGACTTTATTCAATCAATACTGGGAACTTGGCAGTATAGATAACCAGCGGGATTTTGAGGTTCGTCACTTAGCTGAAATAAAACCCCACTATCGTTATGCTAAAGAAAATGCTAAAGATTTAATTATGCATTTTATTTTAAACTGAATAATTGGCGTCTTAGAGTATGTAAAGCTTTTTTTATGACTACATTGGGAATCAGTATACGAGAAATTTCGACGAGTTTCCTTAAAAATGAGGCTGGTTTTATTCACCCAGACCAGCGTGATAAACACACTAATAGAAAAGTAGTTTCTATTAAGAACAAAATGAGAGCACACATTGATCAATCCCAGAAGTGGAAAGCTACTATACAAGAGCTATACAGTTTATCGAAGGAGGTAAGTCAATAACTCAAATCTATTGTGACTACGTTGAGAAATGCAGATAACAAGGCAAACATTTCAGCAGGTATTTTGAATCAAGAATACAACTTATCATTTTTAACTTCCAAAAAAGACCATTGTCAATTTTGCACAAAGTTTCAAAACTCCAATGAAGAACTTCGAGAAAAGAATGCAGAAGAACTCAAGCGACAGTATGAGGAAAAATACTTGTCTCGAAAAGAGAAAGAGATCGATAAAACTGATTCGGCAGCAAATGTCATCGTAGCAACATACGATTTACAAGCAGCATTGCCTAATCCTAAGAGAGAAGTTTCAACGTTTGTTCAACGAAGAGTTATTTGTTTTGGTGTTGTTTTTCCAGTAATTGTGAGGAACGTTTATGGCCATGATAACTTTGACGTATTAAAACTTGTCCAGGATACTCCTTAGATATTCGATACATTCTTGGTGGTTTCAATGAAATCTTTGGTTTTGGATTCTTCTAAAATAAATCTTTGAAACTTTTGTCCACAAAAACTAGTCAGTTTCTTTTCCAACATTCACCACTTTAAATGGAGAAGGTTTAGATCTTAACTGCCTAATAAGATCATCCCATTTTTCTGAAACATCAGCAACTACTTTTCGTGCACGATAAATGGGACTAAAGTCACTATCGCTAGGTTTGTATAAATGTCCTTGCATTGGGTCTTCTTCTTAAAGTTCCATCTCCTATCGGAGGTTGGATATCATAACGGCTATGGTCACTTTGTTGGCTGCTGCTCTGAAAAGTTGTAGTTAACTACAGTTAAACCATTCTCTAAGGTTCTTCAGCCAGGAGATGCGTCTTCCTATGCTTCTTCTTCCTTGGATCCTTCCTTGCATAATAATTCTCAGCAGCTCATATTTTTCTCCTCTGGTTATGTGACCCAAATACTCTAGTTTTCTTCTTTTTATGTTGTTCATAATTTCTAACTCCTTATTTAGACGTCGTAGTACCTCAGCATTGGTAATCCTTTGAACCCACTGAATTTTTAATATTCTTCTGTAACACCACATTTCGAACGTTTCTATTTTTCTTAAGTGTTGTTTCTCCAATGTCCAAGCTTCCATTCCGTATAGTAAGATAGAAAATATGTAACATCTTAGAGCCCTCACTCTGAGATGCAACTGAAGGTCTCTGTTGGTAAGCATTGTCTTCATTTTCACAAATGCTTGCCTTGCAGTTTCAATTCGGACTTTGATTTCTCTGCTTTGGTCATTTTTGTCATCAACCCAGGTTCTCAGATATTTGTATGTCTCTACTTTTTCTATTTGGGTTTGCTCTATCATTAATCTTTCATTTCCATGTTGCGTTTTTGAGACAATCATAAATTTAGTTTTTCTCTTATTTATTTTTAGTCCGTATCTAATGCAATAATCATTAATTCTATTTACCTACTCTTGTAGCGATTCCAGGGTGTCTGCCATTATAACGGTATCATCAGCGAATCTTATGTTATTTACTATTCTTCCGTTTACAGAGAGTCCATCTGTCTGGAATATGGCTTCACTGTACACGTTAAACAGTAATGGTAACAGAACACAGCCCTGTCTTACTCCTCTCTTCATATCTATATTTTCGGACTTTTGTTCTTCTATCTTTATATTGGCCTTTTGATTCTAATACAGATTGATAATGATTCGTAAGTCTCGTCTGTCTATATCTTTGTTTCTCAGTACTTCTCTTAGTTTTTCATGTCGGACTCTGTCGAATGCCTTCTCGAAGTCGATGAAACAGGAATAAATATCTAGGTTCATATCTAAGCATCTTTGAGAGAGGACATTAAAAGCAAACAATGCCTCTTTCGTTCCCAGTCCCTTGCGGAACCCAAACTGAGTATCATCCATATCATCTTCTAGTTTTCTATATAATCTTCCATGAATCACCTTTAGAAATATTTTGAGGGTATGGCTTATTAGTGATATTGTCCTATAGTCTGAACAATCTTTGGCATATACTGTTTTTGGTATTGCTATAAAGGTGGACACCAACCATTCGTGTGGGATTTTTCCAGTTTTATATACTTCATTAAATAGGTCCAGAAGTACTGGTAGAGTTTCATCGTCCAGACATTTCAGTAGTTCCGCAGGTATTTCGTCTGGACCTACAGTTTTTCCGTTTTTCGCGTTTCGTATTGCTTGTTTGATTTCCTCTATTATGATCTCTGGCCCCGTTTCGCTGTCGATTTCTTCCGGTTCTTGTCGATTATCCTCAAACAGATTTGTTATGTATGTCTTCCATTTTTTTAATTTCTCTTTAATTTTTATAATGATTTTTCCATTTGCGTCTTTTAGAAGGGCATTTTTCTTTTTTCTCAGTGTATTTGTCATTTCCTTTATTTTCTTATGCATGTTAAAGCTATCATACTGTTTATTTCACTGCATTGATTAGCAAGCCAGGTGGATTTGGCCTCTTTTATTTTCTTTCCTATCAATCTCTGTAGTTTCTTGTATTTTGCTTTACTCCTGCCTTTATGTTTCCTTCTTTTCTCCATTAGATCTAAGATTTCTGAAGTCATCCATCTCTGTTTTTTTCTTATTTTTGTCTGCAGTAGCTTTTCTCCTGCCTTTATTAAAGTTTCCTGTACCATGTTCCATTTGTCATTAACATCTGTTGTTTTTATCACGTCTTGTTTGATTTTCTTTAAGTTATCATTTATTTTTTGTTTTAAGCTCTGACGTATAGGTTCTTCTTTTATCTTTGAGACATCAAACCGTGGTATATTTGTTTGTTTTTGGATCTTCTTCAATTTTATCTGCATTACGCCTACTAATGGATTATGGTCTGAATTTATGTCAGCTCCGGGGTATGTTCTCAGAGACTTTATAGCGTTTTATATCTAGATTTTAATAAAATGTAATCTATCTGGTTTCAAACAATGTCTTCTGAATCCGCAGGTGATTTCCAAGTATAAAGTCTTCTTTTAGGTAATTTAAAATTTGTATTTATTATTACCATCTCCTCGCTTTGGCAGAATTCGACAAGTCTGTCTGCATTGGGTATACGTGTATTATTTTTGATGCTTATTTCAGTACATGTTCCAGGATATATATGAAAAGTGGATAAAGATGTAGTTTTTGTTCTGACCCGGGCAACCATTAGAGATAAACCATATTGCATCTATTTTACCGAGTATATGATTTTTTAGATTATAAAATATTATACAAGTTACTTCATTTCGACCACGTTTAGTCATTCCTTTTGTGATAGGTATACATACTATTGTAGTCAAATTGGATAGCGGAAGATTTTGCATAAAGTCAAAGGTTATTGCAGATACATTATTACTACGCTGACATTGATGTTTAGTTTTTCGTTTTAAATCATAAAATGCCTTTGCTTTAGCATAATGAAGGTTTCTCATTTGAAACAGTTCCTTTTTTGTTGATTCATCGATATTCAGGATTTCGGCAGACCGTTGGCTAAGATGGAACAAGTGTTGCTTTTACAACAAAACGCATAGACATCTATTGTTTTTCTATTTTCTATTTGTGAGATCGATAAAAAAACTACTATTCTATGCGAACAACATATAAAGTCGAATTTGCAAAAAATGGACACGTGTTGTTTTTCAAATAATCGCTTGAATTTAATTCTCTATTAATCCTCGGAGATATTTTGAGCTTCAAAATTTTAACCAACGAGAGAAGTGCCAACCACCCCAGTGGTATAAGCACACATTGATACCATATGAATAACTTATGTTTTTTGAGTAATTTCCTACTGACTGTAAAAATTTCCGACAATGCCGCATTAACTGAACTACGTTATTCCAAGAAGATTTATGTCTTTTCCTATTATATGTTTTATAATATTGTCATAAGAATATTTATTAAAAAAATATATGGTCTGGTTCGTGACTTTGTTTTTTAATAACTGAAAACTTTTCCATTTTCGTAGTCGAGCCAGTAGTGACCTCTCGTCTCGTCATCTAAACTCTAAGTGAAAAAATTCATCTGAAAGAAAAACGATAACAAATATAATTTCTGAGCTTCTTAAATGCTCATATATCAAGGGAAAAGAAACAGCCTTCTAATGTGTGCTAGACAGCGGATGAAAAACTACTACGAAAAGAAAAACTTATAAGATTTTCAGTTGTAATGACCTAATGGAACGAAAAGTGGGACAAAGAGGAGAGCAAATAATTCCTTTTGAGCGTCGAGATATTATTAGGGTAACAAAACAATTTAACGACTCCTACATTCCACAATATGGGTTTTTAAGTTACGTTTAAAGAACTCTTAAATTATTTTTCTATTTTAGAAACTTTGTTTATACAAGGGAGTTCCGTTTGATGTGTTAAGTTTTTGTAGAGCGGCATAGCGCTGGAAAATATCAAATGTGGTAGCTTTTCATGATTTTTTTATATTCAGGGCTATTCTTTTTGTTTCATAATTGATATTATCAGTTATTTTTATCTTATATTGTATTTTTCTTTATTTCTTTTTAAAGCGAAGCTTTTATACAGGCGTTGCATTTTACTTTTTTATCTATAGTGAAATGATGAGGCGGGCATCACGAAACTAGCGCCTCAAAATACAATCGTTATGAGTAGCGTCATGAAATAGCGGGTCTTCCCAAGCAGGTTTAAATTAAAAACTACACAAACAATAACTAATGAAATACAGCCATTAAATAAAAAGTAAAAAATTAAAAGTATATCTGTCAATTAAAGATAGTAATTAAACGGAAAATAAAAGATCGATACTTAACCCGGCGTCACCCAGGTGAAAAATATTTGTATAATAACCTACGTGGGGTATTATTGACCCCATTTAAAATTGATTGGAAAAACTCAACAAACATTTCGAACACGAATTTATTTTCTTAAATATCTTATTTGACTATCTAAGTTTTCATAAATAACAGCAGTTTTTACCACTGGATTAAATTTGACCGCGTGTTGTGTGAAATTTACAAAACAATAAAATTCCTACAAACAAAAAATACTAGATACATAAAAAATTCACAAACAAAAGATAATGATTCAAAATAAGAGATTTCCCAAAAAACTTTTTTCAACAGGTTCAAATAAAAATATAAAAAGCAGGACATTGGATATCCAAGCTTGAAAAAAGTTAGGAGTCCCGGAACTGGATACATTCGTCGCAGATGCGATGAACGTGATCTAAACAATAAAAATTTTGGCATTGATTTGATATTCTCAAAAATTTTTGGCATTCCCAAAACTTGAACTATTTTGGATCATAAATGTTTTGTAAGTACCGGATTACTTTTTCGTTCTTCCATAATTAGCGTAACTAATGCTAATCTCAGATCTTCCAGGAATATACGACGTATCTTTAACCCAGATATTACTACCGTCCTTTTAAAAGGCAGTGTAAATTATGCGTAATTTAGGTTAGTACAGCTACCAACTGATAGATGGCTCTAGATGGAGTGTTTTCAAGAGCCAGCATTCGACAAGTTTTAACGATTTTAGTGCGCGCACATGCTGTAATTGTGAGGTTATCTGTGTAAATTGCCAGGTTTTGGACTACAAAATGGATGCTTGTAATTGGAGGTAAGTCTAGAATTAAAAAACTGTTATTTCACGGCATTGGCATGTGGATTATTGTATAATAGGGACTTATGTACGTATATTCTTGGCTCGAATAGTTGTCACGTTGTTTCAAAGGCTCGCCGCTTGGGATTTTATTTTGTTCTTTTGAAAGGACGGTAGTAATTAGTACTACCAACGTGCGTATTGTTTCAGGAGACCTCTCAAATTGCATGAGCTATTAGAAGAGCTTGATTCTGATGAAATCCCAGTCCCTCCAGATGGTTTGATTATATTTCCCCCAGAAAATGCCAATGATGATGTCACCGATTGCGACTCCGGCGATGAAGAACTAACTACAATAAATAATTTACCGGGTAGTCAGTTGAGAAACGATGTAGAACTTGTTTTTGACAACGCGACTGAATTACCACAAGATTCTGTGAATTCCAGTCTACCAGAAGAAGATTCGGATGATGACAATATACCATTGGCTTTGTTTCTTTCCAAGGAAAAGCTGCCCCATCAATTAGAGAAGAGAATATCTGCACACTGGATTCAAGGAGACTTGTATCAACACCCTGATTGTACTTACTGGAAAACTCAATTTGGACCGAAAATGACTCAGTCGCCGATGGAAATTTTCAATTTGTTTTTTGATGATGAAGTCATCAATTTGGTTACCGAATACACTAACATCTACGCAGGACAAAGAAATCTTTTGAACGACATTACTCAAAATGAGATTCGATGTTTTATAGGCGTTCTTGTATTAAGTGGTTATGTGGTTGTTCCGAAAAGGTACATGTACTGGGAAAATCGTGACGATTCGCACAACGCAATGGTGGTAGCTGCTATATCTAGGGATAGATTTTCCCACATAATGAAAGTTTTGCATGTTTGCAATAACTTGTCATTAGATAAATTTGATAGATTTGCCAAGATGCGACCCCTGTTCGACGTAATAAACAAAAAATTTATACAATTTTCCCCTTTAGAACAACATCACAGCATAGATGAGGCAATGGTTCCGTATTTTGGTCGCCATCCCACAAAACAATTCATCAGGGGAAAACCAATCCGTTGGGGGTACAAAATGTGGGTAGGAGCCCTTCGTCTGGGATACATAGTTTGGTTTTCTCCTTACCAAGGTAATTCCACTACAATACCTGAACAATATAAAGTCCTTGGATTGGGTGCATCAGTAGTTCTATCCTATGCAGACAAATTGAATGAAGTATGGCCTCAAAGGCGATTTCATCTTATTTTTGATAATTATTTTACTTCTATTCATTTACTGCATGAGCTAAAACAAAGAGGCATATCTGGTACAGGCACTGTAAGGGAAAATCGCACCATGAAATGCCCTTTACCCTGTTCATCTATTATGAAAAAAACTGAACGTGGTAAATACGAGTATCGTCTTGATAAAAATACAGGAATAGTGGTTTGCCGCTGGCATGATAATATTATCGTTTCTATTGCTTCCAATTTTGTACCAGTAATGCCTTGCTTCTCTGTAAAGAGATTTTCACAAGCAGAGAAAAAACATATTCAAGTTCCTCAACCAAATATTGTTAGAATATACAATAACTTCATGGGTGGCGTTGATCGCAGTGACCAGAACATCAGTTTATATCGAGTGTCCATAAGAGGAAAGAAATGGTATTTTCCCCTTTTTGCTCATTGCGTTGATATGGCTATTCAAAATGCGTGGCAGATTCACAAAACACAAGACGGTAAACTGGATCAACTTGAATTTAGAAGATCTATTGCAACTAATATTTTGGAAACTTTTAAAAAAGAAACAAAACGCGGACCTTCTAAGCGGAATTCGATTTCGGTAGCCAATTCAAGATATGACGGTATTAACCACATGGTTCTTTATTAAGAAAAGCAATCGCGATGTGGATATTGTCACAAAAAAGTCCAGTTTTTGTGTGAAAAGTGCAAAATACCTTTACATCCAAAATTTTGTTTTAAATCCTTTCATTCTTTGTAAATTGATACTAATAAAATATATATGATATCTGGTACCGTATATTACTACCGTCCTTTTAAAAGAACATGTCAAAACTTGACAGGTGTCGTCATAAAAAAATATATGATTGTGTTTTTTGGTTTCATATGCTATAATTTCCATGAAAATTCAAAATTAATTCAAAATGTTAGCAATAAAAGTTTCAGTAATATCTGGGTTAAATAGTCACTACTGTTTGTTCTGTAAATTACCTGGCTGTTGATTCCAGCTGGGTCCATTAGTGAAAAGAATATTCTTAGTGCCACCTTCTACAATTACGAGCTACACTGTAACTTTTTCTACCGTATCAACCCCTTCTTTTGTAAAGTTATAGAAACTTATTATTTCTGGTAAAAGTGTCTCGCCGGTAGATTTATCTATTTCATCATCGGGATGAAGTGATGATAATAAAATTACGTTTTTCTTTTTTTTTGTACAAAGGATACCATAGTTATATGTTCCTGAAATCCAAATACCGAGGACTGTGGTTGTCTGTTCTTAATCTGTATAAATTCTGGGGGAATCTCTCGCTTGTTTTTCCTCAGAGTTCCTACTGAAGTTAAACTATGTCGTTCATGCAAAATTTTCACAAGTTCGTAAGAGGTATACCAATTATCGAAAGTGATATTTCGATTTTTATCAGAAATTGGTGTTATCAGTCTTTGGACAATATCAATAGGTTTATTGCTTATTTGGTATGGCCCACCTGGCTGGATCCCTGCATAAATTTCGATATTTAAAACATAAAAAGTACGGGAGGATACTAGGGCCTGAATTTTTATCCCGTATTTCGCGGGCTTGTTTGAAATATACTGCCGGAATGAGCAACGCCCACGAAAAGGCTCTAACTTCTCGTCAATAGTCAAGTACTGTCCTGGTGAGTAAGCTTGTTGACAATTTGCGACAAATTTTTTAAAAACTGCCCTAATAGGAGCCAACTTATCAGACTGTTCCCTTTCTTGTCGATTGTCTACATTATCGAAACGTAAGCACTGCAATAAAAATGTAAATCTATTAAGTGCCATAACTGAACGAAATATATCGATTTCTGTATCATTTGTTCGCCAAAGATCTTTTAGATTACGATGACCATTTCTATATACACCCGCTAGGTAGGAGAGGCCAAATAATGCCTTTATTTCAACAATATTGGTTCTGCTACAATATGCTTTATTTTTGTAGGCTAACGGTTTTTTATCCTCAATACATTGGTGCAGACCGTGATACCTTTAAGCATTTCTTCATCAAAAAAAAAAGAAGACAGCAATCTAAAAGAGTCTTAGCGGTTTAAGCATTTGATTTGGATCCTGGTAAGTGCGAAATTATGTTCTCTGCCCTCGTTCTAACTGCTTTATTACTATGGTGTTTTATCCATTTTGTTTTGGAATCCCTACCTAAATAATAAGGATATTTTTTATCTTCTTTTAGATGATTTTCAGATTCCAATACTTCTAGTTCCTCAATTTCTTTATTTTGTTCACCACCAGACTGATTACTTACGTGATCAATTTCTTTTTTATCGTCGGACTCCATAATTTCGTACTCATCATCTTCGAGTTCCTGGCAAAGTGCCAATAGTTTGGCTTGTTCTTTTTAGTAATTCATTTTAGAGAAAAAAGTTTATATGTACAACAAATAACGCCACAAATTAAAATTGTCTTAGTTACCTTGCGAATTAAAATTGTGTCTTCGTCACCCAGGTGGGGTCTAATCGGATTGCAGAACACTGTACTCACTTTGACAATCAACTTATAACTGAAATTGGTTCAGAATACCGAACGGCAACATGTTTTAAGAAGATATAAAAATTGTTATGGGAAACAGACCACTAGAAGCAGTTTAATAAAAGTGACTATACATTTAAAGGCATTGTACAGCTACCAGAATATCTGCGCTCTGCATTAGTTCATCCAGCTCGTGGTTCATAATTCTCCACGAACGTTGCTGCATTTTGTTGGTCCAAATATCTTCCTTAGTATTTTGCGCTCAAATATTCTCAGTTGATTTTCATCAGTGGTTAAGAGGGTCCCCGTTTCACTCCATATGTGACCACTGGTCTAATTACTGTTTTGTAGATTCTAAGCTTAGACTCACGATTCAGTAACTTACTTTTCATTAAGTTTTTGTATGCATAAAAGCACACCTTTTGATCACGCAGGTTAAAATAAGGAAGTAGAAAAATATAGTTGTACAATATTTTATTCAGAAATACAGTCAGGTTATTATTTATAATACAGTTTGAATTTGGTATTAAAATAAAATGAATTTAATATAATAAAATTGAATTGAATATGAGATGAATTTATTTACTATTTTATTAACTATTCTTTTTAACCACGTAGCAAAAATACCGACCAAAAAATAATTTTTTGCATTTTTTAAATAAAAGTGGAAAATATAGAACCACTTTCTAGGATAATAGCCACTTGCATAGACAAAAAATTTAATTCTTCAGAACCGCTATCTATTTGTGATCATCATTGCCAACATTTACCCGATGCGGTTTTACTTTCCATAAAAATGCAAATATTTTCCATGCAGTATTTTCAGCTTTTTATATTTATCCGGTATTTTGTTCCTCTAACCTAATTCTCGAATAAAATTTAAATATAAATCAGCGAGTGTGACACGCGGATATTTCGCACCGAACAAAAAGTAATTGTATTTAGTGTTCATGTTTAAAATGCTCAACAACTGTGTAAAAAATGCTTGACCATTAGGATTTTAATAGCTTTACATAGAATGGTGGACTAGATTTAATCAAAACTTAAATTAAGTTTACTAAAAATAATACAGTATGTTGTTTAATTTATGTAATATATATAAACATATTTTTACTACAAATAGATCCTTTTGTCAGTCTCTAAAAGTGAAATCAGATTTTTGCTCTAATCTGTGGTTTCTATAAATTACAAGGAAAACAGACGATGAAAAAAACTTACTTGATTAGGAAAACTTCCTTACTTAAGCCTTTCTATCTTTGTAAGATGTAAGGTGTAAGGCCGTTTGATTTTGGCTCTGCATATTTGTCCCTACGTTTTCCTATCGTGTTAATTTCGTATTTTTCCTGATACTAAACCCCTCTTCACAACTTTTATCTTGGAATCCTCTACAATCTTCATCTACCTTTTAGTCTTTCTCTTCTGTTTGTTTATGGCACTCGTGTTTCAAACACTCGTTTTGTAAGTCTTTCGTCTGACATTCGACACATATGTCTATACCATCTAAGTTGTCCTTCTGCCACATTATCGTTAACGGGTTGTATTTTTAGTCTATTTAATTCATTTCTGATTTTGTCTATTGTTTTTCTATTTTGTGTTTCTCTCACGAACCTTATTTTGATAGCATTGATTCATAAGTTCTTTGATAGTGTCCAGGTCTCGCTACCGTACTGTAGGTCAGGTTAAATCTAATGTAGTAGTATTTCGGAGCTCGGATTTTAAATTAGAACACAAATTAATATTTTACAAAAGTTATTCCGTGCCACATGGGGTTCCTCAGCGAGTAAACTTAGAATGACAGCACTGGGACTCATGTATCACTATGCAGAGAACTGTGCGCTGGTGTGACTTAACAGCCCACACACCAAACGTGTTGACGCCGGACCAAACCAGACTTTACGTAATATATTAAGCAGAGTATAGAAAAATTAACGCTAATCCTGTGCGTTTCTATCACGTTGCTATTACCGGCAGATACATAGGAAACAATCCTAGACAATCTAGACTCTAAATAATTCTAATTAATTGAAAAGAACTTCAAGATAACCGATGGTTAACGAGAATAATGGAGAAGATTACACCGCCCTTCTCTCGGAATATTCCATTTATTACAAGCAAGCCAGAGGGTTTTGACCAACTAAGCAGAATCTCGGCCACACTAAACAGAATAGGAACAAAATGTGGCGAGTGCTCTTCTCGCGTTTCCCTTTTTGGCGAAAACTCACTTCTCAGGTGGGGAAAAATACCCTCTTCAAATTGTAATTGCGGTGCTGCAAGAAAAACAAAAGTAAATCCTAGTTTAAAAAACACTCACCAGGACGTATAAAATTTATTGTGTAGTTTTTATACTCAATTTGTAATAAAATTGTCCAAAACGATTAATAAAAATATCTAAACGTTTTCGGTATTACCATACCATCATCAATATCATATATATACCTAAAGTAGACACCTAATTCTAGTTTTTAAATGTCTGAAGTAACATTAAGGTCAAACTTTAGCGGACGTCACTTAAATACGAATAGTTTTTTTTTTTTTCGAAAGTTATAAATATCCAGTAGTGCCCCTTTATATTAAAATAGAGCCGTAAAACTGCTTTGTTTGGAAGCAGGCCGCCATCGTGACATCCAAGCCACAAAGAAAAAGTTTATTGGTAATAGTCTGCAAACGACCACGAGTTTCCCTTAAACTGTATATACAAAATAAAATAATAAAAATGTCCAAATACTTTTACGGGCATTCATGTTTATTTTATGATGGCAAAACAAGGATTTGGCCGCTGTATCCGAAAACTTCTAAGGAAATTTGAATTGCAAAGTACATAAACGGCAACCGGCAAGGTCTTAAAGACGATCCACAACCACCTATGCGCATTTCTGGCCTTTTCCAACTTTTCCAGGGTAATCTACAACTTTTTATTTTCGTGAGAATTTTCCGGGACGGGAATTCTCTTTGAAATTAACGTCTATTGCAAACAAACAAAATCTCGTATTTAGAATTTTTACCAAATTTAGTGTTCTCAATTTTCAGAATTTATCTCTAGTGCAACAACAATAGATAGATTAATCAATTAGATAACAAATATAGATTAATAATATAAATAATTATCTCAGCTATAAAATACAAAATATGGTCGTTTATTAAGAAACTATGATAAGTCCTTATACAGGGTGAGTCATGAGGAACTTTACATACTTCTACCATATGTAGAGTCCCTCAGGGAGCATATCATGTGGCCACTAAAAAATATCAACTCCTCTTCTTTATTAATTAACAGGGTGATTTGTGTAATTGACCATTTATTTCATTTTACTGTAGTGTTTATACGGCTCATTTGATTTTTTTTAATTTTTGCATGATACAGTACACTACTATCGAGAATTCGCCTGGTATTAGCTAAACTAAAAAATTCCAGGACTGGCTTTGGAAAAATTAATTTAGGGATTCGTATTAAATATTACACCCTGTATATATTTTTTTTAAAATGCAATAAGTGATTTTCAAACTACATAAATAGCCAATGAAAACGACATAATATGCGACAATGTTGTCGCACTTTTATTAAATTTTTAGTGAACGATCAAATCTTACCAAAAATAGAACAACCATAATGAAGTATCAAATTATAAGGTATTAATTTAAACAAATGTTATAAATTTCAAACATTTTAATTGAAATGAGTTCCTACAACATAATCTAATACGTAGAAAATTAACATCTTTACTGTCAATTTGTATTATCTCTACGATAGAATCAATTGTTTTTCAAATTTTAAATTTTTACTTATAGATCGTATTGGGGCCTTATTTTCGATAAATAATAAATTAAATTGATTAAACAGTCAAACCTCTTGTATGTGTTAGTTTTTGTTGATTGTAAATGATTAAAATTTTTTCTTGTTTCTTGATATTTTATACCCATTGTCATTATTGTCATTATCAATTGTTATTTATGTGTACAAGAATACATATTTCTTCTATCATATCTACGTTAAGTACATTGTGTTAGTTTTGGTAGAGCTTTTGTTACTTTCGTTCAAAATGCCACATCAGTTTTCGACCACAGAATATGCAGACATAATATTTGTTTATGGATTCTGTAATGGGAATGGTAGGGCTGCTAGTAGAGAATATCGCAGGAGATTTCCTAATCGTCGAACTCCCAGTCATCCAACATTTGGGTCAGTTTTTAATTATTTGCGAGAAAATGGCACTTTTCCTAGTGGAACAACAAAGCGACATGTAGATGAAGCGCAGGAAGATGACATTATGGACGCCGTTACTATGAACCCTACAATAAGCACTAGACAAGTAAGTCGAGAACTCAATGTTACTCAATCAAAAGTAAGTAGAGTCTTACAAAAAAATAATCTATACCCATATCACATTCAAATGGTTCAGCGACTACATGCTGGAGATGAGATCGATAGGTTGGAATTTTGTAGATGGATAAACAATAATCGACCAACGCTATACAGGACACTATTTACAGATGAAGCCCAATTTACCAGAGACGGGATAAATAATTCACGAAATTCACATGTGTGGGCAGAAGAAAATCCCCATGCTACTCGAGAACGTCGTTCTCAGTTAAGGTTTTCGGTTAACGTGTGGATTGGTGTCATAAATAACCAATTAGTAGGTCCTCACTTTTTTGATAGTCCTTTAATAGGGCAGGTCTATTTGAACTTTCTACAAAATATTTTGCCGAATTTGCTTGCCAACGCGAACTTTGCTATCCGAGGGATATATTTTCAGCATGATGGGGCACCCCCACACTTTTTACTGGCAGTGAGACAACATCTCAATAATGTTTATGGCAACAGGTGTATAGGACGTGCAGGTCCTATTTCGTGGCCTTTAAGATCCCCTGATTTCAATCCCGTTGATTACTAGTGAATATGAATAACCGACAACAATTAATTGATAGAATTATACATTGTTGTAATACTATTAGAAACGATCCCCAGAGTATCCGTAATTCCATACGTCAATTAACAATTCGGCAACAAAAATGTGTAGAGGCTGCAGGGTTTCATTTCGAAAATCTATTTTGAATTATTTTTATTTTGTTACCATTATTGTATCTTTTCCAGTTCTAATTTATGGGTTTATCATAAATATGTACATATATTTAGTTTTTTTTTTAAATTGTTCGTCGTTATTGTTAGTAGTTACTGTTTTTTGTTGTGCAGTGACTCAGTTTATCATTTCAATTAAAATGTTATAACATTTGTTTAAATTAATTACCTTATAATATGATACTTCATTATGGTTGTTCTATTTTTGGTAAGATTTGATCGTTCACTAAAAATTTAATAAAAGTGCGACAACATTGTCGCATAATGTCATTTTCATTGGCTATTTATGTAGTTTGAAAATCACTTATTGCATTTTAAAAAAATATATACAGGGTGTAATATTTAATACGAATCCCTAAATTAATTTTTCCAAAGCCAGTCCTGGAATTTTTTAGTTTAGCTAATACCAGTCGAATGCTTGATAGTAGTGCACTGTATCATGCAAAAAATTAAAAAAATCAAATGAGCCGTATAAACACTACAGTAAAATAAAATAAATGGTCAATTACACAAATCACCCTGTTAATTAATAAAGAAGAGAAGTTGACATTTTTTAGTGGCCACAAGATATGCTCCCTAAGGGACTCTACATATGGTAGAAGTATGTAAAGTTCCTCATGACTCACCCTGTATTGAAATTCGTCATCTCAAAAAAGTACCTATAAACTTTTTTTTTTCTTCTCCTAATATCCTCTAATTTTTTTATTAAAACTTAAAAACGAGAACAATAAAACTTGGTTCAAAAGTTTCTCTGTTTAATTTTTTTATTTACTTATTAAGTATTTACTTATTATTAAGTTTTTCTATGTAAGTTGCAAGTACCTCACAAGTAAACAAATATATCCTCTTTAAAAAATATGACAGTGAACCTGATTAAATAGGTATTTATCTCCATATTTTTGCAATAAAATATATAAGTAACAATGTATGTACAATCCATGGTTTCAACCCAGAGATTTTACATAATTTTTTTGAAATTTTACAAACTGCCCTCCTAAGCAAAAACTAAGTATATACAAAAATAACTTATACAGGGTGTTTCGAAAAAAAAGGTAACCCCGTCTCTACGGTAGGTAAAAAACTGAAAAATAATTGGGGTTTGCTAAGTAAAAATTTTTTGTAACGCCAGCCGTTTTTAAAATACAGGGCGTTGAAGAAAAAAAATTTTACGCATTTTTTACGATTTTGCCGAAACTACTGGCAACATTGTAATGAAATTTTAATAATGGAAGCTGTTACATCCCATGAATTTGTTTTTATATCTGATTCTCATAGAGGGCGCTATTTACACGGATCGTACTAAGTATTAGTCAATATAACTTTTTTAAGAGTATAGTTATTGATCAAAATTTCAGATAAACTTAAACATCATTTAATTTTACACGAAAGAGGTACTCTTGGTAAAACTCGATGCTGTGTACCGTTTTCGGAATATTTTGATTTGAAAATTATGTTCGTTATGTTCTCCGTATTCGCGAATACACAAGTCTATTCTTTTTTCTAAAGATTCCATTAGCCTTCTAAACGGTAGGGGATCATCTATGATATCATTAAATTGACGTTGAATTCTTTCTTCCAATTCCTGGCGTGAATTTACCTCTGTAGCATAGACTTTTTCCTTAATATACGACCAAACTGCGTAGTCCAAAGGGTTAAAATCGCATGACCGAGGAGGCCAATGAATCGGAGCTTCTGCACCTCTACCAATCCATCGATTTGGAAAATGATTACTCAACCAATTACGACACCTTCTATCAAAGTGTGGTGGAGCTCCATCGTGCATAAAAAATAAAGATCTTCGCTCGTTTAGCGTTAAATCTTCTAATATCTCGAATAAGGAATTGTTTAAAAAATCAAGATACATATCACCATTTAAATTTCCAGGTAGAATATGATAACCTAATAATTTGTTACCTAAAGTTGTTGCCCAAACATTAACTTTAAATGAGTGTTGGTAATGTGATACCCTTTTGACACGTGGATTCTCATCACACCAGTAGTGTGCATTATAGGAGTTAAACATACCTTGTCGCGTAAAGGTGGCCTCGTCCGTAAAAAAAATGCATTTTAAAAAATTTGGATTGTGGGCTGTCCTTTGTTGCAATGTTTCACAGAAATCCACTCTAACCCGTAGATCATCTGGCAAGAGCTCTTGGACTTGTCTGTAATGATGAGGATGTAATTGCTGTTCTTTCAGTTCCCGCCAAGTACTTAAAGAAGAAGTATTTGTTTTTCTTGCTATATTCCTTACGCTAACTGTTGGATCTTGATCAAGTAAATTTAAAATATTATTGTCTTTATTAATTGTTCTTGTTGTTCTTGGTCTACCAGAATTTATTTTATTTGGTCTCACATTCCTAGTTTCTCGACAACGTCGTTCAACGGCGCTAAATGTTTTTTACTTGGTAAGTTTCTTCTAGGAAAAGTTTCTGCATAACGTGTCACAGCTGCACTAGAACATCCTAAACATTCGCCTAAGGTTAATAACATGTCAGTGTATTTAACATTTAAGGATATTTTAATTTAATTTTACAAATAACAAGGTTTTAAAACTCTAATTATTGTTGATTTATCGTCATAACAATTAATAAATGTCAGATTTCCATGGCACACTTGGAGAAAATAGAAGTATACCTATTAGAACTTTATCATTACTACCAGCATCAATTATTACTTCATAATTTTCAAATCAAAATATTCCGAAAACGGTACACAGTATCGAGTTTTACCAGGAGTATCTTTTTCTTGTAAAATTAAATGATGTTTAAGTTTACTTAAAATTTAGATTAATAATAATTATACTCACCAAAAAGTTATATTGATTAATACTTAGTACGATCCGTGTAACTAGCGCCCTCTTTGAGAATCAGATATAAACACAAATTCATGGGATGTATCAGCTTCCAAAACATATTCGTATAAAATTTCATTACAATGTTGCCAGTAGTTTCGACAAAATCGTAAAAAATGCGTAAAATTTTTACGGATGGCGTTACAAAAATTTTTTACTAAGCAAACCCCAATTATTTTTCAGTTTATTACCTACCCTAGCGACGGGGTTACCTTTTTTTAAAACACCCTGTATAGAGTTGTTTATATCACTAAAATCAGAAAAACTTGCTCTTTTTAAACATCCTAGTAAAAATGCAGTGTTTGCAGCTTTTTATTAAAATATAAATTGTATTCATGCAGTATGTGCAGCAATTATTTTTACATACCTATTTAAAGAAAATGTAGTAAGTACGATCTGCTAAAGAAATACGCAGTGTCTACTTATCTCATGCTCCATTTTTCTTAAGGTCTATGTAGATACTGCAGTTTTATTAAGTAGAATGATAACATTAACTGTTTTGTTTGTGGTTTATTCATGCAGATTATTCTTTACATATAACTGATTGTTATTTGTGTCTAATAAATAGTTGTGTATCTTGTGTTTTTAGGCGGTGTAGCCAGATTAGAACCCTAGGTGTGTAGTTAATTTTTGTTGACTGTTTTAACTGCAACTAATCGCATACCAAAATTCGAAATTTATGATCATATATTTAGCTTCCATCTTAAAATTGCTTATGAACGCAAGGAAGATGCTTATAATCGATTGTACCTTCTGATCGACGATAACATTACTTTTATGTATTAAGATTTAATCAGTTGCAATCATAAGTTATATTGTTACATTCCAGTACTGTACAACTGTAAAGTAAACCTAAAAACATTTCATTTGCTAAGCTTGGAAATAGAGAATGCAAAAAGTATGAGGGTTTTAAACTAGACGGACATTCGAAAACTCTTGTGCATGAAATGAACATATCAATGCTACAGGTGGGTCTAGACAACTTTATCCAAATCAAACCTCCAAGCCTATAAAAACACAGTATCAGACTTGCAAAATATAATAATGTTTAAACGTTCAAAAAGGTCTTGTTTACGTAGAGGTTTACAACATACTAAGAGTGTCTTGTTCCATTAGAAAGTCAAAGTTAGATAGGCAATCATTGGTCGAAAAAAGAAGGATTTGTGAGTACTTTTCATACTTTTAAAAAATTTCATAGAGATACTTAGAAAATAGTTATTTGGCTTGATAATTTTACGAGTCAAAATAAAAACTGCTGTTTTTACAATTTTCTTGTAATAATTGTAACTTTTCCTGCAATTAATGCTAAGGTCATCACCTCTAACTACTTTGTAGCTGGCCATAAATTTAAACCATAGAAATGACAAAACTTATACAAAAACTAATATTGCACTACAAGATATCAGACGTATGGAGAAACAGCATAATGATACCAGTATTCAACAAAGGAGATAAAGAAGACCCCAACAATTATAGAGGTATAAATCTACTGGACACCGCACTTAAGCTTACCACAAACAAAATCAATAAACTAACAACTTTATCAGATAAACAACAAGGATTCAGATCCGGAAGATCCTGCGTAGACGCCGTATTTGTACTAAGACAAATCAGAGAAAAGGCCATCGTGTACAATAAACCAGCATATCTATGTTTTATAGACCTGACAAAGGCTTTCGATCGCATCCAAGTCGAAGACCTCTTACCCCTACTGTATAAAATAAACATACCAATCAATATTATACAAACCATCAAAAACATCTACTTACATAATCGAATACAGACAAAGATAAATGGAAAACTAACACAGTTTATACCAGTACAAAGCTGAGTCAGTTAAGGTGACTCATTAAGCCCACTTTTTTAATATAATAATGAACGAACTAATACAAGCAATACGTAAAGATTATGGATACAGAAATCAAAATATTATGTTATGTAGACGACACCGCATTAATCGCAGAGACAGAAAATACAACAACCAAGAAATAACATATGATAATATCAGCAGAAAAAACCAAATTTATAGCAACATTTAAATACCCACTACGATATAAAATCGAAATTGATGGGAAAATAATAAAGTAGGAAGCAAGGTTTAGATATCTGGGAATAGATATTACTAGTTATGGAGATGTTAAAGAAGAAGTACGACAACAAAGCTTAAAAGCAAGGTAAACGGCGGGACCTCTTAATGACACAATCTGGAAGATCAAACACCTAAGACAAGACACAAAAACAAGATTCTGTAAAGCAGCAATTAGACCTATATTAACATACACGGCAGAGATAAGATCTGACACATCTAAAGCGAGAGGATTACTAAAAACAACAGAGATGAAAATACTCCGACGAATATCAGCGAAAAGTCTATTAGATAGGGAGAGAAGCGAAAACGTAAGAACATGCAATATAAAAGACATAAATGGATGGATGACAAAACAGAAACAGAAATGGAACATATACATTAGTAGAATGGCAGAGGAAACGATAAATACGAATAGCACTAGATAAGTCACTAAATGGACGAAGAAGTATTGGCAGACTAAGAAAAAATGGTGTAAAAATTTAAACAATTTATTAGGCTAATATTGAAGCAGAAACTGGCGTTAAAACCTACATACAAAACGGAAGTAGAAGAAAAAGATAGCTTTTATTATAATGTGGAACAATTCTAAGAAACAATCATAAGAAAACAAGATCAAACCTTGGCAACATACTTCCAAAGCTTTTGCGATGCAGTCCAGACTTCATGAAAATATGTAGAAATAAAACACCTGAATATTTCAGATTTTTATCAATAGATGGATTATACCTCACAAAATAAATTAAAAACGATTTCAATCGTGCATTCTTGGCTAACATGGTTAGCCTTGGTGCATTTTTATAGACTTTAAGAAAGTATTTGACTTAGTCCAGCATAGCTTTATGTTAGGAGCTGTTACGAGTGCAGTATTGATTATGGAAAGGAGAAACCTTGAAGAAAGGTATTAGTCAAGGAGACACCATCTCTTCTAAACTATTGGTTGCTTTATTACAGAGGGCTATGAAAAAAATATTTACATTTTTTCTGTGTTGTATAAAATATATTTCAACATTTTACATCAACATTTTAAATACAGGACAAAAATAATGTGGCCCAGTACGAATATATTTCCAGAACTAGCAATACAGGTGAAGTACATCTCGAATAAATTTCTTTAAAAATAAAATAGTCATTTAACTCCATTCGCTGATATGCATATTTCACAGATACTACAGCGACATCTACTAATGAGAATATAAATCGGAAATAGAATTCAGGATATAGCCTAAATCTATGTTTTCTAAGATTGTATGGCATGGGAGTTTATAATTTGTATCCACGTCATGCCAATTCATCTAGGCAGATATCCCTTCGTGAAAACGATTTCCTTATACTCCTTACTGGAAAACAAAATAAAAATAAAATAGACGGTTAAGGTTTGATTTCATTACAGTGTACCACCATTCGCTGATATGCATATATCTGCCTCTTGGCTTCAATAAAAAGTTGTATTAAAAACACTACACAAATCAATCATAGAATAATTATAGATATTACATATTATTATAATTTATCAAATTGCTATTGTTAACACAGCTGTAGAATTTACTAGTCTGTACAAGTAATATTGTGCGCCATATTGAGAGGAATGCTGTATGAAGAGATCTTGTATTGTTAAATTAAATTGGGATTTAAATCAGGCGCCGTTTTAACGCTTCATGTATTTTCTTATAAAGGCACGTCGGGAGGAAAATAATGAGAACAGGGGGAATGTCTAGTGTACTGTTACCAAGTATGCACATTTAAACATATCGTGGAATCATAAATAGGTTATTCTTCGGTTTGGAAACATGTTACAGGACAAGTTTAATATAAGCAAGTTTAGATGGCGTATTATGTATTTCACTAAAAACATTATTTTATTTCTAATGTTCAATCAATAACTAAACCTCTTAATTTATAACGTCACTTTAATCCTAATTTCTTAATTTGTCCTTAATGTTTGTAATAGATAAGTATCTATAATTTAATTTAATTATCTTCTGATTTATTTATTTTCTGGTAAATAAAAATTAGATAAATTACCAACATTGTTTGGGGTTTAAAGCTTTTTTAAAAAGTCTGATCAAAATATATCTACCTTGTACTTATTTTAAGCTACCACTAAATCATTTACTCCACAACATTCGGCATCGATTTATTTCACATTGTTGATCGAGAAGTTCGGGTACAGGGCATTTATATTTATATAATTATAATAACTTCGAATTTACACATTGGTCCTTTAAAACCGGATCTAAACACAAATCTAATTTATAATACGTTCATTAAAACGAGTATAAACAGAATTTAAAGTAGATTTTTGCAAATTTTTAAGTATTATTTGCAAGTTAATTTAATACAATAAAATTTTTTGTATTGTATTTCTGTATAAATTGTCACACTGAAATGGAACTGGGCCCGACACGTCGCCTGAATCAGTGATAAAAGATGGACGAAGAGATTGCTTGAGTGGAGGCCGAGGTTGGACAAACTTGGACTGACGATCTCAAGAAAATGTCAAGAAATTGGATGAAAAGTGCTCAAGATAGAGCACACTAGATAAAAATGAGGAAGGCCCATATCCAGCAGTCGACGCTAAGAGCTGGGTGATAATGATGATGATGAAAAATTATGGTGAAATAGTGGTAGTAATATAATAAATAATTCATTCATTATTAATATATCAATTAACGTATCAAATTTACCAAAGCCTTACATTTATTGTTCTTCTGTGTTTATGAGTTTCAAACTAAAATCGATTTGAATATTCTTATTTATACCCCCGAAATCATCAATTTGTACACAACATCGAACTAGACATTTCAAAAAACATATTGCTTACATTTCTTTACTTGGATTTATACTGATCCTCTTAAATAACCTCCGTTCGTAGGATTGTCCTTATCTGGTGGTTTATGGGTCCTTTTTCAATAAATCAGGGATAGCTCCTCGGTTTGGCTGTGCGGGATTACGAGTGCCTGAATATGAATACCTTTGAAAATGTTTAGATTGTTGGCAATAAGTCTGTATTGGTGATAAAAAGAAAGATGGGTGAATTGACAAAAAGCCGATCCGGAATATCCAGGAGGGTGATTTTGGTTTATAGACGTAAACAAAATCTGAAAAGTTTTAAAATAAACTTGAAAGTGTATCTGGATTTACCCTAGTTAGGGTTATCTTATCTATTACTTTGTATACCATAGAATTTAAAATATAATAAAATTGACTTATTAAAAAAAAATCGCCATGGTTTGTTATATAAGCTAGACATAGTTTAAAAAACTTACAAGGAAGTGTAAAAGTTTTTATAATAAAGAAACTATCCTAAAGAAAACACAATTTTTTTAGAACGTTTTTGGTATTATTAGAGTATCATTAGTGATGTTTAAACGTTTAAAAAATTTCATAATAAAATGGTTTAAAAACTTAGTGGGTTAGTACTCATGGATAAATTGATAGCAGGATATTTTTTGACACACGACAGTAAATGACCTAAAAGGCAGAATATAAGAGGTATGACAAATACGAAAAAAAAGGGAAACCGTTACTGATCATGTAATCCGGAAACCAAGATTCGTCAGGGCAGGAAAAGATCATGTAAAAGACGAGGCCTTCCAGGTCGATAGTAAGCAAAATCCTCGTTTAGATAATAAAATTCCACATCTAAGAATACAAAAATGTAGACCAATAAGACTTGCAACATGAAAATGTAAGAAGCTTGTACCAGCCAGGAAAGACAATTTAATATGAGAAATGACCAGAATGGAAATAAATATACTGGACATAAGTGACGTACAATGGCCAGACACCGGCAAACTTATAACCAAAAACTGGAAACAACGATCCGGCTCATTGCTATGAAGTCGCAATCTTGTTAGACACAGAAACTAATAAAGCAGTTATAAGCTTTATCCTTAATCAGAGAGAGGGATAATGGTTCAGCTGAAGACTAACGTACAACAAGTTAAATTAAGTCAAGTATACGCACCAACAGCGGATGAGGATGAAGTGGAGATAGAACATTTTTACATGGAATTAGGCATAATTTTAAGATCTATTAAAAAATAGGACATTACAATAGTTATGGGGGACTTTAATGCTAAAGTTAGGAGAGAAAAAGTTAACGAATATGTTGGGGAATTTGGACTAGGTGACAAAGACGAAAGAGGGGATAGACTTGTGGATTTTTGTCAATATGAACATAATAATGAACACAATGCTCCAACTACCGGACAAAAGATTACACACTTGGAGATTTCCTGCAGACAACAAAGACCGCATAGTCAGAAATCAAATAGACAATAACTGAATTAAAGCATTAAAAGCATACCCCGGAGCAGATGTCAACTCAGACCATAACCTGTTGATAGCTAAAATGCACGTGAAACTTAAAAAGATTGTAATACCTAAAAATAAACCAACGTTTGATTATACAAAATTAAGAAAAAGAGAAATACATCAAAAAGTGATCCAACCAGTCAACTCAAATCTAACAGAATTAGGAGAAGAAATCAGAACATCAGAAGATGTCAATGAAAAGTGGAGCAATATTCAGAAGGCATTACTAAATGCTGCAGAAGAAAATGCAGAAGTGTTAAGAAGGCTACAAAAGAATTGCGAGGTCATAAAGCACATTAAAACAAGAAAGCTGCAATATTTAGGCCACATTATTACAGATGCGAAATATAAGATATTAAGGCTCATAATGCAAAGTAAAATCAAGGTAAAAGATCTATAAGAAGACGAAGAATTTCCTGACTAAGGAACCTAAGAGAGTGGTAAAGTTGCAGCTCAGTAGATTTTCTTAAAGCACCCGCCAATAAGGTATGGATAGCTGTGATAATAGCCAACCTCTGATAGGAGCAGGAACTTCAAGAAGAAGAAGGATGTATGAAACGTAGAACGGTTCGCTTTGTCGATGAGAAAATATGGCGCCCAACGTGGGGCTCGCGGTTGCTTCTAGAGAACTCTTGTCCTCGGGAGTAAACCTTATGATACTTTAAGTATCCTTGATAAGTCAGTATCTTTAATATGTCAGTTCAAAAAATGTGATCAGTAATTGATCACATCCTATTTGTCAGTGATTGAAAGAGTCTGATGACAATATGATACCAGTATTACATGGATATATTTGCCTTATTTTAAGCAGCAGTTTACAAATAATGTCTCTATTATCAACAATTTTCCATATAATAGAATTTTTAAAGTACTCAAATTATTATTTTTTTATGAAATTGTTGGTGTTTTATATCATTAGGGTACGAAAAGTACTTACTAGTTTAGATTTTTTTTTATATTAATAAAGTGTATTTCCTTAGTGCTGGTTTTAGATTGAGTGGGACACACAACTTTTTACAGAATAAAATAAAATATATTATGAAATAAAAATTGTATGATTAATTTTAAATGACTCTATAAAAACCTAAATATTCTTGATCCTCCTGCAGGTGTCTAGAAAAGACAGTATCTTCGTAGCCGGTGATGATTAACGAACAAATCCGAATGGTGGTAAACTAATGCTCTACGATCCAAGATAATGAAAACGGTGATCACTTGCAACTAACTTTGACACACTATCGATAATTACAACTTACAAAACCATTGAGCGGTGGTGTACCAACTCTATCCTTTCCTTCTTCTGGCGATTCAATTATTTCGTTTAAACTTTCAACTTACAACATCTCGATTTGATGGTTATGAGGGTACACGAATTTGTTCCATCCGTATAAGTTGTGCGAAAATAGGCAACTGTCAACATTTAAAAATTAATAGTTTCACGACCTTCTTAAATAAGGTTTTTATTTAATTGCTATGCATAATTTAGCAGGATTCCAAGGAAGATTATATAAATTAAAAAGTCAATACATTAAGAAATATATGTACTTAATATTATTTATTTTGTCCATTAAAAAATCCAATATTTTGACAAAATACTGTAGACTCAAAATGTCTTTGTCACCCGATTAGAATATTTCTAAGCAGAGTACTTTACGATTTTCCCCGTAGACACTTCCGACTGTCAGAAAATTTTTGACGATTTAATGAGTCTCACCCGCCGCTTCTCCACCAACTG
This sequence comes from Diabrotica undecimpunctata, assembly GCF_040954645.1. Classification (NCBI taxonomy): domain Eukaryota; kingdom Metazoa; phylum Arthropoda; class Insecta; order Coleoptera; family Chrysomelidae; genus Diabrotica; species Diabrotica undecimpunctata. Next base: position 156,792,488 of record NC_092808.1, read on the forward strand.
TTCCGATTGTTCGTCACTCAGTGACGGCACAATTTATACGAAATAGCTCTGGAGTTTCGTTGGTGAAATATTCATCACATTTAGTTTTCACTTTAATAATTGTTGAAGGGTTCCTACTTCTACCTGTGGTTTTCGTTCAAAGGTTAATTCATGCTGATGAGATTAAACTACCAAACACTAAATTTCGAGGCGGAAATCTAATTGCGACTAAAAGACGAGCATGGAAATGTTTGAACTATATTGAGATTGTGAGTGAAAGGTAACAGCGAAGCATATGAGGGTCGTAAATTAAAAAATAAGACACTAAAAAACCATAAAAAGTAAAACAGTGACGAAGTTAAAGGCAGATAGGTAAAAAGCAAGAAATTTTTGTTTTCAAAGTTAATAAATGGTCAATAAATTCTCAGTAACGAATTTGTAAAAAGATAATCCAATTTAGATGTAAATCCTTCTTCTTTTTCTTCTTCTTATATAGACATGACTCTGTCTGTTTTTCAATGTGCCTTCAGTAAGTTGTCTGTACTTTGTGCAAGACAGACTGGGCGGGGAAGTCCTCAACCCTGACACAGCGCGACCCAATGGGTGATAGGGAACGCCGTTCCTGTATATATGCAGGACAGGTACGAATTAGGCTTTGCCAAATAAGTATCCGCGTATCAACTGAGAGTATGACAGAGGTCAGCAGCTGTGTCTTTAGTGGCCCGTGGCTAAGGAATACAATTCCTGACAGGTGCGGTTCAAAAAATTGAAAGCGAAAATCAAATACTGATTTAACCAGCTGTGATACTGCAAACACTCTCAACCTGTCCGTCAAGCGTTGTGTTTTAATGCCAATATACCCCTCAAAACATGTTGAACTTGAAACAAAATGGAACGATACCCCAGGTGGGTAGAGCTAGCAGCTCAGAATCCCACACCGGAAAACCGGTCAGCCTCACGGATTCTGGGGGAGGTACAAGCTCAACAAAACGCGCTAAAATAGAAACGAACAAACAAAAACAGTTACTACTAGCCACATACAACATCCAATCTATGGCTAAAGATGAAAAGGTCTACGAATTAGAAGAAGAACTATCCAAGATAAAGTAGGATATTGTAGGACTGTCAGCAGTGAAAAGAAGAGGTGAAAAATGCATGCATCTAAACTCTGCAAATCGCCGATACTATACAAGGAAAATAGACAAAACATATGGTGGAATAGGATTTCTTATCAAAAAGTATCTCATACCATACACTTCTACATATAAAAGCGTTTTTGATAGAGTAGCTTTATGTATTATAATAGACCTAGATAATAAAACCAAAATCAAGGTTATACAAGTGTATGCTCCCACAACAACACATGAAGAAGAGTTAGTTGAAAATGTTCTACGAAGATTTTTTGATAACAGCATTAAAAGAAAATGAGATAAAGTATACCATCATTACGGGAGATTTCAACGCAAAATTAGGTAAAAAGGAAAAAAATTCTAAGGAAAAAAGGAGATCGATTACTTCTTATGTAGGAACAAAGACATTTTTAAAGATATAACTACTCTCAATCTATTCACAACTGGCAGCGATCATCACCTTTTTTTAAGAGTAAGGATTCTTGTTAAACAGACGAAAACCAGTAGAAACAGGCCAGATAATTATTGTAATCAGATAGATCAAACTAAAATTCGACAGAAGGGAGATGAGTATAGAGAAGTCTTAAAAAAAGAATTCGTAGAACATTATCATTCCGTCATAAACACAATTAATAAAGAAATGCGACGAAAGCTCTTAAAAGCGACTGTTTTGCGACATACAATTCCGATACAGAATGCGCATACATAATATTTACAAGAAAGCTACAATAAAAATACAAATTGATGCGAAAACCAAAGCTATACCAATCAACAGAGGTGTTCGCCAGGGATATGTTATCTCACAAAAGCTATTCACACTTGGACTGAAATACGTGTTCAAAGACATTAACTGGGCAGATAAATGAATAAAAAATGTTAATGAAAGATAACTGAGTTATTTAAGATAAGCTGATGACATTGTAATATTCGCCACAAGTTTGGAAGAACTACAGACCTTGATGACGCAACTATTTCAAGCTTCGAAAAAAGTAGGTCTTAAGATGAACTTGGAAAAAACAAAAATAATGAAAAATTCACCGAACGTTAAAGAAATAACGTTAAACGACATAAATTAAGAAACAGTAAGCAAATACATCTACCTGGGATAGATAATGAAAGTAAACAAAGAAAATTAAACTGCTGAAATTACCAGAAGAATAAGGTTAGCGTGGGCAGCATTTGGAAAACTGGGTTGGATCTTGAAAAGCACTAAAATAAAACAATATTTGAAAACCAGAATTTACGATCAGTGTTTTCTCCTTATACTCACGTATGGTTCACAGACGTGGACACTCACCAAGTCACAAAGAGCGATGGAAAATGAATGCTCGAGGTGAGACTTACAGACAAAAAAACAAAAAAATGGATTAGAAGCAAAACCAAAGTAAAAGACGCAGGAGAACATGCTGACAAATTAAAATGGAGCTTCGCAGGGCACGAACCACGAAATAGAACAAAGATCGGAGGACAAAACTGGAAGCCAGTGGCGCAAAATAGAAAACACTGGATTGATTTGGGGAGGCCTATGTTCAAAGTTGGATTACTTAAGGCCGAAGAAGAAGCTTGCTATTCTTGACTACAATGCCATATAATCTAAGTTGCCATGAAATGTTACAGTTACATACCCACTAAAAGAAAGTTTGCAGTGAAAAATTATGCCAAGTGTTTTAATTTTTACGAAAATATAGTAAAATCTCTCTAACCGGACACCTTTCTTGGCTGGACGCCTCCTCTATACGAACAGTTTTTAAAACAAAAATCGTTCGAAGATATATGAACCCGTACCCTTCAACTACCTTCAACGGACACTCTTAACAACACTTTTGTTTATGTCCATGAGTGATATTTCATTTAACTGTTTACGTCATTAGCAATAAGTAACAAAAACCAAAAATAAAAAAGTTATAAGTTTGATGACTATACTTCACATTTTAAACTATTTAGCAAAGCAGCAAAATAAAAAAAAAATTATTATTAATATCGTGCATCGATGAAAAAATGCTGACACCAGAAACATTACTCAGGAACAGTATTTTGATTGGAATAAGAATTTTAACAGAAATATCTGATGAAGCATATTCAAAAACTTAATTAGAAAGGGTTTAAAAATTTTAAGTTTACACATTTATTTTTTCCCTTTAACGGACACCTCCCTTAAACAGTCACTTTATGCGGAACGACTGCTGTCTCTTCAAGGGAGAGTTTACTGTATTGCTATTCGCTATTATCAATGTCATAAATATAGTTTATAATATTGTGTCTACCAACCTTACAAATTTATGTTTATTGGCGATAAGAGCTCAAAAAATCCATTATTTTGGCAATGCCAAAAAAGCATAAACAAAACAAGTCAAACAAAATAAAAACTACAAAATAAAAACAAATGTCCTGTGAACAGTAGTGATCAATTTTTATTCTACAGTAATTACTCTAATTGATTAATCAGTGCAGAAAATTGAGATTGGAACAAAAAATCTATAAAATAATTTTGAATAAAAAATCTAGGCACATTCCGATTTTTATATCACCAAAAAATACAGCAAAAAATTTCATCAAATTTATGACGAGCAAGTTTTATTACCCGTCGAATGTTGTGACCCGACAAAAATTTTATTAAAGCCCTTATTAATTCTATTCCCGTTTTTAATAAAACACCCCGAAAATAAAAAATTAAATTTAAAATATGTACTTAAGAGTAAATGGGCAGTTTTCTGGATTTAGATGAGGTAATTGTTATCATCTTTGCTATATTTATAGTTAGATGTAATTATTTTTAAACAAAATAATATTCAAAAGTAGACAAGTTTTTAAATAGGAACAAGCTCAGCACATGAACTAAAATTTTGTACTGAAATATCGTGTACGAATACAGTATTCTTTAACCCTGCGTTGGTGTGGTGGGGTATGATACACCCCACGCATGCAAAAAACGGAATTTCTCTCAAAAACAGCACCTTACCGCCCTCTATTGTTCAGTAGCTGTTACTAAAATATCATTCTATCGAGTAGCATTGTTATTTTCATAATTTCTTCAATACTGTTTTATATAGATGTCATAATATGCCGCAACGGTATGTCACACCCCACCACACCTCTGCCGTCAGTCAGTTTATCATTGTTGATGCTGGACATTTTTTCCGAATTTCACGTGGTTTTTTACTTTTTACTCTGGTTGTTGTGCTCAAAATTTGTTATAAATATGTGTACTTATGAACAAGAGCAAGCGAGATTGCTAAGATTCTGGGAAGAGGTACAAAGCGATGAAGATGGGACTATTCCTGATTCCGAAGAAGAAGTGCAGTTCGACAATGTTAGTGAAAGTTCTCATGCCACAGACACAGAACAAGATGGTGACGAAGATGAAAGTGAACAAGAGAATGGAGATGATGTGAGTACATTAGGTAGATATTATTTGGGCAGAGATAAAGTGACTAAATGGGCTAAGAAGGTAGAAGTACGATCGGTTCGCACTAGAGCCGAAAATATAATTTCTCAATTGCCTGGCGTGAAACGACACGCTAAAGAAGCTAAAACTGCAATTGATTGTTGGAAGCTTTTCATGGATGACACACTCATTGCTGATATTGTAAAATATACTAATGAGAAAATCAATTCAGTAAGTGAACGTTACAACGATGGGCACCAATACGTAGTAAAAGAGACCTCTGAGCAAGAAATCAAGGCTGTCGTTGGATTACTTTATTTGGCAGGAATTCATCGATCGTCTCGGCGAAACCTTGAAGATTTCTGGGCAAACGACGGCACAGAAATGCCAATATTCAAGAAAACTATGTCTCTAAAACGCTTTCAATTTCTGCTAAGGTGCTTGCGGTTTGACAATGGAGCTACGCGCGTAGATAGAATCAAAATCGATAAATTAGCCCCAATTAGAAGTGTTTTCAAAAGAGTAGTTGACAATTTTCAGTCTGCCTATACATCTGGCATGTATCTCACTATTGATGAAAAATTGGAGGCATTTTGTGGCAGGTGCCCTTTTCGGCAATACATTCCGAATAAACCGGCTCGTTATGGAATCAAAATCTTTGCTTTAGTCGATTCAAGATGTTATTATACTACAAACTTGGAAATTTATTGTGGTTCTCAACCGGATGGTCCTTTCAAACTGACTACAAAGCCTACATATGTAGTTTTAAGATTGATTTCACCAGTGTCTGGCAGCAAACGAAATATCACATTCGATAATTGGTTCACTAATTATCCATTAATGCAACAACTTCTTGAAAAACACCAGTTAACATCTGTGGGTACTGTCCGAAAGAATAAGAAGCAAATTCCTTCCACAATGGTCAATACAAAGAATCGAGAACAGTATTCTACACTTTTTGGTTTCCAAAAAAATACAACCTTAGTATCCTATATCCCAAAGAAAAACAAAAATGTTCTTTTGTTATCAACACTACACCATGATGACACAATAGACGAATCTACGGGAAACGCTAGGAAGCCAGAAATAATCACATTCTACAATGTTACTAAGGGAGGGGTTGACACCGTTGACCAGTTATCAGGTACATACGACGTTTCCCGTAACAGCAGAAGGTGGCCGTTGACGGTGTTCTATGCGCTCTTGAATATGTGTGGAATTAACTCCCAAGTAATCTAAAGATCAACAATAATAACTATACACTGAAGCGTCGAAAATATTTGAAATCTCTTAGTTTGTCACTCATAGCAGATTATATGGAAGAAAGGCAACACAATCCTCGGTTGCCGAGAAAACTGCGTGAGACATCGGGCTATAAGACTGCAGATTGTGATGAACCGTTGCCTAAACGTCAGAAAGTACAAGGTAGATGTGTGGTGTGCCCCAGAACAAGAGACAGAAAAAGTCGCTACGTGTGTTATGATTGCAGGCATTTTGTTTGTTTAGAACATGCATGTTTCAAATGTGATACTTGCATCAACAAGGAAAGTCAGTAAATGATGTTGTTAATTGTGTTGATGTCCGTATTTTTCTTTATAATGTTTATTAATTTATTAGTAAATAAAGAAAAATGTGTTTTTAGAAGTCTTTAGTTTTTTTTCATTTCAGAAAAATGTAATGGTTTTAAGCTGCTATTTCTGCTTTTTAAATTTTTTTATAGTACACACTATTTCAAATGTTCAAATGAAATGTTTATACTTTTAATGCAGATACTCAAATATTGAGTTTTCCAAGACGTATTCTGCTATGGGGTATGTCACACCCCACCACACCAGGCACGTAAGTTTCAGGCACCACACCAACGCAGGGTTAAAAAACCAATGGTTGAAACACGAAAACAAATTGATAGCAATAAGAAACGCGGTAAAAACTAATAAAATACCTACTAATTTTGCTCATCACCATGCAACAGGGATCCAATCAATTGCCATCTACAGTCAGCCCGCTCAAATTTTCTGTCTTCCTCCTATTTAAGGATAGGGTGTACAAAATGATCTTTTGGTTTGTTTTACAGCTTTCATAACAAATGTCGATTAAATCTAATGTAATACTAGTTTAGCAATTCATTTGTTGGGAAAGCTCGAGTTTTGTATTATATTTTTTACTGATTACTAAATTCGCAGCCAATATTTTAAAATCAACAAACTTTCAAATTTAGAAACTTCAAAGAGTTAAAAATTAAAGTTTTAAAGTAATTAACTAATTAACGAATCGTAATTTGAGTTTTTGTCATCTTTAAGTTGTTTATAACTCGAAAACGATGAAGTTTAGAGAAAATTAGAATAGACTTTTTTTGTTTAAAATGTTCCAAATAATTTAAAAAAATTCCGTTCGAAAATATTAATTATTACTTAAAAAAAAAACTACTGTTTAAAAGAATTAAAAATCTTCAACCTTACTTTGGAATATTGAATGAAAGTAATTAAGCAAAAAAATCTCATGGGAAAATTTTTTCGAACGAACCTGATTTTTTCGCCTTGTCTATAGGATTTAGAAATTTTTAAACCCTGAAAATATCAGGCCTAATTATGATTAAGAAAAACGTTAGTGTAAATTGGATAGAATGTTTTTATTATATAATGATTATTTGAAGAAGAAAAGACAGTTAAAACAAAATTAAGTATCACCAACCGTGGGCAATTTATCATATTCTTGATCAAAAGTTAAACAGAGGAATCAATTATCACTTTCCAGCATTTCTCAGCTACTTTGTATTATTTTCGAAAAGTTTCAGCCAATTATTTTACCAATTAAGATTTCCCAAGAGAGAATTTAGCGAACTCCCGATTTTTTCTTGATTATGTTAGAACGGCGGCAAAATAAAGATCTTTCGAATATTGTTTTAATGCCCCCATAAATTTTCCCTTCTAGTATCAGAAAGGGAGAAAACTTAAGTCTCGGAATTTATGTAGAAGGATTAAAATTCAGACTCTTTCGAGGGATTTCGCGATTTATTAAAAGCTTTTTTTGGTTAAATTCCAATTTGTCGGCGACGACAAGAAAATATTTTATCGCGTATTTTGCATTTCAGCGGCTTAAGAAATTGTCCAAATTGAGCAACAAACTTTTAGGGAATTAAGATACGTTTGATGCTCGAATTAAGGCTTTGGGCGTTAAAAGCAATTATAATCTGATATGAGACACCGAGATTTTGCTCGTAGTAGTGTAAATTATTAGAGACAGAAGTATTAATGGACCTCTGCTGGTAGAATTAACAAAAAAACTTTAAAAAGCCTTTAAGAAACGAGTTGCCAATAGATGCAATTGCTCTTAAGTGTTCAGTTTTTATTTAAAAATGTAGTTGATTTACTATTAAAATTTAAAGTTTATTTTAAACTAAACTTTATTATATCACAAATTAAAACATGTAAAATGGTTAAACATGGAAAAGAGAAGATTTCTACATGCTGCTTGTCTTTTCCACAAAATTATCAAAAACTCTCTACCAGCATATTTTTTTAAAAAAATTATTTACAGAACTGACATACATAATGTGAATGCAAGATACAAAAATACAATTACAGCTCCGCCACATCGTACAGAACAATTCAAAAATTCATTTACATATCAAATATCAAAAGTATATAATGGATTAGCTAAAGAATTAAAATTAAAATCGATTATATCTTTTATGGACTAGGCGGGATAGAAATTCAGACCATAATGGACATTTTCCATAGGAAGCTATTTTTTTGCTGAAATCCCTTCAAGATGTGCCCAATATCGGAAATCACGATATGCGCCAGTCGCAAACCCTGTGCTAAATTTTTTACTTAACAAAATCTGAAAACAATTGAAAATTTCTCATTTTTTTGCTCCTATTTTAGTTTATAATCCGGAAAATATTGATCCTAGAGAAAAAATTATAAAAAGTTAAAAGTTTCGTTATTCAATTTTACACAATATTTCGTTAGCTAGAAATTTAATGTTTATTGTTGAAAAAATGGCAATAATTGAAAAAAAAGTACATCAAAAGTTATTCCTTTAAATGTTTTCGACTTTCTAAACTTGACTTACAAGCTCCATGTTCCGCCTAGAAAAACATTTTAATATGTTTAAAACGTGTGCTAAATTTTGTTAAGATCGGTCGGATAGGTTTTGCATAATAATTTTGCAATCCAGCATACTGGAAAAAAATCGCAAATTTTCAAATTTATAGTAGGCTCTAAATAAGGCTCTCAGATAGTTGCAAATATTTTTACATATAAAGGAAGACTCAATCTTTCAAACGCTTTTCGTAAAATTCAAATCGGTTCACTAGGAGAGCCTAGAAATTTTTTTTAAGTTTTAAACATTTTTTAGGCTTATAAACAAATTGAATAACTTTACGAGCTTTAAACATATCAATTTCAAGATTTATACACTTAAAGAACATTAAAAGACGCTTCTTTAAAAAAAAAAACGATACATTCGGCGTACTGGTTGCCGAGATATTGAAGGTCAAGGTCAGACCTGAAGATTCTTGTCCTTCCAAAAAAAGAAAAAGACTTTAAAAAAAATTATTGAAGATTGAGTCAAAATAAAGTTTATTTATGAAAAAAAATTTTTTTTTGTTCGCCTTTGTTTTAACAATTTAAATTATTTATTAACAGTTTATAAATACATATTTGTTTACTAAAACTAACAATTTTCTTCAATGTATTACTTGTTTAACATACAATTGGTTATTGCAAATTTTCCAATTTTGCAATTAAAAATGGTATTTGAAAATATGATATTTAAAATCCTTTCAACATCGATTAAAAAAAAGAGCAAAATTAGTTAACAAGAAGCCGAGATAATGCAATTTTTAGCGCGCGCTATGATTTTGAACTCGCCGATTCACATTTCGAGTGAATGTCCCCCACCACCACCTCTCATGCATTCCGAGCGACATTTTACGCGAAAACGGTTTTTTATTTGTCTTTTTTATGGACGTTGCCATAAAGCGCATTACGTAAAACTTTTCATATAAAAAGTACTTGACAAGACAAGGGTATTTGTTTAAAAACGAGACCTCTATCACTTATGGTTACACGGCAAATGTATGCCAACTTTGACCTCCAATATCTCGGCAACCAGTAAGTCGAATCTATCTTTTTTTTTAAATAAGCGTCTTTTAATGTTCTTTAAGTGTAAAAATTTTGAAATTGATATGTTTAAAGCTCGTTAAGTTATTCAATTTGTTTATAAGCCTAAAAAATGTTTAAAACTTTAAAAAATTTTCTAGGCTCTACTAGTGAACCGATTTGAGTTTTACAAAAATTGTTTAAAAGTTTGAGCCTTCTTTTATGTGTAAAAAAATTTGCAACTATCTGTGGGCCTTATTTGGGGATTACTATAAATTTAAAAATTAGCGATTTTTTTCCAGTAGGCTGGGTTGCAAAATTATTATGCAAAACCTATCCGACCGATCTTAACAAAATTTAGCACACGTTTTAAACATATTAAAAGGTTTTTCTAGGCGGAATATCGAGCTTGTAGGTCAAGTTTAGAAAGTCGAAAACATTTAAAGGATTAACTTCATTTTTTTTTACTTTTTTTCCAATTATTGCTATTTTTCAACAATAAACATTACATTTTCAATTTCTAGCTAACGAAATATTGTGTAAAATTGAATAACGAAACTTTTAATTTCTTATAATATTTTCCGAATTATGAACGAAAATAGGAGCAAAAAAATGAGAAATTTTCAATTGTTTTCAGATTTTGTTAAATAAAAAATTTAGCACAGGGTTTGCGACTGGCGCACATCGTGATTATCGATATTGGGCACATCCTGAAGGGATTCCAGCAAAAAAATAGCTTTCTATGGAAAATGTCCAATCCAAAACAGATTCCGCCTAGACTATTAAGAAATCTCTTAAATCTAAATTGCTAAGTGACAAATACATGTGCAACTATTTGATGACCTGTTATGAAGTAAGTATAAACTGTGTGATAGTTTTTGGACAATATTTAAATGTTAAATGTTTCTATTGGTTATGGTTTTTAATTGATTGTTACAGAACATGCAAAAAAATATATTATATATTTTTTTCTCTTGCTTAAGATGAAAAGCAGAGGTACTGATTTCTTGAAATCAGCATCAACGGATCTTCGGCATTTTTTCTTTCTTAATGTATTTTATGCATATATAATTTATATATTTTGTGTATTGTATGAATTTGAAGGAAAAATAAAGACCTTTATTATTATTATTATATACATTTTATCATAAAATTTTTATAGATTTCTTTCCCGTTTTTACTACATTTTTGTCTTGTTCTATTGTGATTCCATTTACTTTGTTTTTGTAAGACATAACCGAGGAAACAAATTACAGTCGAAAAAAGTATAACTACTCTCAGCAGAATGAAATTTGGTCACGCATGTTATCCAGCACATTTGGTTAAAATAAAAATACTTGAGAGTAATCTTTGTAAAGCCTGTAATAAAATCAGTGACCTGGACCACATCTTTTTTGATTGTTTAAAATATAGAGCTTAATCTAATGAGCTTTTCAGAAGACTTCTAAAATTAAACATTGAAAGCCCATATAATGGGCTGTGTTTCCCATTATATGGGCTGATGTAAATAGACCTTATTTTTACGAACGTGAAACGTTTATTGTTGTTGCTAAACGGTACAAACACTGGGGGTCTTCTAGAAGCTACATACCTGGTAGTTTGTTCACTTTTCCTTTTTCCTCCTTTGGTTCTTCTCTTTTTAGTCCCTTCATTTCCTTCACCAACACTTACACTTCTATTTGCCCCATCCAGTATTCTTTAAATAGAGATATTAGTAACTGTTTTTAAATACGTTGAGAATAAACCTTCACATAACCTCAAATGTGTAAGACTCACTGGGTCAGCTGAGTGGCAGTTGCAGAGCTTCTATTGGCTGGTTGAAAATAAGCTGGGTAGCATGGACCAGTATAGTATAAATAAGTAGTTTTATAAGTAAAGGTGATTTATAACATGTTTTTATTATTGGTAATTATTTTTTTTGTATGAATCAGATAAGATAAACTACTTTGCCTACAACAGAACAATGCATTGGCACATCTAACTCAACTTTGATTTTTGTGTGACTTAAGGCTGTTTACATGTTACCTTCTCATTTATATCATGAGAGCATCTAACTCTGCTGTCGGTATGTCGGTTATTTTTTACTCACTTTTTCTAGTATATTTGAACTTTTAACTTCTTTTTTATTTTTACTCACTTTTAGCCTTAAAAATCTATTTTATACAGAGAATCTTTTTAATTTTCAGTTTTATTAGAATATATAAACCGACTATTCGTATATACCAAGTCTCTATCATTTACGAGAACAACCAAAAACATCTAAAAACATCTCGTTCTTAAATTATAAATCTTCGTATAAACCACCGACCCTGCAACTTCCTGCAATTACTTTAAATCTGGTAATATAAATGCCACGCAATACGCTATATGGAAATTGTGTTGGTCGTATATTTTCGGTAAGTACTATTCAGATTTCCCTCGTATTCTAGTTACGTCGTAAGTTTCATTACAAAGTCAGAATTATTATCCGTTGAGGTGAGTAATTACCGAAGTTTTGCAACGGGCGAAATGGGGACGTGTACTAGAGGTTTAAGATAGTAACTGTTTGTGATTTTAATAATTGTTACTTTGTAACGTGTATCATTTATGTCCATCTATATTAACCTATTAGTACCCAGAATATTTTTCTCAGTTTTTAATGTGATGGTAATATTTTTTGGGAGCAGTTTTATTAAAAAGCATAAAAATAAATGAATTTACTAATTCGGATTTATATATCACTCAGTATATAATGTTACAATATACGAGGCGTGTTTTTTAAGTAAGTACCGTTTTGGAATTAAACAAAGACGTGCAAAGATATGGCAATAATTTTATTTTTACATGAAAGCCTGTACCTTACTTTTCTACATAATTTCCGTAAATATTGAGGCATTTCTCATAACGTGGCACCAGTTTTTGAATACCCTCCTGATAAAATTCTGCCGCCTGACTTGTTAACCACTGCATGACAAATGTTTTGACTTCGTTATCGTCTTGAAGACGCTGACCGCCCAGGTGTTTCTTCAAGTGCTGGAACAAATGGTAGTCGCTGGGCGCCAGATCATGGCTATATGTAGGATGATCTAGAGTTTCTTATTTAAATGATTTGATGAGATCTTTGGTCTGATTAGCCACATGTGGACGGGCATTGTCATGCAGCAAAACGATACCCTTACTCAACTTGCCACGTCTTTTGTTCTGGATTGCACGACGCAGATTTTTCAATGTCTCACAATAAGACGCTGCATTGATTGTCTCATTACGAGGCAGAAACTCCACTAGCAATACTCCTTTTCTGTCCCAAAAAACTGTGCACATGATTTTCCGGGCAGAAATTGTTTGCTTAAACTTCACTCTTTTGGGTGATGATGAATGTCGCCATTCCATGGATTGTTGTTTCGATTCTGGTGTGACATAGGCCACCCACGTTTCGTCACCAGTAACAATTTGGTCTAAAAAATCTTCAACTTCACTGTGGTACCGCTCAAGGAAAGTCAATGCACTGCCTAAACGTTGGGTTTTGTGCAAATCCGTCAACATTTTTGGAACCCAACGTGAACACAATTTTCGGTAATTCAAGTTCTCGGTAACAATGCGATACAAAACACGACGAGAATACTGAGGAAAGCAGTCGGACAATGATGAGATTATAAAGCGTCTGTTTTCTTTCACCTTTTCGTCCACTTTCTGCACCAAATTTTCATTAACGACCGAAGGACGTCCATTCCGTTCTTCATCATGCACATTTGTGCGGCCATCTTTAAATGCTCTCACCCATTTCCTTACCATTCCATCACTCATAATGTTTTGTCCGTAAACTTCAACGATCTCACGATGAATATCGATCGGTTTTACGCCTTTAGCACTAAGAAATCGTATAACAGCCCGTACTTCACAATCAGCGTGACTCACGATTGTTGGAGGCATCTTAAACACTGGAGTAAACAAGTATACAATGAAGAATCAGATTGTAATGGCGTCAGTGCGTAGACAAGAGATGTAGGTAACCAGCGCTCATGCGCGGAACGCCGACCGTAGCGCTGCGGCGGCGGAATCAGAAAACGGTACTTACTTAAAAAACATGCCTCGTATATGTAACGCTAGGAGCTAATGGGTGCAAAAAATACAAAATATATCTGTAAACAGATATTCTGATAATATTGTTGGCTGTATCTGCAGGTGACTTCCACGTATAAAGTCGTCTCGGGGAAGTCTAAATCAGATATTAGCAATGGTTAAATCTTCTTCCCGACAAAATTGGATAAGTCGGTCTCCCATTCATTTTTCTCGCCTAAGCCGTGTTATCCGACGACGTCTTCTATTCTGCTTTTGCCAACTTTTTCATTGAAATGACCTATGATGACTGTAAGCTCGTTCTTCTTGGTATATTTTAGTGCTTTTTATACTTTACTTTTGTAAGTTTACTTAACAAGAGCTTATAAATGATCTTAATACCTATCTTTATCGGAGTGCTATCAGACAGAAAGGAATGTAATATAACAATAAAAGTTGTCATTGTTTTTACGACTACCATTTTAAAACTCTTAAAAAACTATTTTAAACAGTTGATTATAGCATTTCTACTAAACAAATTATTTGTTTAAAAATGAACAAATTAACAGAAGTTGTTGCTAGAGCATGACTTAATTTTAGCCGTAAAACTTTGCTTTTCTTTTCATTTAAAATTAAGAGACTTTCGACTGCGTTGTATACTTATTTACCAATTTTACCGCCAGCAACAATCTAAAAACTACATCAAAGCAATTTCAAAGTTTTAATTCAGATTTTGTGGAAGTTTTAATCGGGGTGATTATTAAAACTTTAATGCTTAACGTTATTAGAGCCGCTCTTTGATATTTAAGCTTCAAACTATTACGAAGTGGTCTTCCGTTTTATTTCTCAGCAGATTTTGCAACTAGAGACGCTTCCGATGGTCGTTGAAATCGTAGGAAATTTAATTTTGTGGATAATTGTTTAAGTTTAATACTTATTTTGATATGATATGAATTATTCGTTATATCTTTATTAGGGGTAAAAAAAGAAGCTGTAGCGAAAAGAATATAAATTAACACCAGATTTTAAAATAAACAACAACTAAAGAAAATAAAAAAACAAGAGGCAAACAAAACAGCACATAAACAGTAATATATGCAAAATTACACTTACATATGTCGTAACTGCCCAAAAACTTATATTGGTTAAACTGGTAGAACTTTTAACATACGTATAGCAGAACACGAAAGGTTTTTAATAATAGAAACACAGATTATGCTTCTTCTTCTTATCATGCCCCATCCCTAAAGACATTGGCGATCATCATGTCCCATTTTATTATATCTGCAGCCGTTCTGAAAATTTCTATTGACGTTTTCCCACTACATTGTCTCAGATTCTTCAGTCAGGACGTTCGTCTTCTCCCCGGTCCTCTTTTGCCTTTAAAATTCCTTTGTATGACCAGCCGCATCAATTCTTTATAGTGTTGGGTATTTCTTTATCTTTTTTCATTCTTCGTAGCATTTCTTTATTTGTTATGTGTTGTGTTCAAGATATTTGCCACATTCTTCAATAACATTAAATTTCAAAGTTAATGAGTTGTTTCTGTGTCGCCTCTGTAATTGTCCAGGCTTCAACTCCATACAACAGGACAGAGAACACACAGCATCTCAAAACTCTAGTTCTAATTTCGATGTTGAGTTTTTCATTGCATAATATTGCTTTCATATTATTAAAAGCACTTCTAGCTATCTCAATACGCCGTTTTATTTCTGTACTTCTATCATATTCTTCATTTAGTTCGCAACCTAAGGACTGATATCTGTGCACTCTGCCTAAAAGTTCTGCTTTAGCATAAACACTGTCTTTCTCAATCTTGTGCTTGCTTACCACCATGATTTTTGTTTTATTTGTATTCAGTGCTATTCCATACCTTTCGCTTCTTCTTCTTTTTCTAAGCCTTCTGTCGTCTATATTTGGTCATAGGCCTTTCCCAACTCCTTGCATCGGTCTTTATCCTGAGCAACACATTTCCAATTTGTTTCGGCTATAGTTTTAATATCTTCAACCCATCTCATCTGTGGTCTTCCCCTTAGTCGTTTACTTTCGTAAGGTCTCCAATGTTGTATTGTAGTATTCCAACGTTGGTCTTTTTGTTTAGCAGTGTAGCCCGCGAAGCTCCATTTAAGTTTGGCAATTTTTGTTGCTATGTCCTCTACTTTTGCTTTGGATCTTACCCAGTCGTTCCTCTTTTTATCCGACAGTCGTATACCTAACATTGCTCTTGCCATTCTTCTGTCTGTTGTGGCTAGTTTATTCATGTTTGCCTTGGTTAGGGTCCAGGTTTGACATCCATATGTCATGATAGAAAGGATGCATTTGTTGAACACTTTGCTCCTCAAGTATTGGGGTATTTTGCGGTTTTTAAGTATCCAACTAAGTTTTCCAAATCCTGCCCATGCTAGTCTTGCTCTTCTAGTAATTTTCGCACTTTGGTTCTCTTTGTCAAGTCTCAGGGTTTGTCCTAGGTAGATATATTCCTAAATTTGTTCTATCTCACTGCCATTTATAGTTATACGTCTGGGGTCATCTGTGTTTGTCATTATTTTTGTTTTTTTTTATATTCATTTTTAGGCCGACGTATTGGGAGCTGGCTGCTAGTTCCCCCATAATAATTTGCAGTTTCTCGAATGTGCTCGCTATAATCACTATGTCGTCAGCGAATCATAGGTGGTTTAACTTGTTGCCATTAACGTTAATGCCATAGGTTGACCAATTTGTAGTTTTGAAGACGTCTTCTAGAGTTATGTAAAAAAGCTTTGGCGATCTTGCGTCTCCTTACGTACACTTTTAGAATATGGTTCATCAAGCTAATTGTCCTGTGCTCTTCACACTTCATTTCGTTTGATTTTTTGGCTATTGGAACAAATATTGATATTAACCATTCTTTCGGAATCTCTCCCGTATAATAAATGTCATTAAATAATTCTATTAGTGTGCCCATATGATTTTTTGTTAATATTCTTAAGATTTCTGTAGGTATTTCATCTGGTCCCATGGCCTTTTCATTTTTTATACGTTTTAGCGCTTTTTCAATTTGTATATATTATAGCAATAGCTGTTTATGTATTCTTTCCATCTGTTTATTTTACCTGTACATTCCGTTATTCTCTTCTTATTTTTATCCATGATATTTTCGATACCTCTCTTCTTGTATATGCCAGCTGTCTCTTTGATTTCCCGGTGTATGGTAAAACTGTCATGTTGTTTATCTAACCTTTTTATTTCTTCACACTTTTCTGATAGCCACAGTTCCTTAGCTTCTTCGATTTTCTTTTTGATTATTTTACTAATTTTTTTGTACTGTTGTTTGTTTTTATTCTTGTGTGCCCTTCTTTCCGTCATCAGTTCTTTTATCTCTTGTGTGATCCATTGTTTATTTTTAGATGATGTGCCTTCTTGAAGTTTTTGTTTTGTGATATTTCTCAAGATCTCCTCTACTTTGCTCCATTTATCTGTTGTTGTCAATTGCTTTTGCCTTTCTACTTCCTGAACTTCTTTGTACACTTGTTCTTTGGTTTGTGGATATATAAGTTTCTTTTAGTTTTCTCAAATTAATTCTCGGTGTTTTGTTGTGTAAAAGTTGTTTTTAACTTTTTTAACTTGAGTTTTATGTTTGCTAGAACTTGATTGTGGTCACTTATTATATCTGCTCTTGAGTACGCTTTAGCCGATATTATGGCATTTCGGAATTTTTGATTTATTATTATGTAATCTATTTGGTTTCTTATTAGAATTTCACCTTTATTTCTAGGTGCTTTCCATGTATATATTCTTCACCTCTTTCGCTGCCTGTTTCCAGTCATTGTTCTCCTACTACTTCTCCATCTCTTCTTTTCTCTACCTTCGAGTTGAAATCGCCTAAAATCAAATTTACTTCTTCTTTTTTAGTTTCATTAAATGTTTTGTTTAAGTCATTATAGAAGCTGTTTACTTCTTCCTCTGTGCTATTAGATGTTGGTGCATACACTAAAATGATGTTTATGTTACACGGTATAGCGTTTAAGTTTAATAGTGCCATTCTATCTATTATCAGTATGAACCCTTTGACTGATCTTTCGATTTCTTTGCTGATGATTATTGCTACTCCATTGCGGTCTTGTGTGTTGTTATCTCCAGAATAGTAAAACACGTAGTTGTCTATGACACTTCTGCCGCTGTTAGGCCATCGTACTTCACTACATCCAAGGATATCTATCTATCTTGTCTGTAGATAAAGCTTATATTTGGAGCTTCAAAGTATACCAGTTTGACACTGTTTTATTCCGCCAGTTTGTCGAGTTCCACTCTGCATCCTGACCCTAGTCTAGAGTCCACCTGGGACTTATAAGAACTTCCATGTTTGCTTAGCTATCTGTGCATTAATTGATCCACTTAAATTCGAAAGCTTTCGTGTTAGTTTCTCTTGCACATAATAAAATTGCAAAATACTCTGCCTGAATTATAGAGGTATAATAGAAAATCTAGTTAAATAGAAATGTTTACATTTGCACCACTAGTGAATACACCTACTTTTGTATCCCAACGTTTTAGTCCCATTCTTCTACCAGGTATAACCCTGCGGTATGGATCAAGTGTTTCCTCTGCCCCACTTCCTTTGTGGGAAAATGTCCTGTTGTCTAAAATTTGCTAAAGATGTGACTTGGATCACTTCTGTTGTAAACTAGCTATATAAAAGTTTTTGACTTTAATGATTTTTGACCGTGAACTGGAATTGTTTTAAAACTGTTTTATGAGAGACATTCTCAAAAGCGATATAGAAAACTTTTTCAGCCACATTGCGATACCCTCTTGCTAATATTTATAAACATTTTTAGTTTATTTCGTATAAAATTATACCATACTCTTTAAGTTTACATTATAGTTTATTTTTATGAACGAGAGAGTAATTAGCATAATTTTAACTGGTAGCTCCGACCACTCCATGGGCGTGCTCAAGATTAATTGAAAAATTACTTTGAATAATTGTAAAAAATAAATGAATTATTTCAGTGTTATAAAGTGTTATGTGTATGTAAACAAAAGTGACCTCTTTTATCACACACTATATTAGAACTGACTGGCCTACATTAAAGAGGGTTTTAAAAAATTCACATTTTTTTTAATTTTTAAAAATTACAAAAGAGAAAAAGAGTTTTTAAAACCGTCTAAGGTATGTTAAATAGATGAATAAAAATAATAATATAAAACTTACAGCTACTTGTTACAAATCCAAATCAGATTCAGAAGATGAACTTTCAGAACCAAGATTTATAATAACTGGCTCGATCATTTTATCAGTAATATTGTCCAGCTTCCACATTTTTTCCTCTTCTTTAATAGTGTGATTTACTGCCTTTTCCCAGTTTTCAGGTTTTACATTATATACGGCCTCCAAAAACAACTGGTTAACATCATGAATTTTAAAAGTGGTATTTTTTCTTGAAACTTCACTCTTTATCTGTGCCCATACCAGTTCAATCGGGTTTAATTCACAATGATATGGTGGGGATCTAAGTACTGTCATTCCACGATTTTTGGCAATTTCATCAATTTCGTATTTTTTAAATTTTTCTTTATGAAGGGCACACAACGAATAAAGTTCCTTTCTTATAGATCCGGGATGGTACGTAATATTTTTTGAACTTGCAGAATTGAAGCCAATTCTGCAAGTCTTTTTTTAACCACTTGGTTGTGGGCAGTCCTTCTATAAGTCTGGAGTAATAACTTGCATTATCCATTACTATTACACAGTTCTTAGGAAGAAGATCTATCATATGTTCGAACCATTCTTGAAAGACATCAGCGTTCATGTCTTCATGGTAGTCACCGGTACGAGTTGATTCAAAAGTTAATAAACCACCTTCAACAAAACCGTCTGAACTGCCAATGTGTACTATTATCAGCCTGCGTCCCTTTCCTGATGGTGGGTTTAAACCAGTAGATAAGTTATTTACAAAAGCGTGCCTTTGACTTGTAACAGTTTCATCCTGCCAAAATTTATTTGGTGTATGACCCTCGTTGATCCATGTTTCATCAAGATAAAATATTTTTCTTTTTTGGTTTCTCATTTCCTTTATGGTTCTTAGAAAATGTCTTCTCCATATGATAATATCGCTTCTTTCTAATAAAATAGACTGTCTGGGATTCTTTTTCCAGCGGAAGCCTATTTCTTTTAAAAGTTTCCATAACGTACTTCAACTCATTTCTGGGTAATCCTTATCATCTCGAACTAAGACAAGAACTTTATCCAATGTTGGAAATTCTTGTCTAAAGAAGAATTCATGCACTTTCCGTCGAAGTCCTTCTTTAAAATGATATTCTATTTGAAATTTTGGTTTCCCTGGAGCATTACGTGGCATTTGAAAACTACCACATTTCTCTTCTTTAATACCTCTGTAAATCGTAGATTTCCCAACACCAAGTGTACTGCTAACTAACTCAATGGTCTCATCAACACTTTCACATAAACGTTTGTCTGTAAATGATTTAAAACAATTAAATATTAATGTTTTTTCATTAACTGTTAGAGGACCAATTTTTCGGCGTTTACACGGCACTTCCAAATTTTCCATAACACTTGTATACACAATAAACTGCACCTTGTAACTGAAGTACCTACTTTTAGTGAACTGTTAAGAATTTTGAATACGCCACTTGGACCTTCCTATATACAAAATGGAAAAACCCACTATCACATTTTCTGTGGAATAAGTTTAGAAGGTAATTATCTAGTCAATTACTGTCGTAGATTCCTGGAATTAAAGAATTAAATGTTTGATTGTTGAAACCCTTACTTCGTGGAATGCACTCATTTCAGATAAAATAAAACGTTTTATTTTATCTAAAGAATTAAACTTTATTTTGCAAATAGGTAGGTACTTATTAAACTTTTATTGGTTATATATAACCAATAAAATAAACATCTTACATTTCTTGCAAATTCATTAGTACCTGTTAACCTCCATCACTCCCACACTGGCAACCTTATTTAGGGATTAGTAACCCTCACAACTATTGTATTCTATTCTGCTCCAACCTTTATACCTGGTGGTCATACTCAATTTAAAATTGTTTTCCTATATACTTCTGTAAACTTGTTGACAAATATCTGTTTTTCATTGAGTCACCCGTATCAACAGTTTAGGGATTTGCATACATAATTTATTGTTTTATTACTCTCTCATACATAAAAATACACTATAATAATATGAAACGTTTGACTATTATTTCTATATTTTCTGCAATTTAAACTTTCCCAACTTCTGTACATAGGTACTATTCAGTTTTAGTTTGTGTAGTTCATTTAGCTCAATTTCAAATAAGTAATTAAAAATCGTGTCAGATAAATAAAGTTCTGAAACGCTGCGTGTGGTTTAACCTCTGTCGGTCGAAAACAAATTGGCAAAAGTTGCGGCGCCTCGTTCGTAGATGATATTTGCCGGTAGCACCGCAAAATAGTGAACTGTCAGTGTAACAACTGTTTGGCTAAACCTTCTGCGACCTGTGAATGCGGTCTGATTTGTTGGAATTAAATTTGTATATGGGTAGTTTGCAGCGTTGCCAAATATTTGGATGTTGATGGTGACGTGGACAACAATTTCGTTTATTTCATACTTTGCTTAACAAATTAAATTTCGGTAGAATTTTAGTTTTAACACGGTACGCAGCTGTTTGAATATGAAGCATATACGGCAAAAACGATAAATATCAATTTTTATGGTAAAAGGGAATATTGTAAGTACCAAAACACTACTTGTAAAAAGTAGATCTGAATCGCCTGGACTGTTTGGCAGTATCGCTGTTAGTCTAAGAGTAATTCACAAACTAAATAATCTCCTCCACGACAAAAACGCTGAAAGTCCATGTGAAACACTACAAAAACGTTGTAAGTCTTTCTGCGCGGTCGCTATACGACGCACGGTTAAAAAGATTAGTCATTTATCTCGTACACGTGCAAGTAGTTTAGTTTGGAGAATAAATGCAAATAATGCCAATTTTCGCGATAAAGCATCTTATATACTAAAAGCTAAGCCCTTTTCTTGTCCACCACTTTACTCAAAAACCATATTAGATAATTAAAATATTTTTTCGGAATATTATTAGTATTACGTATGAGATTGTCAAGATATACTTTTGGTACAAAAATTCACTTCCGGTTTTGAGATGACCGGAAGTTAAAATTTACTTTAAGTTTTAGACCCCACAATGTATATATGGATCGAAAGGTCTCGTCGAGACGAATCTAAATATGTACTTCCGGTTGCGATCCGACACCGGAAGTGACCCGAAACGCGCATAAAACGTCAAGATAGAGCAAATCTGACACCGGATTCGTGATCAGCATGCAAAATTAACTGCTAAATGATATCCATGTCGACATTTGATGAACTAAAAATTGCATTCCGGTTTTGAGGTCGACTTCCGGTTTCGTTTTTATTAGTCAAATCATTTCATTTAAAAAACTCGATGTCGAGTTGGTCCGCTAGTATTTTTATAAAGTAAGAGTTCAGCGTCCGGTAGATAACCATAGTAACTGTATTGAACTGCCAGTTTACATGAGAGCTTTTGTTTCATTACATGGCATTACTGGACGTCGTCTACAAACGATTTAGGAGTCTCTAAAGAAAAATTGTAAGGCACCTACAAATATGAGGGTATTATATTAACATGTACATTTTGTAAATCCTTTAACCTACATTTGCGGCTGTAAAAGATCATATTAGTTCTTTTAGGGGCCTACAAAGCCACTACAGTAGAAAAAAATCTACAGTGGTGTACTTACCAGACAGTATAAGGCTTTATCTCTTCCAGATATTTCAGATGGGTTTTATAGCACAATTTTTTAAAAGAAGGAAATAAAACATGAATAAATTGCATTTGCGAAAGGCCGAAATGTTCTATGATTGTAAAAAAGAAGCAAGAAAAAGCAGTATGAAGAGTAAAGAGTTCGAATCAATAGCGATGGATTTAAAAAAAAATCTTCCTATACCAAACATTATAATCAACGACGTGTATTATAGAAGACAACTTACTTTATATTCTTTTAATATTCACGTGCTGTCTACTGGCGATTCCTACTTTTATTGTTACTCCGAAAATATTGCAGCAAAGGGATCAGAGGAAGTTATTTCGTTTTTGCACAATTTTATATTTTTGCAGTTAGACTTCAGTGTAAGGGATTTACTTATATTCTGCGTCTCTTGTAGAGGTCAAAATAAAAACTATAACCTCTTAAAATTCATTCATTACGTAGTTATTTCCACAAGACGACTTGACAAAATTAAAAAGATTTTTCCAATAAGAGGTCATTCGTACTTGGAGTGTGAAAGATATATGGGACTCATTAACCAGCGGATCAAAGCTGATACTGTTGAAGATTGGTTGGACGATTTTTGAGGGAGCAAGCACAAAACCTAGCCCATTTAAAGTCATAGAAGTACATCAGTCTCTAATTCGTTAATGGACTCAGTTTCTTTCATCCAGTTTTAAAACAAAATGCCCATTTGCTATCAGACCCATTTGCGAAATAGTTTGTGAAGCCATTCATTCTAAATATATTTTATTTAGAACAAGCTACAATGGGCCTTTCGAAACTTATGTGATTCGTACTAATACTATTTTACCAAGTGATGATATAGCAGGAACCAAAGAATGTTTTTTTACACAACAGAAGTTATACAGGTAATAAATTCTTATTTATTCCCACTTTTCTTCATTATTTTGTTTTTCGGATTTGTTGCCAATTAATTTTGAAAAGTGCAAAAGTGAAAAGGAACAAGGGACAAGAGTGAAGCCTGTTAAAGAAGAAACAGGCTGCAAAAAAAATGTGCTAAGAAAAAATAATATAAAAAAGACAGTTATTGCTATGTTTAGTACTGCAAGTTACATAATTTTATTTTCGACTTGCGTTCTTTTGGTTATTGCTTTCATGATATAGACCGTTTTTGTAATTTTTTTTGTGTATTTTTGATCAAGTCATCAAAAATAAAAAAAAATTAAAAAAACATAACAGTCCAATAATATTTTTATCGTTTTTCGATAAATTATATACCCATTGACTTAAAATTTATATTAGAACATTTTAAAATTAGTCTTTGAACTTTAAAATTAACTTTTATACAAAATTAATAAAAGTGAACTTCATCATTTTTGCCGTGTAGGCTTCATATAGAAATGATGACTTTTTTATTGTGTGGTTTAATATAATTTTTTTTACAACTACTACATTTTCTATCTGCAACATCCTATTGATGTGTTTGATATACAATTTCATTCA
Source organism: Diabrotica undecimpunctata (assembly GCF_040954645.1). NCBI lineage: Eukaryota > Metazoa > Arthropoda > Insecta > Coleoptera > Chrysomelidae > Diabrotica > Diabrotica undecimpunctata. The sequence continues at coordinate 156,816,383 of NC_092808.1, forward strand.
TATATTAAAATACAGCTTTGGTTTTCAGGAACCACCTTTACACATACGTAGGCAAATGTTAGCCAACAAACGTCTAATAACATACAGATCGTTTAATACAACTATGGTTCACAAAATAGGTTTACTTTTGACAGAAAATTTAACAAATTCTTATTGGAGAATAAAAAATTCTCCTCCTTTTGCAGAATCTTTTGTCGATACGAATTCATTTCAATCTTATATATTACAGCTCCCAAAATTTCCTTTTTACATACAAGACTTTGAAGTTCTGATAGACAAACCAACCATTATAATGCCCTCTTATTCAGACTTGCCAATTTTAACTAATATGATATTCAAATCCATACTAAGCAAATTAGGGGAAGATTTAACAATAATTTATACAGATGGTTCAAAAACTGTTGAAAGTACTGGTTTCGTTTTTTTTTGTTTCAAACAGCAATTATGTTGAGAAATATCGAATTCCTGAATGTTGTTCTATTTTTACAGCTGAGGCTGCTGCCATACAGAAAGCACTAACTTGGTGTGTCACTAATTATTGTGAGAACATCGTAATAGTATCAGATTCTCAGGCAGTATTACAAGCTATTCGTAGCCATCCATTGTATAGTTTTCAAAACTCCATTATACTTGATATCAAAAAATTATTACATGATCTAAAATTCACAAAAAAAACAGTTACTTTACTCTGGGTTAAAGGACATAATAAAGTAATTGGAAACGAATTAGTGGATGGTATGGCAAAAAATACATCTGAGATATCAGAAATTACAAATTTTTACTACTTTAAAGATCTTTTTTTTATTATCAGGAGTATTGGCAGGGAAAGATGGATGTCAAAATATAAAGAGGTTCAGAAGACTTCAAGAAACCATTACTTTTCTATTCATCCATGCTTACCAAAAAATATTCCCCATTTTAATTTTAACTATAATAAAGTACATTCTTCGTTAATAACCCGGTTACAACTTAACCATGGCCTCTTTCCAGAGCATCTGCATAGGATTGGAATCTATGAAACCCCTTTCTGTCCTTGTGATGGTAAATCTGTCGGAGATTTGAACCACTTATTTTTCGATTGTCCTAATCATAGGGAACAGACTCGAAGCCTATATCTAGATTTAATTGATCTCAATATTAGCCTACCAGTTAACATCAGCAATCTGTTATCTTATTCTGACAAATCTATATATAATATTCTAATCAAGTTTATAAACGATTCTAAAATAAAAATTTAAACATCCTTATAACAATTTTCTGTGGCAAAAAGATTTTTTGTCTAATGCCATCTCTCTCTCTCTCTCACACACACACAGCTTTGGTTTTCCTCTTTTTGTTGTCCATTTCTTTTATTATAATTGTTATCATTGAATTCGATGCTCCTTATCCCTGAAATCTTTGTATATATAAAATTTATCGAAATCTGTGTTTTTATTATATCAATCATGTATAGTTATTCTAACACATAGTGGTCTTAAAGTTTCTCCCATATAAAAATTGTTGCATTTAAAAGGTATTTTAAAAATGCGGTTCTTTGTTAGTTTCTGTGTGTTTTGGGATTTGGTTTGGGATAGAATAAATCTTATGATATTAGTTGTTTTAAATAATGTAATATATTTGTTTTTGATACTTTTTCGGATAAGCCTTTAACATATGGTATGGTTGTTATTTTTAAATCCCTACTAATAACTAAAACCTACTCAAGATAGGTTATGAAGCAATACAGGCTGTGAAAGCTTGTTAGTTTCTGTGTGTTTTGCGATTTGGTTTGGGATAGAAATAATTCTTATGATATTAGTTGTTTAAAATAATGTAATATATTTATTTTTGATACTTTTTCGGATAAGCCTTTGACATATGGTATGGTTGTTATTTTTAAATCCCTACTAATAACTAAAACCAACTCAAGATAGGTTATGAAGCAATACAGGATATGAAGGCTTTGAAACTAGAAGTTTATACTAGAAGTTATTAGAAATAAAGCTGGATATGACATTCTTGAATTGACAAAAAAATTAAAGAGTTTATTAAAGAAACTTCCGAAACTTTCCAAAGTTACTTAAATTGAAAATTTCGTTTTTTCAATATTTTTATTTTATTTTACAGACTTCTTAAGGTCTTATGATTATATGAGCCAAAACAGCATAATAACCATTGTTAAGTGGATTTAAAAATTGATTTTATTTTCATCGTCTTAACGGTTTTTTTTTAACTTTTTTTCCTTGGTTTTTTAATTACAGCTCTTAGTGCAAATTCAATGTGACCTTAAATTTACGGGAAAAATATTTTTAAAAATCCGCGAATGATTTTTTTCCAAATTTACGCAAAAAATGACTGGTAAATATAGCTACCAAGGTTTCTTTAGGATGACAACAAAGAGCCGAAAGTTAATGGTAAATATACATGCCATTATATTTTTCTTATGTTCTATTTTAAACAGTAAAATATACAAGTATATTAATTTATTGATTATTATTAATCAAAATGGTAATTGTTGTGGTATCGTTCAAAGCAAATTTTGCATAAAGCAACATTACATTTTTTACAAATTATATTTGACCTGATTTGTTTTTTATTTTTGCTTGCACATCTTCAGTACGTTCCATTTACTGCAAGGTTTCCTGTATTGTCAAATTTGTTCGAATTTCTCTGGGGTCCTGTGCGTTTACGACACGTAAATATTGAAATAAGACAATTTGCCAGATCATTTCTGAACTTAAAATGAGACATGAGCTTCTGATTATTTTCCTTATTTCTCATATCTTCTTTGTATAAAATGTAGCTATTCACAATTGCCGCATCAATCAGGTAATACAAAATTTTCATCCACCACTTTCTGGAATTTTAAGTTATTATATACGTGGAATGTAATTGATCAAACTGATCCACGCCGCCTATATATCGTTGTAGTCCGCTACGGCCATAGAACAAGGAACTTTTTCCGATTGTTCTCTTTTATTAGTACGTGATACTTCTGACATATCTTGAATATTATGCATGTTACTGGTGACTGTCATACATCCCTATCTTTTTCACTCGTATACGGAAATATTTTCTGAAGACACAGCATCCGATTGGCTGGTTTTTAAATTTTTGTAGGAGCATAAGTTCTTAAGAAATTGTTTTCTAGTTTGCCGGATTGTATCACAAGCAAATAGTTTCTTTGTAAGAAGCTTCTTAAATAGCAGAATTGTCGAAAAAAAGTTATCAAGGTAAAGTAAAGGCAATAATCTTCTTCCGCAAATGGTTTGCTCAAATTTAGAATGACTCTTTCTCCCAATATATCACCAGAATTCCTCGTTTTTTTGTTCTCGTAGAGCTCAAAATCTAATAAATAACCAGTTTCGAAACAAGCAATAGTTCATATCTTGAAGCCTCTTTTAATAGGCTTTATAGGCATATATTGCTTCAGTGACGATCTTCCTTTAAAACCGATCATACTTTCTTTTATTGAGGGATGCCTAGATGGTGTAAAAGCAGACAAAAACTTAGCTTGTTGTTTATAAGAGGTTGTTTATAAGAGGCCTAATTTTAAAAAGTTTGTCAAAATCCGGACTTTTAGGTGGAGGCATTATCGTGTTGTCGTTTGTACGTAAATATCTCAAGATTTTGAGGAAGCGTTTCACCTTGAAGGTATCAGTGATTAGGTTTACTCGAAAATTACTGTCGTTAGACCAATACGACTTTAATGTTGGTAAAGAATGGAACCTCATTATTAAAGGAACTCCTGAAAAAACATCAAATTCTGCACTATGCTACTCGATGATGGTAAGGAACTGTATATAAATGTAAACATAGTTTTTCTAGCCTTTTTAGGATTGTTAGGGAAGAATAAAGGGTTATCATCAAAATCATCAAAGGTGCTTTCATCTTCTATTTCTAAGCCTTTTTCTTCTTATATGTCTTCTGCTGGTATTTTTTGTGTTTTATTGGTTAAGAGATACATAAAAACCAAAATGGTCTTCAATATAACAGAAATGAAATCTAAGGGATAACAGGTAGCAAAGTTAGTTGCATTTCCAACTACTCGGATCTTCCCATTTATTTTCGTACACTGTTAAAAATGAGGAAGAAATGGTTTTTCGTAATACAAATGGCAATACATCTCATCATGAGCAATCTCATTAATACTTTGTCCATTTCGACTCGACCATCGAGATTAATTCTGTACACTGACATTACTGACAAAATTATATATTTTATTGACGTTTAAACTTTCAGTCAGGATGCTAATTTCAATCGCTCTCGAAACGAAAATAATCTGTGGAGTAAATCACAAATAAAAATCTGTTAAATGATTAAGCAAACAGCTTGAAGGAGATGAGACACTGACGGAAAGCCCATAATATTTTATGTCGTTTTTGCACAGATCTAAACGACAACACCGTACAACGGCAAGTTGTCTAGATGCTTGTAGATTAATTAAAACGGATCATTGCCGGAATTAGAGATCATCTGGATTGTTTTCGAGTTAAATCGCGTAAATTTAATGACCTAAATAACTACTGCTCTATGTTTATGGTCTCATAGCTTAATGGTGTCAACTGGGATAAAATATAATCTAGCTGAGCTGTTATAAAATTACGGACGGCTTTTCATAATCAACGAAATTAAAATTCAGAAAAGGTATTACAAAAACTACTTAATCTAATGCATTAAAAACGAGTACTCTAAGATATTACGTAAACGAACTTATTAAGTTATATTTAAAAGGCAAAAAATTGAGGACATTATTAAAGTGTAGTCTATTTAAAATAAGCTTCCATGTCCGTGATATAAAGCGGTTATTTGCTGATGTAATTAATAATTTTGTATAATATGTAGAAAAGTGAAGCCATTTCTTAAACATCTTGTATCTTATATAAATATACTTATAGTTAAATTGAAACTTAACTCCACTTAATTTTTGAAATAGATTTCACATAGCAATTGTCTATATTTTGTTTTCTCAGCGTACTCTCCTCCGGTAGGAATTTAATAAATTGTTTTTCAAAAAAAGAACTTACTAAGAAGATTAACTTTATAGAGAAAAATGTTGAGTGTAGTGATCTTCTGGCGTAAATCAAATTTAAATGGATCTTTCTATGGCTTTTTGCCACAAATACATTGCAAATTATTGATATGTCAAATCTTCACTTGTGTAGCTTATTTTGTATGTTTTTGCGTTTGTATAAATCATTAGTTATCAGTTCTTCAATAAGAACTAATGGAAGAACGAAGAAAACAGAGAAATAAGAATGAGAAAAGATACAAAGAAATAAACAAAATCATTAGGAAAAAGATTAAAGAAGCAAAAGAATCATGGCTACAAGATCAATGCATAGAAATAAAATCCCTAAAACAGAAGCATGACAGTTTTAACGTACATAAAAAGATCAAAAACTTAACGGGAGGAAATGAATCACGAAGTCATAACTTAATACTAGACGAGCACAACAATCTGCTCTACAAAAATAAGAGAATACTTGAGAGATGGAGGCAATACATGGAAGAATTATTGAAGGAAGAGCAAGAGACAGAAGTCAGTGTTTCTGGATAATCAGGACCAGAAATAACGCTCAGTAAAATAGCATATGCAATAAAAAGACTAAAAACCAACAAAGCACCTGGACCTGATAACATACAAGCTGAAATATTGAAACTATTTGAAAACACCTCAAACTCCTAACAAGTCTACTGAACAAAATCTATGAAACTGCAGAATTTCCTACAGATTGGATAGTTTCCACCTTCATTCCTCTCCCTAAAAAGGCAAATGCCAGCAGATGGTCTGATTCTTCTTCTTCACGTGCCATCTCTGCGACGGAGGTTGGCAATCATCATGACTATTCTGATCTTAGATGCTGCTGCTCTGAATAGTTCAATTGATGTGCATCGGTACCATTCCCTCAAGTTACGCAACCATGAGATTTTTCTTCTTCCTACACTTCCCTTGCCCTGGTCTGATTACATGGACAGAATTATAAGCTTAATGAGCCATGCACTCAAAATCCTTCTTTCTTCACTCTCGCATATATAGAAAACTTGAAGAAAACATTAGCAGTGTTCAGTTTGGGTTGAGAAGCGGACTGGGAACGCGAGAGGTCCTATTTTCCATACAAGCATTGATACAAAGAGCTTGAGACGTAAATTGCGAAGTCATACGTATGATTTATAAACTTTGAAAAAGCATTTGACAAGGTGCAACATCAAAAATTGTTTCAGATACTGAAAGAATCTAGTAGTGATGACAAAGATTTACGCCTAATTAAAAATTTATACTTACAGCAAAGGGCAACTGTACGAGTAGACAACGAAACCTCACAAGACTTCACGATAAAACGGGGAGTACGTCAGGGCTGCATTTTATCATCGAGGTTGTTCAATACTTACTCGGAAATGCTATTCAGGGAAGCTATTGATGGTTTAAGAGAAAGTATAAAAATCAATGGTAAAATCATAAACAATTTAAGATATGCGGACGATACGGTTTTGATTGCTGATAATGCGGAGTATCTCCTAACATTAATAGACCGAGTAGTGGAAGCCTGTGGCAGATACGGCATGAAATTAAACCTTAAGAAGACCAAAATTCTTGTAGTAAGTAAAAACGACGTAATACAGCACCAATTCACAGCTAATAATGAACCCTTGAAAATAATCGACAATCGATAAAATTAAATACCTTGAATGCAGTCTAAATTAGGAAAGGGACCACTCACAGGAAATAAGATGTCGTACAGAAAAGGCCAGAGCTGTCTTGAAACGCCTCAGGAGGATTTTATGTAATATGCTCCTCAACATTGATATAAGAATACGAGTCTTGAGATGCTATGTATTTTCTAGTCTTTTATATGGCGTCAAAGCCTAGACCTTGACGGGGGCAATATCCAAATGATTAGAAGCCTTTGAAATGTGGCGCTACCACCAGAATTTCCTATATCCATCATGTTACAAACAACACCGTGATCCAATGTATGAATAAAGATCTGGAAATTATGCGTATCATGAAAATCAGATAGATGACATACTTAGGGCATGTGATGCACAATGAGAAGTATGAACTAACTTAACAAATTTATAAGGCAATATAGAAGGCAAAATATCTTAAGGGTGCAGAAGGACATCGTGGTTGAAGAACATCAGACAGTAGGCAGGAATGACTACCATACATCTATTTAGAGCAGCTGTCAACAAAGTTATATAAACCAACGTGATTGACAACATCCACAGATGATAGGCACCAAAAGAAGAAGAATAAATAAAACTTAAGCATCCTTTCTATATTGAATGAAACGAATTAAAAATCTATAATACCTCACACACATTTTGTTTAATTTAAATTTAAACTTAGGAAGTGCTCAATGAAAGACCCTTCACATATATAGCTGGTTAATAGAAAACTACTATTCAAGCAAGCCTTGGAAAACCTTTCCACAGGAATAAAAATTAATGGAGAACCAATATCTAGCATAAGATATGCAGATGACACTGTCCTACTGGCTGATACAGACACAAACTTACAGAGGGTTATAGACCACCTTAAGGATGCTTGTCGAGAGTTTGGAATGAAGATCAACGAAAAAAAAAACAAAAGTAATGGTGATCCAAAGAAAACAGAATATCCCCTTACCTATAAAAATAAATGGGAATATTTTAGAACAGGTAAACCAATACAAATACCTTGGCTGTTGGATTAATTGCAAGCTGGACCCAGAACAAGAAATTAAAGCGAGAATTGCTCAAGCTAGGGATAGTTTCTTTAAGATGCGCGTTCTATTCTGCGATACACATATAAATATTAAATTGAGATTAAAACTTGTAAAATGTTTTATCTGGTCTGTTCTTCTCTACGGAGTCGAAACATGGACTTTAAAAATAAAGAGCCTGAATAGAATCGAGGCATTTGAAATGTGGGTGTACCGTAGAATTTTAAAAATTCCTTGGACAGCACGAAAAACAAATGAAGAAGTACTAGCGAGACTCAATTTAGAAAAAGAACTATTGAGAACAGTCAAAAGAAGAAAAACCAGTTATTTAGGGCATTTGTTGCGCAACGAGAAATACTACATCCCTCAGTTGATAATAAAAGGCAAAATAGAAGGAAAGCGAGGAATTGGAAGAAAAAAATTGTCCTGGTTACGTAATATCAGAAACTGGACAGGACTTGGATTTGAGGAACTCTTAAGAACAGCTGAAGATAGACAAACGTTTGCCACCATAACCGCTAACCTCCATTGATGAAGACGGCACTTGAAGAAGAAGAATAGAAAACCTTAAGAATCAAAAACATTATTGAATATTTAATTACCTGTATACATGAACTAAGCACATTAAGTTCTACCAACTCTACTACATATATAAAATAAACCTGTCATATATTAGGCAAGCAAACAGACCTTAAAGAAAGAGAAATCACTTCAGTAGACAGCGGAGCCAAAAGTGTTACTCGGCACATATTTTAGGAAAAGTTTTGGGTGAGTTACAGGTGGCTTTGCTATTGTTATAATTTATGTGAGAAATTTAGCATGGGATGAAGGGGATTTTACAGTTTCATAATAAGAATCCCGGTAAATAGATTTATTGTTTAAACTAAATTAAATTTATTATTTAAGGCCGTTTGTTAATAGATGTACGATGAATTAAGCTCAAAAGGAAGTTATTACGATACTAAAAATCAACAAAGATCTGGAAGTATTTTTGTAAGAAAAATATTTTCCTCCCTTTTATTTATACAACCTGTTATCAATCATATAATATAAGGTGTCCACCTAAGTCGGCACCATATGGGAAACTATTTCATTGTCAATATTGTAATATCACAATATTTCAACTATATGTCTTTATCAAATGTAATTTTGGATTGGGTGCATTCGTAAATTGCTAATACTTCTCTTTAAATAGATTTACCTGTTGACAAGCCATAAACCAATCAACAGAGGAGTTCGCCAGGGAGATGTTATCTCACCAAAGCTATTCACACTTGGAATTGAAGACGTGTTCAAAGACATTAACTGGGCAGATAAGGGATTAAATGTTAATGGAAGAAAACTGAGTCATTTAAGATACGCTGATGACATTCTAATATTCGCTACAAGTTTAGAAGAACTACAGACCATGATGACACAACTATTTCAAGCTTCGGAAAAGTAGGTCTTAAGATGAACTTGTAAAAAAACAAAAATAATGACATATTCACCAAACATCATAGAAATAACATTGAACGACATAAATTTAGAAACAGTAAGCGAATACATCTACCTGGGACAGATAATGAAAATTAACAAAGAAAATCAAACTGCCGAAATTACCAGAATAAGGTTAGCGTGGGTTGGTCTTGGAAAACTGAGTTGGATCTTGAAAAGCACTAAAATAGAACAGTATTTTAAAACCAGAATTTACGATCAGTGTATCCTCCCTATACTCACTTATGGTTCACAGACGTGGACACTCACCAAGTCCAATATGGATAAAATAGTAAAAGCACAAAGAGCAATGGAAAGATCAATGCTCGGGGTGAAACTTACAGACAAAAAAACAAACAAATGTATTACAAGCAAAACGAAAGTAAAAAACGCAGGAGAACATGCTGCCAAATTAAAATGGAGCTTTGCAGGACACAATGCCCGACTGAAGGATAAGAGATAGAACCATGAAATACAACAGTGGAGGCCATGGTTAGGAAAAAGAAGCAGAGGAAGACGACAAATGAGATGGGCTGATGATATTAAGAAGATCGGAGGACACAACTGGAAGCAAGTGGCGCAAAATAGAAGACACTGGATTGATTTGGGGGAGGCCTATGTCCAAAGTTGGATTACTTAAGGCTGAAGAAGAAGAAGAAGAAAGCCTCTTCCGAATTATACCGTTGAAATATTTACATGATGTCCCGTTGGTAATACTAAATCAAATGATTGTTTATTACTTTGCAATAACTTTGTTGAATAATACTACCAAAGCTCATATATAAAACCTAATAATGTTAATTATTAAACAGTATCAGTGCTTTAAGGAATTTTGTTTGATCTCCATGTTGGATATTTTTCTGTTTATTACACTTCAAATTTTTTTAACTCTTTGTTCTTTGTATTAATTGGTATAAAAACGGACTTGGTTCTGTTGTTTTCTTATAAAAACCTAAATGTTTTGTTTTGTAGTATGTATGGTTTCTAAACTAAGCTATTTCTTCACATCAATCTTAATAAGCTGCATCCTCTTTCATGGTCCAAGAAAATCCTTTTTCGCAAAAGTAGGATGTTAAAAATATATATAATTATTATAAAATATATATAAAAGTATATAAAAAGCTCTGGTTTTTAATACCGAAAACTTATCATTTACCCTTGCCCAAAATTTAAAGAGGTTTGTTGTTTTTTGCATTTGCCGTGAAGTCTATACAGATTTTTTTTTGACAGCAAAGAGTTTTTCGAGGGTTATTTAAAACGGATTCCTAATCCACTTAATTTGTCGCCGGTAAAAAAATATCCAGAATATTAAATGTTTTGTCAGGATCGCTAAATGATTTTCAATGGTTACAAAAACAAGTTTCACGTATTGTTTTTCAACCTTGTAAGTTTTAATACATTCATCCACATTTGCAAACATTTATAGGTTTTTTTTATTTAAAATTTCTGCTCCACAATTCCAATTTTCTGCAAAAGCATTAACTCGTATTCCATAAATATGTGTATTGGCTCTTTGAAGCTGAAGGTTCAGATATTTATTTTCTCGAATGCGTCAACCAAGTAGCTTAATTTTATCAAAAATAAACTTTCGATCTCGAAACATCCCAGCTTTGGGTTAATTTTTTTGTTCTAGATAAATGGCGATTTCACGTCTTAATTTAAAAACACGTTGTAAAAATTGCCTACAGTGCAGAAAAGATTCTTATTTTTAAAGGTGTCATTTTGATGTAATCAACTATTGTTACAAATGTAGTTAGCATAATATTTAAAGCAGGAAACATTTCTTAGAAAGTCAGAGCTTCTCTGTGGATCATACATTGTGTTCATATACACATTGGAGACTTTTGTTTCACAAGCACTTGTAGACTTTTCCGGATATTGCACGAGCATTATCGGTGCCTAATCCTACGCAATTCTTCCACTCTATTTTTCTAGTAGTTCTTCTAGTGCTGATGTGCCATCACAAAATCAAACGTAGGCAATAAAATGAGCTTCTTTATTGCTATCTGTTGCATCATCAAGCTGAATTGAAAACAGTTTGTCACGTATCTTCCTGAGTAGCTGATCCTGCACATCTTTAGATATACCATTAATTTAACGGGAAATAGTGTCATTTGATAGAGGTATAGACTTCTATTTTTTGGTAAAAATATCTCCAAACATAGTTTCTACAATTTTAATTGCAGCTGGCAAAATAAGCTCTTTATCAACAGTGTGAAGCTTTCTACATCTGGATATTTAATTTAAGACTTAATAAGTGACAAGTAGAGGTTTTTCACTTAGTCAAAGTTTTTTTTAATGATTTTTGCTTTTAATGTGATTTTTATGTGTATACATATATTAATATTGTTCTGAAGTTATTTTCTTGTGGCATGTTAAAGTAATTACTATTTAAATGGGAATAAGCCACAATTAAAGGTTAAAGTAAGTTTATTGACGTTTCAGTTTCCACTTCAGAAATCGTTCTCAAAATACAAACATTAAACAAATTTTGTTTTTTTGTTACTTGTTGAAAAATTCCTTTAATCATTTAATTTTATCTGACTCATTTATATTGAAAATTCAGACATACATTATACATTTTAATGTAGACGACTTTGATGATATTGGCAATATTGTTGAGTTGCGTTCCTGGGACGACTTTACTTGTAAGATGGTTCATTCGATTACATGAAATCAACTTTAACTTAAGAATATCCGTCAGAAAAAATCATAGCATGTAATTATAGCTAGATATTTATAGCTGTACACCTATTCAATTTGCGTGGCGTTAGTTCAGATGTTTTTCGCCAGTACTAGGTTGGTCATATATTGTGTTTTGGAGAAATTAATTTTCTCAGGTCAAATGTTCTCTTCAAATCGCAAGTTGTTCAGAAATTCTCCATTTATGTTGACTCCAATATTCTCCCTTATTGTTTCTTATAGCACTCTGCAACAAAGCGATGAATAGCTTAGGAGAGATAGTATCTCCTTGCCTAATACCCCTCTCGAAGTAAACTGTATTTGTGTTGCAATAATACATTCTAACTGCAGCTGTTGCGGTATTATACGAGTATAAATTTGGAAGAAGAGTTGTGTAACTATGATCAATACTGCACTCTGTAAGGGCTCTTAACATGGAGCTATGCTGGACTGAGTCAAACGCTTTCTCAAGGTCTACAAATATTAATATAAATGGCTTGTTGTATTCTGTAACTTTCTTTATTAAGGATTTGATTACTTGTTGGTGGTCATTCGTTTCAAAGCCACTCCTAAATCCGGCCTGCTGTAATGGTTGGTGAAAATCCAGCTTAGGTTCCAGTCTGTTAGTAATTATTCTCATAAAGAGCTTATATAAATGAGATAACAAGCTGATAGGTCTGTAGTTTCCAATTTCTGTTACATCTTTTTTTATGTTCAATATTATCATAATGGCACTATTCTATTTTTCTGCAGTAACTCCTTCAAAGAGGCAAGCATTATAAAGGGTTTTTAAAGCTTTTATGATGCATTCGCCTTCTAATTTTATCATTTCACTTCCAATGCTATCTTCTCCAGGTGATTTGCTGTTCTTCATATCTTTCAACGCTGATTCAATTTCCTCTTCGGTTATAGTCTTCAACTTTCGTTTTAGAACTTTAAGGCTTTTATTTTGGTCTATGGTATTAGTTGTTTCTTTCGTGTTAAAATCCGTTATCTCTTTTGTAACAGCTTTTGAAATGGTTTTATGTTCACTGTGTGCTTATCTTTCATTTCCCTTCTTTTTTTGCATTAGGTTCCTTGTGCCTTCTGTAAGTTTTTTATTTTCCCTGTTTGCTTAACTTGACAGTTTGATTTAAAAATTGATTTAATACTGTTACGTCTTGCACAGCGACTTTTTTGTTAGAAAAGATAAAGTCAATTTCGTTCTTGTTCAAGCCATTTGGTGATTACCAAGTCCACTTTCTTTGTAAGCTTTTTTTAAAATGGGTGTTCATGACATATAGTCTGTGTTGCAGAAGAAATTCTATAAGAGTTTGACCCCTTTCGTTTCTGTCGCCATATCCGTGAGATCCAAGTACAAACTCCGAATCATCCTGCTTGTGGCCTATTTTTGCGTTTAGGTCTCCCATCAGTATGGTATAGTTGGTGGTTACCTCTTCTAGCGCAGTATTAATGTCAGGATCTGGTTACCCGTATTCAAAGAGGAAGTTATTAAAAGGAAAATACCCGTATTAGTAAGTCGGTAGCATATAGAGGATACATCATTTATGTTTTTTAAATAACACACATATAAAATCAGAATTTGGCATATATATATTTATATATATATATATATATATATATATATATATATATATATATATATATATATATATATATATATATAGAAGGAAATTTGTATCAATTGTAACAAACAAACAGAATCTGCTAATTTTGTAGTTACAAATGCATAACATCATCGGGTGGAAATTATGTTTGAAACCGCAATTAAGCTGTTCCGCTATAATCATATAATCAAGTTAGCAGTCGCTCTCTACAAGCCGCTTTGATGAGTTTCCTTTATTTTCAACAACTATGCGGTAAATATGCATTATCCAATTTTCAGATTTTACTATAAATCGATAAAAGTGTGTAAATTAACGTTAAGGATTGTTTTATACCATATATACGTAAATAATAGGTGTATGAACATAAATAATAGACTTACTTCATAAAAATTCATTTTATATAACCATAAAATAATCAATATTTCATTTATTTTTCACAAATTTCACTTCGAGAGATGTTGGTCTCAAATCTAAAGGCAATGAAGCCAAAATATCAAGAAAAGAAGAAAGCCTTTTTACAATACAGAAGACAATTAAAACAACAGGCGTACAACAACTATATATGAATCAGAAATGAAACAAATACTTTGGTCAGACAAATGAAAAGGGAACACTGACAGAGCATCTCAAAATATATGGAACATTTTCATTATTTGCTGTCCACCAAGGCTTAGTTGTTCATTATTTATTGGACTCCTTGATACTATCATAAACTTGGTCTTATCTGTGTTAATGGTCAAGTCCCATTTGAATGCATTCACTATTTATTGCATCTAGTAAAGTTTGTTGTTCTTCTATACTCTTAGCCATAATTACCGTGTCATCTGCAAATCTCATGCTGTTTACGATTTCTCCACCAAATCTTATTCCCTCTTTTCTTTTCCATAAGGCTTTTCTGAATATGACCTGTGAGTACACGTTGAAAAACGTCGGAGACAAGACGCATCCTTGCCTGACCCCTGTCGCAATCGGTATATTATTTGTTTCTATATCGTTTAATTTTACTACTGCTTTCTGGTTCCAGTATATAGCCTTAATATACTCAATGTCTTTTTTGTCTAAATTGATATTTATTAATTTATCTATTTACTTCATATGCTGCACTCGGTCAAATGCCTTCCTAAAGTGTATGAAGCATACATATGCCCTCTCGTTATATTCCCGAAGTTTCTGCACGAGTACCGTCAACGCAAATAATGCGACTCTTGTACCCATGCTTCCTCTGAAGCCAAACTGCGTTTGATCTATCTGCTCATTTCTCATAAATTCGGTTTTGAACAATTTTCAAGAGAATCTTTAAAGGGTGGCACATTAGGCTTATCAATCTATAGTCATTACATGATTTGGGATTGTTGTTTTTTGGTAGAGGTAAAAATATTAATTTAAGCCATTCCTCGGGGATGTTGTCCTCTACATATATGTGGTTGAGAATTCTGGTGAGTCTCTTTATATTACCGTCATCTAAGGCTTTTAACAGTTCAACTGGAATTTGATCAGGACCCGGTGCTTTTCCTTGTTTTGCATTATGTAAGGCTTTCTTTACTTCTAAGGGTAACATTTGTAGATATTGTTCTTCTTTACCTATATCTTGTTCATTTTCCCTTTCATCATGGAACAGATGGATTATATATTGTTCCCATACTTTCTTTATTTTGCTCTCTTCAGTAAGTATTCCTCCATTATTATCTCTTGTTGTGAGTGTTCTTCTTTGTATGGTGTTGCCTGTAAGTTCTTTCATTTTTTATGTAAGTTTAAGGTGTCATGTTTGTTGCTGAGTTCTTCGATTTCCTGGCATTTCTTGTATATCCATTCCTCCTTAGCCTTTCTGATTTCATATTTGATTTTATTCTTGATGGTTTTTTATCTATTTTCATCTTTATTTTTGTATTTGCTTTTTTTAGTTATTAGCTCAACTATTTCCTGTGTCATCCAATGTTTTTAGTGGTTTTCTTTTCTTCGCTTAGGACCTCTTTTCCCGCTTTTAGTATGGCTTTTTTCATATTTGGCCATTTCACGCTTTCTTCAGTTAATTTATTTATCTCTGCGTTTAGTTGCTGTTGGCAGTTGTCGTCTTTTAGGTTTTTGTTGTTTATTTTGGTGGTTTTAACTTTTTTCTCTGGTTTTCTGAGTTTAATATTGACGTTTGCTAGTCGTATATATAGATTATGGTCTGCATCTGCGCGTGGTAGTTATCTGCATCTGCGCTTGGATAGGTTTTTGTACTTTGTACTCCATTACGAAACCTTTTGTTAATCGTTATAAAATCTATTTGGTTTCTAATTATATTGTTGGTGTTAGCAAAAATGTGGTCTGAGTTTAAAAACTTTAGTTGTTGGAGTTAAAATGTGGCACAATGGGAAAAACGCGAGAAATGCCTCATACAAAAGTTTTTAACCTAGGAAAATTTACTAATGTGACTAAAAAGAAAATTCAGCTAATATAATAGTAACTTTGTATCTGTAATTACTTAATATTCTAAAATTATTTCCATTTTTGTTAACAGATCATATCGGGAATTATTTCTGATAATAAAAACACAACATTTCAACTAATATTTTCAAAACAGGGCCAGATCCTTACAGTGGCAATAGTGGCAAACTTATATATCACGATGTATTTCAAACCAATATTTATTTCTTCTAAAAAAACTTGTTATTATTGCGAAGAATAAAAGTTTTTATTGAAAATTACCAAACCGAGGAAAAAATAACACAGCTAGGTGCGTTATAGATTATTGGCTTTTGTTTGTACAGTAAACGAAAATAAATAAACTTGCTTTTTCGTTGAAAAACGAAAATATGCCATATATGAGGTTAACGCAGGTGCAAAGGGGAAACATTATTCGCCTTGTGGGACAATTATTGTCTCAGAGGGACACAGTGGCAGTGTTTCTCGTAACACTTGGCGTTGTGTCAAAAACTTATGCTAGGTATTAGGAATTAGTAACACTTAAGAATAGACTAAGACAATGTGGCCAAAAAGTAACAATGGCTCTCCAAGATTGTTTCATTGGCCAATTAGCTAAAAGAGACCGAACAATTTCTCATCCACAGCTCCAAAGTCAACTTTTGAAAGCTCCAGGTGTAAGTGTTTCAGTTGAAATGATAAGACAAAGACTTCGTTACCAAGAACTATACAGCAGTAGACAGTTACGGGTTCCCGAGTTATCTAGACAGCTCAATATAGATCGCTTAAATTGGTTACTTTAATACCAAAACTGAAACATTAGTAATTGACAAAATACGCTATTTTTAGTCGAAACCAGGATTTGTAAAAAATCAGATGATTGATCAGATAAAGACAAACAAAAACGAAAATTATCATATCTGATCACAGATATAAAGGAGGAAGTGTCATGTTCCGAGGAGGCAATATGATCAGTATAAAAACTTCTTTAATTTTCATCCAAACAACTTTAACAGCTTGCAGGTATGTGTATTTAGTTCTAAAGCTCGTATTTAGGCTCTGGAGAGGTGCAATGAGAGAAAATTTAATTTTCATGCATGATAATGCCTCACCATACCAGCAGATTGATTATAAACTTCCTTGAAGCAGAAGATATCAATGTTCTGGAGTGACCTGCCTGCTCACCCGACCTTAACCCTATAGAGCAATTATGGGATATGCTTAAAAGAATAATTAAAGCTCACCGGGAGAATCCACAAAACACTGCACAGCTAGTACAAGCTGCCCTTGAAGACCAAAACAACCTGCCAAAACAAAATAGTGACAATTTGTTTAGGAACATGCCCACGCAAATTAAAGCTTGCCTAAGCGTTAGGGGTGGTTGCACTGACTAGTAAAAAATACAAATACATAGTTGATCGTTTTCTTTAATGTTTATGTATTGGTGATTAAATTTCTTTAAAATAAATATTCTTTTACTTCATGTTATATATTTTTTTTTGAATTGGCTTATTATAATAAAAAATAGCGGATGATTTCATATAACTTTGGTTGTGTGAAGGTGTAGGTGTATCTTTACCGTACCCGATAAAAATGAGGAAGCAACTTAAAGCTCATAAAATATTTCGTATTAAGTCTAGTCAGACTTAATACGAATCTGAAATAGCTGGAATAAGTAGAAAGAAAAATATGGGAAAAAATTGACTAAAAAACGTATTACAACAAAAATTTTAAATTATTTTGCAAAAAAATGATTGTATTTCATTATAAATTACCTGGAAATGATTTGTATCCTATTTTTGTCCTTGTTATTATTAAGAAAGACATCTTTAATATGGATATACAGTTACTATTAAGCATGACCTTGAAGGAACTGATCGTCTAATAAAACTTATTTTTAAGCAAACGGTTATGTTGTATCTATCTCTTTTTTTTTTGTATCCGTTTAAACCATTTCAAATTTGTTTTGAGGTTTATTTCACATTCATTTCGACAGATACTAATGGGATTATAAAAATGGTAATATACAGATTTATCTAGAACAAAATGTAATGCAAAAACTTGGGTTTATCATTTTTATGGAAATTTTTGGCAATCCGGGAAATTTATACATCAATTTAAGCTTAGAGTGTTATTAAAGAAAAAGATAAATCGTTACTTTAGTCATAGAATCACTAGAAACCTGTCGCAGTGTCTGGAATTTTGTATACTAAACATCTACACATTGCGTAATAAAATATCGAGCAAAAAAATTGTTATTTGAGGTTGAAAGGATCATTTTATGTTTATTGGTAAACTTTATGGTAAAATATTTATTATGACAGTAAATATAAAAAAAATTATCTACTTACATATTAAAAATTGAAGCTACGTACCTGAAACAAAAAAGAACAATGAATTGAAACGCTGGATCTATCTGTTTAAAGGGCTATGATGACAAGTCACACCGTTTGTCCAGTAAACTAACGACGCCATCTAGGAAAGAAATCTGAACTACCACCATTTGACATTTCAAATATATTTTGCTTTTGAAATAATACGTTTAATTATTAATACTGTATTAATTACATAGGAGAATCTACAAGCTCTGTAAAAGTCAAATTTCGCCCAACCAGTTCGAGTTCACAAATACTGTTGGTACTAGAGAGGCTTTGTCCTCAGTACAAGTCTTATGCCAGAGATGCAGAGACGTCAACTGCGACGTATACGCATGTCTGGTTGATTACTGTAATGTATGCCTCATTAGGACTGTGGAACATAATATTAACATAAAGCTACTTACGATAGGTTTTATTAAGCTTTATAAGGGTATATAAATTAACATTGTTATTCTTGTTCACATGGAGTCCCTAACCTAAGTGTGTTGTCCATGTCTGGTTGTCATGTCACAGCTGTCACTTGTGGTTCCGTTTACCAAGTTCAAAGTTGCCAAGTATATGCGTACATGAGAACCATACATAACAATTACGAGAAAGCGTTTGATCGAGTATAGCACGCCAAGATGATGCAAATACTAAAGAAACAGGAATTAACAACCAAGATCTGAAAATAATTAGAAGTCTCTACTGGAATCAGACAGCAAATCTCAGAGTTGAAGGTGAACACACTGACTATGTGAAAATCATGCGTGGAGTGAGGCAAGTGTATTGTATTTTGTCTCCTCTAATCTTCAATCTGTTCTCTGAAAGAATATTTATCGAAGCTTTGCACGAAACTGAAAAAGGTATTCTACTAAATGGTTACCGGCTAAACAACATCAGATATGCAGATGACACCATAGTATTTGCGGACAACTGAGAAGACCTATAAGGTCTTATGAACAAAATCACGTATTACAGTCAACAATATGGACTCAATATAAACGTTAAGAAGACAAAGCTTATGATAATTAGCAAGAAAAGAATAACAGAAGGTCAACTCTACGTCAACCAATCCCCTGTAGAAAGGGTAACGCACTACAACTACCTCGGCACCATAATAAATGAAGAATGGACCAACAACCAGGAGATTAGACCACGCATCGGAAAAGCTAGATCTACCTTTAATCGGATGGGGGCCTTCTTCAAGAGTCACAACCTCTCTCTTGATATAAAAGTAAGAATGCTGCGATGCTACGTCTTCTCTGTTTATGGTGTTGAATCGTTGAACCATTCTGACTACCTCTGCTTTTTATTGTGGGGGAAAATATCCAACTCTTGGGAAAGCATTAAACATCTGCAAAATACAAATCGTACCATTACTGGATAGCTTTTGTTAAAAAGATAAAAATTAATAAACACATAACTTGTTGCCCCCCAAATTTATATATTCCGATCCGCTACTGGTAACAGTATATATAAAGAAAAAAATGGCATTTTACCATATAAAGATAATGGTACGATATCCTCTTGATGTTCTCTATTGACTGTTTCAAGTTAAGAATTCACAACTGAACAGATAGGCCAGTGCATTTCTTACGGGCGTATGTTGCCAATAGTTCACGGGACTATGCAGGGCCGGCCGAAATAACCCATTCTTTATTTATATTCAAATTTTTATTTATATTTTCCAATGTTAATCAAATTTATTTTAAAAAGATAGGTACGTATCTATTTAATAAGCTTAACGACTACAATTACTTATAAATATGGTTACATTTTCAGGGAAGTGATTTTAAAGATTATTAGAAAAATGTCTTTATTAGTGGTTAAAATATTAGGTTTTACGCAATTGGTTAATTATTATGGCACAGGTAATTCTGACAGCTTAGGTGTCAACTCTCAAAATTATTTATAAAATATTACTTTCACAATAGTTAATAAATAGAAAGCAATAATAATTAAGATATTGTGCTTAAACTTCCATTATCGGGCAAGCCGGGCTAACAGGCCCTAACAGTAAACAATATTGATTACTTTATAATTGACTATTAATAGTTTTCTAATTCTCTTTATGTACTTAGTCATTCCAAACAATAGTGTCATTTGGAAAGCACATTTGGAAAGCAGACAGATTTATGAGTTATAGATAAATGAGCGGTATGTTTTTCAAAATAGTGTAATTAGGTGAAGTGGAGATTATATGTTTGTCTGTATACATAAGCCCAAACTGCCCGATTACGTTTTTAAATTCTTCTGCCCGGACAAGGGTTAAGGCATAACCATCGCGCACTCAAATCTCAAGTGTAAAAAATTATATTGTTAAAATGGATCCAGTTTTGCCGTTTAAAAGTGGTCAAATTTTACATCTGAGTGCTAAAAAAGTGATCTTAAACGTAGTGAGATACCACATTAATTTGCTTCGAGATGAAAGTCAACGTATTGTATTCGACAAAGTATCCGCGATGACAGGAGTGTCAGTTCGTACGATTCAAAAAATCGTACAGGAAGACAAAGAAGGTGAGCTTTCTGAGGTAAAAACAAACAGAAAAAGAACCCGTTGCCGAAACAACTCCAGAGACTATACTTACGATGAAGGTGTTCGTATCGGCGTTCGTCGAACAGTGCATAGTTTTTTTTTTGAAAACATTCCTCCTACTTTGAATCGTCTTCTGCCAAAAGTGAACCAAGACGAAAACTTGCCAAATTTTACCCGCAGTACAATGTACAAGTTGTTAAAAGACATGAACTTTGTTTATGCAAAACGTGATAAAAGTGCCGTGCTAATAGAACGTCCTGATATAATTGCATGGAGGCATGGATATTTAAGGGCCATTAAACAATATCGGGCTGAGGGCTATGACATTGTGTATTTGGATGAGTCATGGGTCAATGTGGGGCACTCGGTTTCCAGAGAATGGAAAGACAAAACCGTCACCTCGGCAAGAGATGCGTTCATAAAAGGGCTAAGTACTGGACTAAAGCATCCCACTCAGCGTGGACCACGTTTCATCCTTGTCCATGCCGGAAGTGAAAATGGTTTTGTAAACGGTGCTGAAATGTTTTTCCTTGCAAAAAAAAACAGCGCTGATTATCACGACGAAATGGACGGTCCGTGTTTTGAGAACTGGTTTGAAAACAAACTGTTGCCCAACTTAGTTCGAAAAACGGTTATTGTTATGGACAATGCTCCATATCATAGTGTAAAAACCGAGTTGTTGCCTAACCAATCGTGGAATAAGAATAACATTATGGACTGGTTAAGACAAAAAGACATATTTTTTGAAGAAAATTATCTGAAGTGCGAGCTTTTGGAGGTAGTCGCGCAATTTAAACAAAATTTTGATAATTACAAAATTGAAGAACTTTGTAAACAACAAAATAATGTCAAAGTGCTTCGTTTGCCTCCATACCATTGCGAATTAAATCCAATTGAAATGGTATGGAGCCAAGTAAAAAGGCATGTGGCCGTAAATAACAGCACCTTCAAAGCGAAGGATATGGAGGACCTCATAAAAAAAGCGTTTTCAAATGTTACGTCTGATAACTGGAAAAACTATATTCAACATGTAATGACTCTGGAGAAAAAATTTTGGGAAGTGGACGGTCTAATGGAAGACGTAACTCCCATAGTTATAGATTTATATGATAGTAGTGACAATTCCGATTTGGATATGGACGAAGAATGTACATAGTTTTTGATAATTGTAATATTGTAAATATATAAATGTCAAACTAAAAAACCAAATAATTTGTTACATTTCTATGGTTCTGTTGTATTTTTTTTAAAATATACAGAAGTTTTTATTGTTTTTTTATGTTTTTTACTGACACTAATAATATCTACCACAATACTCACTCAATTTGTTCATTAAACAATTAAGAATATTTTTAAGAGTCTGATGATGACCTAAGCCGAAATTTAATAAATAACTGTTGTGAGAAAAAGACATGTCTTTAATTTTTATTTTTCAAAAAAACAAAAAAAATTTAAAGTTACCTAAGTGAAAAAACGTCTAATGTGCAATATAACATGCAGTTCGGCCCTGCTTTTTCGCTGCAACTCCACTACTCTCGCCTATCTCAGTCTATCGGTAGTTCTGGCATCACCGCTTCCCATAAGGCTCCTTTATGAATTCTTAACTTGACACAGACAGTAGAGCCGTATTTTACTACATAGTGCTAAAACGTTATGTGAGCAGCCTTTCTTTTTTAACAAAAATGTTAAACATTTTTAATAATCTTCTTTTCAGTTTTATAGTACATATTACTTTAATCCCCTTGATTATACAAAAAAAAAAACAAAAAACACAAATTTAAAATAAATGCACCAAAAGCTTCTATCAGTAATATGACTGCAACAAATCCATATTAATATGGCATGCAAAAATCAAACAGAGAGAGAAAAGCGTGTATATTTACTAGTGAAAAATAACGTTAATTATATTACACAATTTATTATTGAATTATTTTCCTCTATTGAAAAATAAAAAAATATTTTTAATTCTAAAAACTGTTCAGCACACATACTTGATTTACTAAACACCTTCTTAACACGTCTACTGCCACGTTTGTTTCATAGGACCAACACTAATACTACCTTAGCAGGCCACATTGCTGCGATGGGGCCAACATATAATTTGGCGTTCCATCCCATGTTGGTCTCATAGAGTCAACACCTTTTTTAATAGTTGGTGGGCCGTTATAGCATATTTAAATATGTTAGTTTGTAGAAATGGATCAACATGGCCCATGGCCAGAAGCTATATTCCCCACATACACTTTCTAACATTTTTTCATAGGTAAAACGAGGTTCCTATTTAAAAATGATTTCTATAAAAAAGTAATACTCGCTTTAAAACAAACTTTATTTAACAAATAAACATGTTTCTTTTTAAATCGTATTAATACTTTCTGAATCCAAAGTTGATTTCACATGCGATTCTGAACGGCAAATATAATCGCTTTAAGAAGCTTTAAAGGGTTTCCAATCATCTTGGTCGCAGAATTTCCCAAAATTCTGGACTATTTCTGGGCTTTCCCAAAATACTAGACTTAAATCTGAAAATTTGTATACTTAGATGAGACATGGATATTTGCAAAGGATAGAATTAAAAGAATTTGGCAAGATGACAGCATAAAATCAATAAAACACACAGATAGCGAAGGCAAAAACACACCATTCTTTATGCAGGAGGGAAATAAGGCTTTATAGAAAACGCAGATTTGGTTTTTTCTTTAAAATTAAAATCTGCGAATTACCATGAAAACATGAATGCATAAATGTTTGTTAAATGGCTTGAGGAGAAACTGTTACCTAGTCTGAGTAAACCATAAGTTATAGTTTTAGAAAATGCACCTTACCATTCGGAGATTTTGGAGAAAAAACCAAAACAGTCGTGGAACGTACAGAGTATAAAAAATTGGCTAGTGAAGTGACTAGTGAGTGTAGTAATGTCTGGGAGCTCGGGAGACTGAGACCTCGGAAGCCCCGAAGAAGACATCAGAGAGGATGTCGAAAGCTCGGTCCAATGGATATCGACGCGGTTCAACCCGGAAGACTGGTGAGTTTAATATTAATTTTTATAATAGTATTAATCTTAGCTCTAGGTTTAATTGTACTACGCGCGGAAATCTTTCCGAACACACACACACACACACACACACATATATATATATATATATATATATATATATATATATATATATATATATATATATATAGAAAAGAAATTTAATCTTTGCAGATAAGTTAAATAGTAAACTCTTAAATATTGGGGAAATCTACAAGAAAGACTCTAATGAGTATCAATTGTTTCGCCGAAAGTTTTCGCCAAAAAGAATTAATTTGGCTTGTTCAGGGCTGAAAGAGAATAAATTATAATTAGCTACCATATTATCTATTAAAAACATTATTGATCTTACTGTAACTTAGAATTGTTTGGAAATGTATGGTAGCTTTGAACTTTGAATTCAAAGGTTTACCCAAGGTTAATCGAAAAACCCAATGTAACTACATTTAAAAGGAGGTAATTCCTTGAATTGTCGGCAATAACTAAATTTTTGATTGTTAGAAAGTTTAAATGTGATGTTCTGTTTTACCAGAACGCATCTGCTGAAAATTCAAGTAGTTCTTTTGAATCTTTTTGTCGTTAAGGTTCATTGGTAAAACCGAATGAAGTTAAATCCCAGTATAGGGAAATATTATTTTAGATTTTCTTTTTTACTTATATTATATTGTTCATGTATTATTATATTAATATCTTATTGAGATGTATCTAAGAAAAGCAAGGGAATTTTATCTTTTTTAGTTAATGATAATCATGTTTAACTACGGTTACCGCCGTATCGCTGTCAGTTTAATCCCATCAAACACATCTGGGGTGTATGTAAAACGTATTATGATAATCTCGTTGGATGCAATGGATACAGTAACGATGCAGTTAGGGAAATGTGGCAAGAAGCTCTTAAAACTGTAACTCCAGAAATATGGGATAGAACTGTAAATAAATGTTAAAAATTAATAGAAGAGTGGTGAGTCCAGGAAAATAAAATTAATGAAATTAATCCAATGGTTATAGATTTACATAATGATAGTGGTAGTGAATTTAGTCACATGATGAAATTTTGCTCCTCATTTTATACAAACTAACTGATAATACAAGCAAAAATATTCTGGACAAAGTAAGTAATTAAAAAGATTATGGAGAACTCCAGTGCGGTTTATCGTGCCTTTTACTACAACAGAAGGTTTTCTGTGAATTCCGTTAATCGTTTAGTAAGTTGGTTGAACGTACTGTATGTTCGGCGTGGAGGACAAATGTTAAAAAGTATGTCTGGCAGCGAACGTGTTAAACATTTATAGAGTCATTTATTTTTAAAATTATTTCTTTTACTTAATTGAAATAACAAAATTAAATACATTATATTTTTAAGAGTTTATCTAGAAATTACTAAAATATCCTTTAATAATCTTCCAAATGAAATGTTACAAGAAGCAACAAAAAATCATATAAATTGAAACCACTATCAACATCATCCCATTTCCGACAGCAGATTTCAAGCAATAGATCCTTTGTTCTTAGATGAAATATATCATAAGTGGAACTATAAAGTGAAATCGATTAGCCTCTCGTTCCTTTCCTTCCGACCGTCATAAACTTCTAAACAAAAGACCACTTGAGACTTTCGAGTGGGAGTTTAAGAGGAGAAACAGTGAGTTTGAGTGAGACAGGGTGAACCATAAAACTTTTTTGTTTCCCGATATTACGTAATGTTCTAGAAAAAAGGAAAATGCAAATGTGTTGATATTTGGGGATGCCAAAGAAGAAATACATGAGAGTGAGTCCCAAAAATATTTTTACTAGAAAACTGTTGCATGGAAAAAAATATTTTGTTGATACATATAATCAAAAATATGTGTTACCTGTTTACTTTATGTTTTTAAGAGGCATCTTATTCCTTTCAGTGTGTAATTTAGTATTATTTTAGTTAGTCTATCTTTATAAATGATATTTTTTTGATTAAAAAAAAATGATAATGATTTGCTTATCACAGCATATCATATCAAAAAATTAATGGCATATGAAAAGCGAAATTAAGAATAGATAAAGAACTTATATTTTTTAAAAATTGTTTAACTCAAAAGGCAGTAGTTACGTGCGAGCCTATGTAACTTATTGCAACTTAAAAAAATATGTTTTGGTCATTAAAATTTTTTTGTTTCAACGACTGCTTAGGGATGAGGCAAACATGTTCTGCAACTTCTTTTTGATTGGTTACATTTGGTCATACGATTATCCGGCACTTGGCCTAGTTACAATGGGAAAGGAACTTAGTTCGCGAAAAATAGCGCGTTATTCTGTTTTTGACCGCCGAACGAATTATATAATGTGCTGTTTGTGAAAATGTCCGTCAGGTAATCGTAATAATTTTTAGATAAGCTATGTTCTTTCGGTTTTAGTGTAAATAGCTTCTTCTTACGCTTCTTTGCAGAAGGAATTAGTGTTACTTCTAATTGGTGTTCCTTTTGACGGCTTTTTGAAGCCCTCATGTAGGACGAAATAGAACACGAACGACGGCTTCATAGGACCGAGGTAGCCATATCCATAGTCCAATTTGATTATCCATAATTAAGGATGATTGGAGCTTTGTGCAGAATAGATTGTCTTCTCAGAGAGATGGAATCAAGAGATTTGGAGGAGGAGCATGCCTTGAACCAGGATGATTGGCGGAGGAGAACGGGAATACGGCGATAGCCGAAATCTATTGTATTTACAAGTTGGATCCTGTAATCCTATATATATATATATATATATATATATATATATATATATATATATATATATATATATATATATATACTTTCGCTTCGTTCAGTTGTTGCGGAAAATAGACAAGTCTTAGGATAGCATTGAACATCTGTAAAATACAAATCGTACCATTACTGTGCAGCTTTTTTTAGAAAGATAAAAATGTAAATATTAAAACAAACTAAAGCAATTAAACCCTAACCCTAATATAAAGTGGTGCCAAGTGGACTTATGGGAGACTTTTTGGAAACAGTAGATAGCAGATCACAATACCACATAAAATGATACCAGGAAACTATGAATTTTAAGGCATATACTTTTTAGGCTAATGAAGAGACTTGTCTGTAAGTACAATGGTTAAGAGAGTACACGTACGTCACTTGTCAAGTCATCTCAATCAGCATATTTACGTATATTTCGTGGATATCTTCTTTTTCTTCTTATTGCGTCGTCTCCTTTCAAAGGTTGGCGATCCAAATGGATTGGATGGATGGAGCCTTGTGCAGAACTATAGATTGGCTTTGCCTAGTTTGCCAACAGTGTCTGCTTACACAAAAAAAATCCCTATTAATTCGAAAAAAATGGGCAACATCAAGAAACTTGTACAATATGTGTCAGAAGACAAAATGTTTTTTTATAATGAGCTGATTTTATGGCCTACCACTAATAGTGATGAACCACCAGAGACAGATTACTAAAAGACTATTTCTTAACCTTCAACATGTTTTTTGGCCACCTAATAAATTAATTTCTTAATAATATTGGAGTTTTCTATTATTTATCATAAAATCATGAGTGTTTGTTTGGAAAGGCCACAACCCCAAAAACTATTGTCATGCATCACATTTTGAGACTTTACTCCGAAAATAAAAAGATATCTTCATTAATACCAAAATGAAACGTTTTTTTCGTTTCCTGTAAAATTAACATTTCTGGTTTTGTGGCCTTTTCGAAATAACCGATTCAATTTTTAATGCAAATTTTTATTAGACTATTTTGTGTAGAGAGAACCGTTTTCTCAAAAAAAAATGGTTGAAGCGGTTAAGCTCACGAAATCAACTTTAACCTTCATCGGACGGCCCTCAAAATATTACACAAAAAAAGGGCCGGGGTCTAAACGGACCCTATACTTAAATGGGTGAAGTATGCTTATACGAAAAAAAACTGTACCAGTAACACATTATTTTTATAGTATTGAACATTTATTAGACTAAAGCATACACATTATTACAAAATACATTCTACTGCTGACGCTAACAGAATAAATAACAACTACATACTATTTGTAAAATGTAAAAAAATATCTCTGATTTTGAGTGTTCTAGACAGTTTTTTGAGTTTTAGAAGTTTTTCTGTCTTTGCCTCTATAGCACACATGATACCGCCCCCTTGTATTTTTTGTTTGTTCTACTCTGGGCTCAGTAATATTCAAAAGTTCTGGGAATACATCTGCCCTATGACGCCTTTTATTCTTTTCGATGTGCTTATTGTTATAACGTCTAAAAACATATTCCTGTATTAGTTCCTTACCCAGTGCAAAAATATACATTTTACGCTTACTTATATTGTACTTTTTCCCATCAGGATATTGTAGTAGCCACAATTTTTAGGACTTAATACCTGCGACATCAAAGATAAGAGAATATAACGGTTTGTTTTTCTTTGTACAGTATATTCTTTATCTAACTTATCGGTTATATTAACGGCTCCTTTCGTTTTGTTCTGATGTACAATAATTTCAGGTTTATAGGAGATTGTTCTTCACCAGCCGCTTTGTCGTCAACATGCTCACTTGAAACCAAGATGACTACAGTACTTGATTTTGGAATATAAGAGAATAACGGTCGATGTTTTCTAAAAGCAAACATACTTGAATAATCTTTTTTATATGATGCTGGTAGATGCTCATTCAGTTTATTTTAAAACTGATTAATTTATAGTTTCGATACCAATAGCCTCAAAATACTGGGTTACTGTTCTTGCGGTATGTGCACGAGCAATATTCAGCATTAGTACGAAATCATCGAATCAAATGCATTCAGCATTACCTAAAACATAATCTGTAAGGATGTTGGTTATATACAAATCAGCATTTACTTTTAGATCCATCTAAACAACAACTGGATAAAATGAAGAAAACTAAAAGACCCATTGACAGAAAATTTCTGGGAACGTCTTTGTAAAACATAGAGGGAAAAGAGAAGGTAACGATCAAAATTAAAATGACAGACAGTGTCTAGTACGTTTTAAAACTAAAATAAAGACAGGATAGACATAAAATGCTAGATATTAAGTTGATATGAAAGAAAGAGATTAGGCGTTGAAGATACTCGTAATATACAACAAAAATATGAGGTTGACCGTTGATAAAATTTAGGGATTATAATAAGTAAACTTCAGATTCAGTGAAGAAAAGATCACCAAAAAACATAGATAAATGGATACGAATAGAAAAAACTTATATACATACATATGTATACACATAAACACATAAATAGATAGAAAAAAAAACAGATACATAGGGGAGAGTTACCTAAGACGGGACGGTTCCCAAGTAGGGACCCTAGCAATTCTAGAAAATCTGTAACAAGTGTCAACACCTGCAGTGGAAGAATGAAAGCTCGCCATTCAGCCGTATTGTCACGTAAACGACACGAGGTTAGCATACCGGTAGCGTTCGTCAGAACAAGTTAAAAGCAATTTTTTGGAATCACTGATAAAGAACTTCGTTGTCTGGCATTTGACTTTGCCCAAGCCAATAATATTGCTAACAATTTTAATAAAGATACTCGAATGGCCTTTAAAAAGTGGGTTTATGGGTTTTTGAGTCGACATAGAAATATTTCTCTAAGAAAACCAGAAGCAACCTCATACGCTAGAGCTACAGAATTCAACAAGAATGCAGTCCAAAGTTTTTTCAACAACCTGGAAAGTATTGATAATAAACATCACCTCACTCCAGATAGAATCTGGAATATTGATGATACCGGAGTGACCACCGTCCAAAAATTATCTAAAGTTCTTGTTCAGAGGGGTAAAAAGCAAGTGGGAGGTTTAACAAGTGCCGAAAGAGGAGTTAATGTCACTATAGTAGCTGCTATGAGTGCAAGTGGCAATTGTCTTGCGCCTGCTTTTATATTTCCCAGAAAGAAAATAAAACCAGAGCTGATGGACAAAGCACCTAACGGTAGTCCGGCATTTCCACAGGACAAAGGATGGATGGATCGTGATGTTTTTTTAAAATTCATAAAATATTTTGCACAACAAACCACACCTTCGAATGAGTGCAAAATGCTTATTATTTTGGACGGCCATTGTTCACATACAAAAAGTTTAGACGTTATAAACTTCTGCGAGAATGGTATTATTTTATTATGCCTGCCACCACACTGTACGCATAAAAGGCAACCCCTAGATGTTTCGTATTTTAAATTATTTATGAGTTATTATGATTTGTACGTTACTAGATGGCTAAAAATCATTGTGGTCGTACATTTGAAATACATCAAATCTCAGGGGCTGTTGCAGAAGCAATTTCAAAGGCATCTTCTGTACAGATAGCGACAAATGGATTCCGAGTAACCGGAATTTGGCCTTTTAACGAAGACGTATTTCAAGACTGTGAATTCGCTCCTTCTAAAACGACGGAACAATCAGTGGACAATGAAACTACATCACAGGTCAATAAATTACCCGTAATGATGGCTCATACCGAAGGCGTAAATCAAGTTGAAATGTATGATAATCCGATTCCTTCAACCCCAAAACAGTCTGTTTTAAGGTCACCTAAAGATGGCGATTCCGAAGATAACAGACCGATAGAGAGAAGCCAAATCATTCCTATCCAATTTCCGACATCCAAGGTAAAAGTGACTGATATTAGTCCGCTACCAAAGGCACAGAAAAAGAAAAGTAAGACTTGTTCTAGACATTCTCTGAAATCCACGATACTCACAGAATCGCCGTATAAAAATGAATTAGAGACGTTGTAATCCACAATCCCTACTAACAAGGTTAAATATGTGAAACGAACTGTAGTTATGGACCACAGCGCTCGAAATGCAAATATTAGCAATATCACAGTCGTCACTTCAACTAAAGATGATTCAAACTGCATTGTATGTGGAAAGAAGTACGCAGAGAGTAGTGAAGACTGGTACAACTGCAAAATATGTTCAAATTGGGCTCATGAGTCTTGTGGATTAATGTATGATCTCTATTTTATTTGTGGAAGTTGTATAGAGTAATGTCCCTTTTTGAGAAACCCAACGGACCATCTTAGGATTCCGGTTTCTCATGATGGGACATTCACACTTTTTTTTAATAACAAAAAATGAAGCATATTTTTTATTTTTTATTTAGTTTATATCTAAAATGTGTTAATAATTAGAATAAAGTTTCATTTTATTACCTCAAATTTTTTTAATATCTATAGATTTTTAAGTATTTGTTATAAAAAAACTGTCCCAAATTGGGTGACTCTCCCCTATATTATTTACGGCTTTTTAGATGCAGTAAATGCTTTGTAGACACAATACATCAAACAATTTTACATTATGTTTTACCTTTTTTTTATTATTATCTTACGTGTTCACCCTGTTATCTATAAAATATTAATATATCTTCATAGCGGTATCATATAACAATAATTTGAACAAATACTCCGAAGACGTATACGCAAGGGAATTTAAAATCTATGTACTTACATATTTCATGCTTGTCTACTTTACTTATAAACGATAAAGTATTTATAGAGGATTTATAATAGAGACCTCTGATTTCATATTCCTTTAAGAGTATTTGTGTTCATGTGCCATTGTACTCGCTTATGGGATTTATGTGATCAAATGGAATATTTTTGTATTTCTTTATTAAAGTATATATGAAAGACAGTTTGATAAATTCTCGATGTTAGTCAAAGATCACGCTAATAAACGTGTTGTTTGTTTCTTCAGGTTTGTAGTAGACTCCATGCAATATTGCAAGTTATTCCTGGCAGAAATCGATTGTAGATTGTCGTTTGAAGCAACTGGACGTGTTTTTGAAAATTAACATAATTTGGCTTATCACCGAAATCTTGTTAAAATACAAAATGATTAATGTAACATTCAATTTCCAATTTTTAAAAAATATGCTGTGAAGTTTAAACGTGAATGCTGAGAAAGTGTTTAAACTGATCTACGTGAAAATGTTTTGTATTCTTTAAAAAATGCGTCAATATTATTTGGAAATAGTTGTACAATTTTAATAAAAATTTTGACAGTCTACTACAAGAAGAATCTGTGGTACTACAAATAGATCTAAGCGGTGTATCTTGGAGCGCTTTAGTTCTTGTGGAATATTTCCAGTTTTCATAATGTCTGTGAAAAATCGAGCCAGAAAAACTTTTGTATACTTGCCACAATTTATTAGGAACTCAGGGTGAATATTATCAAATCCTGGTGCTTTTGCTGGCCTAACGTCTTTAAGAGACTCTGATATGTCTTCGCTGGTGAAGGGGAGGGAATGCTTCGTTTCTGTGGCTCCATGTTTTAAAGTTTTAAGTTCTCTCTTTACGTAGATGGTGTGTGCTTTATCCTTTGGTGCCCTGGATGTTTTTACTATATGTAATGCCCCGGTATCTGGCTTTACGACTGCCTCTCGGCGTTTTGTACGGACACCACTCCCTAATTTTCTTAGTAATGACCATGCCTGTTTGCTTGATTTCTGGAAGTTTAGACTTTCTACTGGTTCGGTCCACTTTTGGCTTCTAGCGGCGTCTAGGCTATATCCGCTATTTCTTGGTCGCCAGTTTCCGACAAGCCAGGGATATATTCTTTGCGATAGCCTCTTGGTATGTGTTTTTTGGCTACATCAAATCTGTGGTAGTTTTTGATATTAGGTGTAGTCCACCCTAAGGATTTATCGAGATCCGCAGAGAAGTCAATCCAGGTGGCCTTTTTAAAATTCCATCTTGGACGTGGAATAGAACTAGTTAAAGGAATTTGCGTCCCTACTTCTATTATTACTGGTCGATGCTGTGTGGGAAATTAGTTAGAACTCTTCGTGAAGCCCCTAGAGGTAAGTTTTTGTTGTCGGTCGAGACGAAGCATAGGTCGGTGTTTTAGTCCCGCCTCCATGCCGCGTATTGCGGCAGGCATTTGATATCACTAGCCGGCTCGCAGTAGTTAATAATCTTCTAATATCTATGTCGTTTCCTTGTATTAAGACGGATTTGTGATTATGTAATAATTTTTCTAAGATTGTAGTGTTATTGAGGTAAATGCATACTCTGTTATTTGAGATTCGGGACGCGAAGATGAAATTTTTTTTGTTGTACTAAAGTTCCTATTGCTGTTATGTATTCGTGTATTTTAATATCCAGTACTGATGACAAAACAATTGCTTGATCTTTGGATAAAAAGTTAAAGTTGCTTACGGCATTAGAGTAGGTTAGTGTAGAAGAAGAGGTTGGTGCTGAAAATCTTAATAATGGTTTGGTGATTACTGTGTCATTTTTTAAATTGTTATCCATTTTTAACTTTTATTTTCTTCATTTAATAGTATTAATACTAGAGCCGCTAGTGACTAAGCGGCGAATAAAAATAGATTTTCTGTTGTTTAGTTTTCAATAAAATCCTTTTTAAATTTTTGGTGTAAACCAACAAAAAACACGTTGTATTCGGAGCTGAAATTTGTTGACACTTTACTAATGAGTTTTTTTTTCAAGTCCCTTAAGTTGCTTTATTGTGCAACTTATTCTACGATCTCCATAATATTTTTTAAAGATATATTCACTTATTCAAAAGCATTAAAGATACTGCTAGGTTTAATAGTTTTACAAAACTGGATAAAAATATAAAGAAAATATTATTAAAAAAGCTGTGATCATATAAAAACATATATAATAGTTATTTATTGTACAAGACGATAAAATTGCACTTTATCTTCGAGAGCGTTTTTTAGCGTCGAGACGTCAGTCGAGACGCTAATTATGCTCGAGAAGATAATGCGATTTTATCGTCGTGTGCGATACAACATTTTTTTCTATAGCAAGACTTCAAATTCAGGTGAAAAATATAATTTCAAAGAAAATTGTAATTTTTAGAACAAAAATCGCAATTGTGTTGCTCCGTTGCTAGGGATATGAATTACTCTGTCAACAAATGTTACGTTTTTTTGCGGAGAATATTGTTGCGTTTTGTCTACAAAGTGAATAAATACGAAATGGACGGAAAAGAATTGACGCAAGGAAAGGAAAACCTGCCATCATATGTAGCAAATGCAGCGTTGGAAGTTTATTGTTACCACAGAAATCTAGGATGATGTATGAGAAAGAATACCAGAAATGAGTACCAGAAAATCAATCCAGTACCTCGAATCAAGTGTTTAAGCAAACGAGTACAAGTTGTGATGCTCCAAAAATAGATATTTCTAATAATGTTAATTGTAAAATTTCAGTTGTTTTTAATCCTTAATGTGTTTGAATTTGTAAATTTTATTGAATAAAAACAAGTTAAAACAAACATTTTATCTACTTTTGCTGTTAAAGTGTCACTTTATCTACCCTTGCGATTAAAGTGATACTTTATCTACTCAAAACGGTTGTTATAGCAACACTTTAATATTAGCTATGAAAAAAAAAACCTTAAAATAAGAAAGTTCCCGAGGGGAGTATCATAGTAGTTAAAAAACTTTACAGCGAGGTAAAAACTAAAGTTTTTTTTTATATTGAATATCTCCTTTATTTTAAATTTTTACATATTAGCTTTTAATAAATTTCTGCAAATAAAAATTTCAAAAAACAACAAATTATATTTTATTTTTGTAGATTTATTAAACGAGACTTCCTGTCTATACATTAAAGAACCTACAGCTCAATTTAATGTTTCATTTTTGTAATTATGAACGAGAAAACTAACAACAATCTCGTCCTCATCATTATTCATTCACCTAGCTCCACGTCATCCTCGCAAAACTGCTCATTAGACATTTCTCAATAAGTCCGTTCGGAAATCTAACTCAAACAGCATAAAATGATCGATGGCTCTACTATATTAGAGCTTTGAGCCAGAGTTTCATCTCCTCGCCCCCGCTTCATCCGTGATGTATCAGAGACACATATTTGCTCTCGTAGTTTTAGAGCTTTGTCGATGCTGACGGAATATATCCGGTTCAAAGAGTAACGACAGTATCAATTTGATGTGTTTTGTTTTTTTTTAATTTACCTCTGTTATATATGAAGTATTTATTTATAAAAACGATCTTTAAAAGTTTTAAAATACTCGTCAATACTATGTTTTTTATTAACAAAATGTCGGATCCACCGTAAAAGGGTATTAGTGGGTTTTTAAGGATTACAATATACAGATCACGAAATTGTTTTATTGACCATATAACAGAATGGCAATTGCTGTGACATATTGCACGTTTCCACCTCTATATTCATTTTACAGTAGGTACGAATTGTCATAATTCTCATATTGACATTAAAAATTTCAAACGAAGTTCTAAAAGAATAAACAAATTATTAATAGAATGCCAATTACGTTGTATACCGTCCAAGAAAAAGTGTAACTTGTAACATGGTAGTTTGAGATACGCGAAGTAATTGATTTATTTATTGTTACCGTCGAAAATAGATCCCCACCAAGTGTTATAACAGTTGAAAATATCATTAAACATTTTCAAACTTCGGGATGTGTAAACGTTGTAAAAAGTGTCATGACGGTATTAAACCACGTGTTAGACCTGTCGATGAGGAGCATCAAAATAAGGATATTGATTTGTGCTTTTGTGAAAGCTAGTGAACCCTGCAATAGTGTACAAATTGCTAGGGAAGTTAACGTGAATGCTCGAACTGTCCAGCGAGTTCTCAAAACGAATGGGTGTCACTGTTTTAAGATACAACCAACGCAACAACTGTTTCCGGAAGATAACTTTAGGGGGATGGAGTTTTGTAAAATTATGTTAGATGTACACTTTTTAAAAAATATTTTATTTTCTGACAAATCTTCATTTTCATTACATAAAACATCCATCCATTGCAAGGTATTATTCTCGAAAAAATAAGCACCATAGTGTTGCAGTGCGAATGCAGCATCCGCAAAAGTTATATGTTTGGACTGGGATGTTAGACAACCATATTGTCGGTCCATTTTTTATCGACGAAAACCTAAACGGGTCCAAATATGTACAACTTTTACAGTTCCGACAGTTCGACGCCTTCCCGTTAATTTTCAGGACGATTATTTCCAACAGGATGGGTGTTCGGCTCACAACTCTAGAGCAACTCGTGACTTCTTCAATCAAACGTGTCCTAATCGACTGATAAGTACACGTGTTCAATTAAATGGCTCGCTAGATCCTGTGACTTAGCGCCTAACGATTTTTTTTAAAGGGTTTATAAAGAGTCGTTGGCCTTTTAATGTGTTTTGTGTCTGAGTAATGAAGTATTTTTAAAACCTGTAGCCTATACGACAAAGCTCTCAAAATGGCCTGTTACATGCAAAAAGTACTAGTAATAGAAAAAAATTTAAACACTACAAATCTTTTTGAGAACATACACCAGTTTGATCTATCGATGTTTGTGTCTTAAGCAATTTGCTGCCGACTTCAGTATTGGCAATACTTGTACTACTATTTAATTACTATAGACAAAGATTTTTTGTCTGTAATTGTTACATAGTAGTTCTAAAGACACACAAATTAACCTATCACTAAACAAAAGCCTTCCCGACGTCCCTGGCAAATGCAAATGAAACGAAAAGGACAAACGAAAATGCCAATTTCGTTATCATTTGATTATAACCTAAATGGGAATTGATACACTCACGGTGCAGTTGGCTCTTCGGCCTTACTTTTCGATAATAGATCTCTTACTGGCTGCTTTCCGACTTCCCTAACAATAATATTTCGTTGGCTGAATTTCAAATAGTTTTAGAATTCTACTCAGAGCGTGTATTTAACTGTTACTAATTTGCGAAATGCAGAGTGGTTAGGCATTTAAAGTACTATTTAATGCGAGTCTATTTAATGTTGCTACATAATAGACTATGTGCGTTTAGCAAGGATAAATTATCGCAAATATATAGATGAAAATTATTCACGTGTGAATGGAAATACACGTACAGTTGGTACAATATAAATTCCGATGCACGTCAATATCTACGTCAGAGATATAAGTTGACATTGTTGACAAATCACAAAAAATTAT
Source organism: Diabrotica undecimpunctata (assembly GCF_040954645.1). Taxonomy (NCBI): domain Eukaryota; kingdom Metazoa; phylum Arthropoda; class Insecta; order Coleoptera; family Chrysomelidae; genus Diabrotica; species Diabrotica undecimpunctata. Next base: position 156,853,106 of record NC_092808.1, read on the forward strand.
TATTTTGCAGAATATTTGAAATAACACAGCCCAACAAAAAAAAATTGTCTAACTGCCGAAAAAAAAATTAACTGATTTTGGTTAATTCATCTGTGCTGATTCAAAAAATACAAACTTTTTCTTTGTATCAGCTCTAGTATTCGAGATACAACAAAATCATCAAATATGTACAACTATTACATTATTAGTACAATATTCCTACATTTCAGTATATTTTACCGCTTTAATTGCAATATGTTAAACTTAACACATTCTAAGACAAATGCATACTAATGACTTCTAATTAAAGTGTACTTATTGGAAATGCCCATAACTTGAAGTTAGTGCTAATTGCTTCTTAACTATTGTCCGATAAGTAAATAGTACTTTCTCTGAAATGGTCTTAATAAATTCCTACAAAGTCGACTGCATTCTATTGTAAAATTTAGTTTGAACATTTGGCTTTTACAAGCAGGCGTTGTTGTGTAAATAACCCGCACGTTTTTTGCTACATATGTGACGAGTACATTCTAAAGGAAAGTAGAAAACAGTTTGTAATTTTATAAAATGGCATCTCAAGTCTATTTTGATGTTCATTTAGGAGATTAAGATAAATTCTCGGCTCCACTTGTAGTGTGCAAAATTGTCTTTTGAAAATTTGCAACATTGCACGAAAGCACAACGAAAATGTTTAAAGTTTGATATTCCAATGCTATGGACGGAAACAAAAAATCATTTTGACGATTGCTATTTTTGTCTTGCTTAATATAAAGGACATTAATTGTAACAATCGACATAGGTGGACATATCTTAACCCTGGATTCAGTAATAAGACCAATTCCACATCAGCTGAGCAGATACCCATTCCAATATTAGCAGTCTCTACCTACGTTACCAGAGGATAATGTCGAAATGTTATTTGACAAACTACAGATCTTATCAGAGATTTAAACCTTCCAAACCATTCTTTCGAGTTGCTTGCCTCCAGACTAAAGTAAAAGAATCTTTCTCACCCAGACACCAAAATTACATACTACCGTAATAGAGAAAAAGATCTTGTATCTTTGTGTTCTCAGCAAGATGATAAGGTTTTTGCAACGATGTTAAAAGACTGTTAGAAAAAATGAGTGTATCCGAGTATACACCAGATAACTGGCATCTTTTTATCGACAGTTTCAAATGAAGTCTAAAGTGTGTCCTTTTACGGCAATGGCAATAAATATGGAAGTATACCAATTGGAAATTCTACAAAAATGAAAGAAGAATATAAAACAATATCGCTGGTACTAAAAAACATTAAGTATGACCATCAGTGTGCGCTCTGTGTTGATTTTAGAATGGTAAAATTTCTAATGCGACAACAAGGTAGCTATTCAAAACATCCTTGTTTCCTGTGTCTTTGGGATAGCAGGGCTAAGGACCAACACTAAAGTTGGAGAAAATGGTGTTCTAGAGATGCTTTAGTTCAAGGAGAAGCTAATGTAGTTAACAAAGAGAAAATAATATTACCTATGTTACATATTATACTAGCGCTGATAAAACAATCCAGAAAATTCCCTGCACGTAGTAAAGAAAAATTGAAAGCCGGAATATTTGATGGACCTCAGATACGACATCTTATAAAAGATTCGCATTTTACAGAATCGATGACTAAACTTGAATGTAATGCATGGTGCTCTTTTGTAAAAGTTGTGGAAAATTTTCTTGGAAACAATAAATCTGAACATTACCGGGATATAGTGGACAACACGGTTGTCATATGAGCATTAAAATGCATTACCTCCACATCCACTTAGACAGTTTCCCAGAAAATCTTGGCGACCTTAGTGAATAACAAGGAGAACACTTCCATCAAAATATCAAAACGCTTGAAAAGTTGGGTGAGTAGAGTTCGTAACGAAGTTGTTTTGCATCGGATGGGAAAAGTTACGGAAGTCGTCAAAACAGTTAAAAATCGCAAACTTGAATATTTTGGCCATGTTATGCGCCACCCAGAGAGATATTATATACTCCATTTAATAATACCAGGCAAGGTAGACGGAAGAAGAGGGCCAGGTCGAAGAAGAACGTCATGGCTTAGAAACCTGAGAGATTGTTTTAACAGATCCTCTGCATCTCTTTTCCGAGCTGCCGTTAACAAAATTACTGTAGCCAATTTGATAGCCAACGCTCGATAATCGAGCTCGGCACATGAAGAAGAAAAGAAGAAAAAGGGGTGTCAGGGGATATTTGATACTCACATGATGAAGGATTACTGCTGGAGTCTTTGAAGGGACCATAACAAACAAAATAGATCCTATATTTGATGACAAAAACTTAAAAATTTGAACTTGCTTTTGTGTCCAAAATTTGGCATTTCTTCCCAAGACTCCAACCTGGTTCTGGTAAAGTTATCTCTAGAAGTAGCATGAGTTACATTCTGCGAGGCCTCTGTAATCAGTTTAACACATCTTTCCACAGATTGTGTGGGGCAGAGAAAGTCAAAAATATCCAAGCTTTTATCTTTTACCATGATGTGACGGTCCTCAGTAGAAATACGCCGAAGAACCGGTGGTGTTATAACCTGACAATCCTCACATTCGTGCCTCATAATAATATTGGTGTAACTTTTAGCAGAGAAGTTAATTTTTTGTGTTTTAAATATTCTGCGTTTTCTCTAATGTGATCTCTATCATCAAACAACATACTTATAAGTAAGTTTTCTGGGTGGCATTTCTTTCGATAACGATATCCACAATAGATCTTAGATTTTCGGGTAGAAATCGAGAGTACATAATTAGTTGAAAAATATGCTTCGCTCCAACCTTTTCCCATTTTTTTGTAATTATCTCCATCTATACTAGAAAAAATTTATACTAGTCAAAAATAATTGAAGGTAATATCGATTGGCAGGAACTGGAGAATTGAGTAGTTCATAGTAGCATATTTGGAACATTGTTAAACTGTCACACTTCACCCAAATAATCTGATGCATATAACTGTAGCAATCGAAAAACGCCTCAATAAATTCCAAACGGAATCTGCAGGTGGCCTGTAAATATAACCTACATTTCTGTTTTTTGCGCTAACCTAGATTTGCTAAAATCGACATAAATTCCCGTGCCTTGCTTTACTTTGGAATTATTGTCAGACCGATGGTGTATATTCCGGGATTCGTTTAATAAAACAACAAAGACGGTACGCACCTGTGGAAAGTGCACAGATGAATACAATAAATTATTTCGGGAGATATTCGGAAACTTTAAAGGAGTTTTCTCGAATACAATTTACATTTTTGGATATAAGGGATAGGGGCTGTTTGAATATTCATAAATCTGAGGAATGATATTGGATTTATGTAGATACAACCAGGAATTAGTATTTGAATTGTTATGATATGCTTCTCTTTTCCTGCCTTATGTTTTACATTTGGACTGTTACTGGGTCATGCTTTGCATAAATACGAAAAATTATGTTAATTAAATTTCAACAGATCGGTTTTAGTCAAAGCAATAACTTTTTTTATTTATCACGCTTTTGTAACTTTAGAAAACACAAGCAGTAAATAATATGAAGTACCAGACAAGCTTAATAAATGCACTAAGACATATTTAAATGCAGAACAAGCCACCAATCACAATTAAATTGCATCTAAAGGGTGTCCCAAAATTGCCGCAAGATTTAAATTTGTAAAGGGTGTTTTTTTTTTGGAGATATAGAAATTTGAAAAGAAATAAAACAAAGATGATTTTTATCAATTGACATGAAATTGACTTTATTCGAAAGTTAATCTGTTGACATTATAATTTAAATATGATTTCTTGTATATGACAGTAGTCATCGTCGGGTATGACGTGGTCTGATCTGAAGGTCCAGTTTTCGATCAGTTTTTCCAAAATGTGTCGCGGTATATCTTGGATAACGCGATAAATATTATCTTTCAGGTGGTCAATCGATTCAGGCTTATAGGCGTAGACTAGCACCATCACATATCCCCACATAAAATAGTCTTTTAGTGTTAAATTGCACGATCTTGGAGGCCAATTCACGAGGAATAATTGAAAAATTTAGGAAGACCGGATTAATTGGTAATGCTATTCACACTGTTTATGTTCGTCACTACTTGATTGTCAATATCGAAACGGTGTATGAGAGTGTTAGTGACTAGTAACATCAATCCGGCGTCATTGATAAGAATAAAAAATTTCAGGAGGACCTCTATAGTATATTTTTACTGAAAATCTACATCTTTATGCCTAAAAATTTGAACTGACACACGAACAGAAGCCTAATGACCATGCAAAACGAGAGAATTAGTTGAATGAATTTATTAAACATGAACAAGTGGATGCTTATTTCGAGCAAACCCATTCTAAGCGATGAAGTACATTTTCACCTTAAGGACTTTGCTAATCGTCAAAACTGCTAAATTTGAGATGCTAAGATCCACGTGTCACTCTTTGACCGTTCTTCTTTGAAAATTGGGCTGCTAAAGCAGTGACTGTTATTAGTGCTTAATATCGCAACATAAAAACAGAGGTCTTTATGTCTAAATTGGATGATATTTATGTGAACGATAAGCGCTTCTAAGAAGAGAGTGCATGAGACATTTTCTGGCCATACAATCTCTCTCTCCTTTATCAGAATTGGCTCTCTAGATCATGGGATTTAACGCCATTGGATTTTTTATGAGGATATTTAAAGTCAATAGTCAATAAGCCTACAAATCCTTGCGCACTGAACAAGAAAATTCAATGAAATTCATCCACATTTAAGTAAAATGGTCATCAAAAATGTCAAGAAAAGACGCCCAAATCAATATCAAACGAAATACCAATTATAATTATTATAAACAGAATAAAAATGTTTATATTATCATTCTCAGAGACGCAAAAAGATTAAAAATCTTTTTCGGTGTTTTAATATATACGGGGTAAAACGAAAATGCTACAAGTTCAGTTTATTTAGTGTGTATAATGTAATGTAATGTACTGTAATAAGTACTGAATATATCCACAATTAGCTCCACGTTGTAGAGTAGAGTGCTTCAAGAATGCACACTTAAGGTTTAATCAAGTGTAAAATCGAAACCAATTGCGTTGAAAGTATATTAATTTTTATTTAAACCTGTTGATAAATAAACAACAAAATAAATTATAATTTGCGAACTAAACATTATTACTTTAATAGAAAAAGTGAAACTAAAAAAAAGTGCTTTTGCTCACTCTTATAAACCCGCTTTTTAAAAGTACGCATTTAGGATTGTAAGATTGCGCACGTAATTTTATGAATATAGGTCACATTTGTAAGATCCAAAACCTGCGTAGACACTGCACTTTTCATGTCACCATTCAGCATATAATATGCACTTAATCCAGTTTCATTGCACCCTGGACAGCTCCAAATTTCTTATCTCCAAAATCTTATGAGGCGTTGTTTTTGGCTTGATCTATGATCTAACGATAATTGATTTAGGTAACGGAGAAATGATTGTTAATTTAATATAACTTGATGATATTCCAGGAATGTTTGATAAATCAAATGTTTTTGTTTCAGGAACTATATCAACTTTTACTTCCAAAGTTATTGCAGATGTGTTGGAAACCAGATCTGTAAGCTGAGGGGTATTGTTATTGATTTGTAAAATCCTTCTCGTACAATCGGATTCAGATGTAGGTATTTCGCTGATTATGGCATTTCTTTCATTAACAGGAATATTTTCCTTAGTAGTGTAATTCTCAAGAACAATAGTTGGACTGTCAAGAACATTTGGAGTGTTTTCAGAGGCTGATTCAGACATTTGATGTCGCTGAATATCGATTTTAGACGTAGAGTTTTTAGCGACTCCTGATTATACGTTAAACGCTTCCAGTTCCATAGTTACTGCAGCTGTAGCAGGTTCTTCTCATTCGGTGACAAAAGTGGCCATGAAGTCAGCGTCAGTAAATATTTCATTAGTAAAGGGACATATGTCCGTCACTTTAAAACCTTCAATTGCATCCGTTATAGTAGCAGCTTTAAAGTATGCGGAAACCTTAATTACTTGCCCTGGATGGTCCGTCAGCCATTTTTCACATTCGTTGGAATAAAACTTTTTTAGCGGACAAAAAAAATCTGTCAAGTGGCTGCATACGGTGACTACTATCAGGAGGAAGTATTAATGCTAATTATAATGTTATATTGTCGAAAAAACAATCAAGTGCTGTAATGGAACAATGGGAAGTGTGATCATCCATTATCAATAGGACTGGTTCTTTCTTTATCGACTTAGCGTGATCTCTAAAATGTGTAGCATAATCCACAAACAGGTCCTGATTGATGAAACTACTGTCGGATACCATTCCAACTGATTATGGTGGAACTCGATCCAAAAGTTCTGTCTTTATTTTTTTACGTGGATATATAAATGCGGGAGAAATATATTGTCCACCAGCACTCATTGTGCATACAACATTAAGATTGACACCTTTTTCCTTTTGTAGAGAAAACTTTAGGAGGCCTATTTGGGACAGTGGAAAATCTCGATTCATCCATCTTGTAAATTGCATGTGGCGGAAATTTATATGTAATCATTAACTTCGAAAAAATTTTAGAAAACCGCTTACACTGTGGTTAATTAAACCCAATAGCCCTGGCGACGCTAGTAGCGATGGGTTGCCTCAAACTAACATCTTTGTGTCGTTTCAAAAATCCACGTAGCCAGCCCTTGCCTGCCATTTTTAAAAGTTAACCCATAAAACATGTTGTCTATTATTTTTATATAGTTGCACAACTCTTCTTCTATTTCTGCTGTTGAAATAATGTCGTATCTTCCCAGCTTTGTAGCTAAAGATGTTCTTTTTAGCCTTTTTCTTAACGTACTTTCCACCATTCCTATAGATTTTTCCACGCTTCTCTTACTTTCTCCCTTTTCAACCTTTTTTCTTGCTGCCTCCATAACCACCGGTAGCATAAAGTAGGCTGAGAAGTTCGTTTTCTGTCAGACATGCTTAAACAAAAAAAATACGGTTAATCCGTTATAAAAAAACCTGGTTTACAGTTGTACAAACTACAGTTGTGTACAATATCAAAAATTTTAAAATGTAATAAGAAAATAGATAAAACTAATTAAAGTTACCTAATAACGTTATTATCGGTGTTTTTTTGCCTAAAATACTCAAGACACATACAAACACTTCGCTTAATCGGTACGAACTAAAACCAAAGAATATAGACGCTTATAGCGTCTATATTCTTTGCTAAAACTTTATTCCTGTCCACGACGCACTCCCAAAATCGACGAGTGCGCACTGTTATTGACTGCGTACTCTAGTTACTATAGATTTCTGGTATTGCTTTTGATTTTTGTCTTGTGATTATGTAGTTAATGATTTATTTTTGAGTATAAAGTGGGTCTTCTTTCATATCCGTATCTGTATTTAGGAGTTTATCATTTTTAAGTTAAACTGCTTATGGTATTATATCAGTTGTCCTCTCGAATCGGTGATTACTTCTTCTATATATTTTTTTACAACGTATTTTTTAAAAGTTTTTAACTAGCTTAGTTACAGAGATGAACTAACTTAGTTATAACTACTCTACAACTTTCCAGCAATAAAGCCATTAAGATTGACTCCAAGCATTTTGGAGATTTTCCTTTTTTTTAGTTTTTTTTTATTCTATAATAATATGATTGTTCTTTATTGTTGCCATTCCAACATTATATTTTCTTGGAACTGGATTTAACCCTTAACTACCAGGGTCAAATTTGACCCCCCATTGTTTTTTGTATCAAAAAATATTCTTTTTTTAACTTGTTTTTTTTTAAATTATTTTGTTTACAACTAATTTTACATTTATATAAAAATAAACGAATTTGGTTAATTAGATATAACTTTATTTAAAAAAAACTTTTGTATTCAGTCAAATTAACGTAACTATGCACTTTCTCGAATTATAAGAAAAATAATAACAATGTGCAGTTTTTTATATCCAATGGTGAAATCTAGGTATCATAGCTCCTATCTAAAATAAAAAAATCGATTTAGATTTCGTATCTCAAAAATGACAAGCATGATTTTACCGTAATTTTCAAAACAGCTTATGCATAACGTCTGTATGCGGGAATGATTTTTGCAAATAAAATCTCGACATTTATCGCACGATGAGCTTTCTTTCTTTTGGTTTTTGGAATATGGACATATTTTACACCTTCCCCTCTTTTTTCGTCGTTGTGGCTCTGGATTTGCGGCAGGCATTGGTTCCTGAAGTCCGGAAACTTTAAAAATGGCACTACGAATTTCTCTCGGTAAACAAGTTTCCTGAGCTCTACGAGTTAAATAGGCCTTAATAAGTTCTTGACCTAAAATGGTTAGAAACAATCTTCTTTCCATTATTTGATTTTGCTGAACTCCATTAAAAATTACGTTAGCATTTAATCCTGCAATGTCCAAAATGCGAAACCATATTACTTGAGGCCATCTACGAGTTCTTCTGCCAGTTTTATAGCATGCACATTTCTTATCCAATGAATCCACTCCACCTTTTGTCTCGTTGTAAAAATTTATAATCTCTGGCTTTCCATTAACCATTGTATTGGAATGATGCATAGTTGACACTAACAACACTGCACGATTTTACTTAGGAACAAAAGATATAAGGCTCTCGCTTCCTGTAAAACCAAATAAGGCAGAATTAGGTGGCCTGTTTTTTTGGGGTTGAAATTCAGCAGGAACCTCTCTTTTATTTCTTTTTAGAGTTCCAACATATGAAATTTTATGGCTTCTCAGTTCTTTTATGAGCTCAATGGACGAAAACCAATTATCTGCTGTTATGTTTCTATTTGTACCAGAAATTGGTGGAATAAGTGTCAAAACATCTAGAGTGGGGATGGATAACTTTTTTGGATTTGCTCTGCGTGTATCTTTTCCAGTATATATAAAACCATTTAGCAAATAATGTGTCTTAGAGTCTACTAAACACTGCATTTTCAGACCGTATTTGTCTGGCTTATTTTTGAGATACATCCTGAATTGGCACCTTCCTCTAAATGCAATAAGCATTTCATCTATTGTGAGATATTCACCACAGCTATAATTGGACTGGCAATTAATTATAAACATATTAAAAATATTGGATATAGCTGCCAGTTTATCTCCGTGCGCAATACGTTCTTGTCTAGTAGCTGGGTCGTCAAAACAAAGGCTTCCAAGCAAAAAATAAAATCGGTTTAGTGACATGGTTGCTCGAAATATATCACGGCCAGCACCATTCGTAGCAAATAAAGACCTTAAATCTTCATTATTGGATTTAAATACCCCAGCTAAATATAATAAGCCTAAGAAGGCCTTTAATTCAATTATGTCAAGATGATTGGTATATTGACACGATAAATTGTCTAATAATACATTCCCAAGCATCAACTGGTTTCTCTGGCATACTAGCTCGAGCTTTTCCAATAACACCAGGTAAATGACTAATTACATTATGCTTACGTGTACGAGAAAAGGTGGGAGAAGTTTTAGACCACTTGTACCTATTTTTGCCATAAAACACATCCCTTGAGTCAGCTGTATCACTTTCTTCACCCGAATATTCACTATCAGTTTCGGAATTATTAATTTGCCAATTTTTTTCGTCATCATCGTCCCATTCCTCTTCACTGTCTGTTTCCTGATCACTGTGTTCACTAGCCTGGTCTAAAAACTCACTGTCACTATCTAGTCCATTGTCCATAATTTTTTGTCCCTCGTCTTCAAGTTCTTTCTGTGTCAGAGGACGTTTATTGCGACTACACACCGCCATTTCAAATTACTCGTTAATTGTACTAGAAATACTTATACCATAAGCGGGTCAAAATTGACCCTATGCGTGCCTAACTCTGCAGTAGTAACAGATAAACTAACGGAATTTTCGTAGATCGATAAATCACCTACCGGTCGAAGATTAGCAGAAAGCGCGCAATGCTCAATCTATGTTTCGGTAGCGAAACTTGGCATTAATAACGCGGGGGTCAATTTTGACCCCGCCATGGTACTTAAGGGTTAAGAAGGTATTTTATTTGTTAGAAATTTTCGTACTTGAGAAAAGTATTGATTTGATATATTAAATAAATATGTCTTTAGCTTTATTGCGTTTATAATACAGAATATGGTTTAAAACCCATTACCATATAAATACGTTCTTTAAAATATTTAAAAAATTTAATAGTTTATAAGACAGTATGTAGTAAAAAATACATTAAACAACTATATATGTAACTGAACCGAAACTAACTTAAAAGTTGAATAAAAACTACACATCTTTTTTATTTTATTTTTACTGCTTTCCTCTGACGTAAATAATAATGTTCAAAAACTAGTTCATAATCCGTTCTTTTGTCAAGCATACTTTACATCCTAAAACTCTTTCTATCGATTTTATAATAGCTAAAGGAAAGATGAAAGGTTTAATGTATTCGGTAGCAGGCAACTCCCTGGAGGTGTTGGAAAGAAATAAATCTATTGTCCGTCCACCGTCGACTACTAAGCCTCTTACAAGATATAAAACTAGCTTACCGGATACAATAGTTGCTCTAAAGTAAAACGAAGTAACGGAATGTCTTTAGAATTTGGGAATTAGCCCTGCTTGTCTATCTGTACGAAGAAAGTTTTAAGCTTGCTCCAAATGAAAGTGTACTTTTTAATTCCTCTTTAGCTTTCATGAGATTCGAAAATCCTGGATAAAATTTAAAACAATGGGATGAATGTTGTACGAAATGGGATACAAAGTGATATTTTATGGAAATGAAAGTTATGTAGATCACAAATTAGACTTGGATATGGTAAATTGCTTGTAATCTGTTAACATTTTTAAGGAAACATAGATAATTTAAGTTTTTTTAGAAAAAATATTTAAAGAAATTAGGTTAACGTTGATTTATCATATGCAGAACTCTAAAGTGTAGTAAAGACGTTGCATATCTTGAAATTTCTATTTTCATTTACTCTACTACAGAGCAAACTTTGATTTTATCTTTTATTTAGATCGCTACTTAATTTCTTGCATTTTATATGGACAATGCCATATGAAAATTAAGCATTGTTTAATGCTCCATATACATTATAAAAATTTCATAAAGTTCATACTAAACACTTAAAGAATGGAAAAGAAACGTATTTTCAAAATTTTCAAACTTTACTTTCTAGCTAATCGTTTTAAACTTACAAAGCCATTCTTAGATTTATGCTACAATAAAATAATACTAATATATAAGTAACTAGTTTAAAGTTTACAATTTTTTCAATTCATCAACTTTTTGAAAATTTAAATTATATTATTTTCCTATGTATGACGCATGTCAACTGTGACCTGCTTAGAGGAATCATTTAAAGTACTAAAAACTTTAAGGGGTGGAGATGAAGCAAGCAAAATAAACAAAACTGTGCGAACGGCACTCAGGGTTTGTTTGGAGAGCTGGGTCATGGATAAGTTGAATGGCAAGGGTGTTGGATTGGGGCAACTACAAAAATTAAACAAAAGGGTACTGGACAACAAAAACAACAGGAAGGACCTCTAGCAATTTAAAATGGACGCCGCTTCGGGGTGCCAAATGATAACCATTACAAAAACTAGTTGTAACTATTAAAATAATTATTCTAAATGCAAAAATGGTTAGGAAACTTTTCTAAAATAAAAAGACAAAATGGTTTAGCGAAATAAATTAAACATTTATTTGTTGTCTCACCACAAACAGTTACAAAAATACAGATGGCAAAAAGGCACTATAATAATAGTAAGAGATTTATACCAAAATAACAAAGAAAACGTACATGTCATTATCCTTTTACAAACTCGGGAGATGCTAAAAAAACTTACAAATGTTAATGGGCTATAATGTTACTGTGGCAAATAAAAAGTTATTACAAGTAAAGAATTATCTTTTTAAATAAAACTATCATAAAGAGGTTAACCTTTTTTAAAAAACACAACAAAACAATGTCAAAAATGATAAAACTAGCTGTCATAAGATCTACAATATTAATTATCAAAGTTTAAATTGTTATGAAAGCAATTATTATTAAAAAAAAATGTCTGTCGTTACTTCAAAATTAAAACAAAAAAGTTACCTGGATTTCACTAAAAAAAGCACTAAAATTTCTGAGGGTTGAAACTGGATTGGAAATCTCTGAACACGAACAAATTTATCTCCAAACTGCCAAAAAGCCTGAGATGACAACTAGAGAGGAACAAAACGAGGATGGAAATAACGATTTTTCCAAATCTCACTTAAACTGCAAATAAACCAATAAACTGATTAAACTGCTACACATTTTCCATGAAAAGGAACAAGATAGGAAACTTTTAAATTCGACGTATAATTTTGGACATAACGCTAAGGCCCACCGCTCTTGACCGCACCTCAGCGAGAGTGATCTAATAATATTTTAAATTTATTCGCTTAACTTAGTATAAACAAAACATAGAAACTGAAATATTTATTTGAAACGCAGAATATCCTAAAAGCGGTTTCGATCAAAGAAAATACCAAGGAAATATAAACAACTCTAAAAATGGTCTATTTTACTCGGCGACGCTAAGAGTAATTAAAAGAATTACTTAATCTTTTAATACGTACTAGGGGATTTCAAAATATTTCAATATATATTTCAAAGAATTTGCAAATGCTAAAAACTCTGCTTATTTTGTTTGCCTTCTTACTTTAACCAAATGGTCGGGTTCTTACACTCATACCATCATAGTATATTGTTTTATTAGGAGTGATGATACTTTTCTTTTCCATTCTTTAACTTAAAGAATTGCGTTTTAGAATTTAAAACGAGAAATCCTAATTTCAATGTTGATCTGTACAGCCAAATTGCTTCGGTTTAAGCAATTGGTGTCTTTCTTTTCAATTAGTCTTTTCTCTGTTTCCTTAGTACTAACTTTAAAATAATAACTGACTTTTTAATCAATATAGACCAAAATAAGACGTAGGATTTTTACGCGGTAAATAAATGACCAAAAAATCTCTTCGTGAAGATCGTAAGTCAGGAAGCTAGTACCACAGAAAAAAAGTTGTTTAAGTTATTTGTCGTTTAGGGTTTTAGAAGTCCACTTCGATTTATGAGCGTAGAGGCGATAGTGCTGGAAGCAGAAGTTTTAGAGGCGTTTATAAATGAAAGTATGCAGTACAAATGAGGAAGATATACAAAGAATATAAACATTAAGTGTGTGCAGTATGGTTTATTGTGGTAAAAGAAAACTTCACTGTAAGTTTTGTATGGGCTTAATGTTCTGCTAACTAGTTCTTCCATTCTTTCTACTAGCTAGTAGAAAGAATGGAAGATGGCGAAATACCAAACAAAATATTCAAACATATGCCAGTAGGAAAAAGAACAAGAGGAAGACTAAGAAACTGGAGAAAAAAAGCACGAAACAGAGCAGAATGGAGAAGAATCCTGGAACAGGCCAAGACCCAAAAAGGGTTGTCGAGCCAGTGATGATGATGAATGTTCTGCTAAGGTAAATTCAATTGAGCTGAATATTTTCTATGGAGATAGATATATTTGTTATTATTTTTGAATTACTACGGACAAAACAGAGACATGCGCAATAAAAAGTAGGACAGCGATTGCTTTAACCAAAGACAATTTGGCTGCGAAAATAAACATTTAGATTATGCTTTCTCGTTCAACATTTCAAAACGCAATTTTTTAAATGTTTAATAGGAACTGTATGAGATTTTTAAATATACATATGGGATACATAGAGAATGCTACAACGTCTCCTTTTTTTATTATTGCTAAGATTACAAACATATTCACTCAGTCTTGCGACAAGTTTTTTTAACAGACATTTGTATACTCATAAAAATGACATAAAAATGGAGATATGCATTGATTCAAAAATGTCATGAAAATACCTTGGTAATTAATGTTAGCCTAAACAAGCAGCACACATTAAATTGACAGCATCCCTATACTTCTTTTAAATGTTTCTAGAAAGAACTGGTCGTTTTCTTTTTGTTTGTCATAAATCGGAGCATGCTTGTTAATTAAAATGTAACTACATATTCTTTAAAATAGATCATATACTCTATGATTTTGATAACAAATGTTCTTAAGAAGAGACTGACTAGGTAGATAATATTATATCAGATTTGAGGGTAGACTACGAGCAGAAAGAGATATCTAAATGTTACGACATTCAAACGGATTCAGTCTCTATACCAATTGCTGCTTAAGATACTCCACAATTGGTTTCTTACGGATCCGTGGATGATTCAAAAGATGATATGCCGTCTGCATAGACACAGCTGGTAAACCAAAATGGATGAAAATTGACTAATACTAAACAAATTCTAAATTACATACCAACAATAAGCCAAAGTGTAGGAGGTCTTTAAAAAATAATATGTATTTATTCCTTAAAATTTTGTTTTTCTTGACTAAGGTGTCATATGCTGTTTTTTATTGTCATGTTGACCAATGCTTTTATTCTTCTTTGATATCTCGTTATTGAGGCAATAATTTATGCATATTTAGTAAACATTTACATATCTTAATAGAATAAAATTACAAATAAAGTAATTTTGGAATGGTCAAGAATTCAAATTATTTAGGAATAATAAAATTAAAATAGAAAAAAAAAAGATAAAGAAAAACAAAATGATATATAATTTTAATGTGAAAAGCGCCTTGGTATTAGTAAGCTATCGAAACTAAATAAATTCTCCTCAAAAAGGAAAAGACACCACTATTCATCGACAAAACTTATTCATCAAACGTCTTCCACAACTTCCCAGACACGAGTGATCCGGCGTGACAGAAAGTACTTTCTTTCTCTGGACAAACCGCAACTCGTTAAAAAAACCACTTTAGCAATATCTTCGGGATCACGATAGTCGCTCATCCATCAGGCCTGCCATCGATATCAAAGGAAAACAATTAGTCTCCATTACATGGCACACGAGAGATATTTTCCGCGGATATCATCGGTCGGAGCGACAGAGATTTTTATGGAAGTGGAAAATATATGCAGACATTATTCAGAATTGTTTGACATGTTTGCTAAAGATCTGGCGATAATTTGTGATAAATGTAATAGTAATATTGGTATGCAAAACTTAAAAATTATTTGATGAAAGCGAATAAATTTGTTTAAAATAAAAAGTGCTTGTTTGGGAAAGTATGTGGTATTTATTTTCATATTTTACATTCAATATTTTTCTTTTACTGTACTCTAATGTGATCTAATTCAATGGCATATTCTAACTTATTTGCTTTAAAATATATTGTTCCTTTATCCTGTTATTTCGTAAAATCTCGTAAAATTGTTAAACTAGCTTAAACATATATCTGGTTTTCAGTACGGAGCATTTGACTTTCTCTTTTGTTATTTTGTGTCGTCAATATATACAAAACGTGTTAAGTATCGTATTACCGTGACAATTAACTTAAATTATCGCCATTCAAAATCGCAATACAATGGAATGATTTATTGGTATACTCTCTTCCTACCGACCACCTCAAAGCATAGCCAGAGGGTAGTTTCTGATGATCTCAAGACGACACTTCCACTTCATCACCGAAACAGTGAACACCACACGGGACGTCTTTTCTTCTGTGCCTCGGATGGCGTTACGAATACATCAATATTTCAAAAGGTGAGTCTATACTCTTTGTACAGACAACAGTATGAGCTAAAGCCAGTTAAATTCGTAATTTATTCACAATTGATAGTTGCTATTTTTCGCTAATTTCTTTACAGTCAAAATATTGAATTTTTTCTTCATTATTATTTCTTAATTCATTTAATTAGTAACTTTAAGTTTTATACAAAACATCTGGCTCGTAAAGCTCGACGGTTTTCCGCTAGGCAATGGGCCAGCAGCCATCTCGACGACCTTTCGTCAGAATCACGCTACAAGTGATTCTCTTTGATTTACTCGCCTTCTGCAGTGAGCACTCGCTTAGCATTTAAAGCTCGATGGTTTTTCGCTAGACAAATCGACAACGTTAGCAACCATCTTTGGCTTAGACATTTTGACATGTTGTTCGTTGACAAAGAGGAACCTTCCATTTTTAATTTACTGGGCCTAAAATGGAATCCTACGACTGACTTCTTTTCTCATTCTAAGCGTGGCCAGAGGGTGATTTCTGACGATCTTAAGATGACACTTCCACTTCATCACCGAAACAGCTAACACCACACGGAACGTCTTTTCTTCTGTGCCTCGGATGGCGTCGTGATGCACCGCGACCAATTCTTCTGCCTGTTACGAATACATCAATATTTCAAAGAGTGAGTCTTTATTCCTTGTACAGACAACAGTATGAGCTAAAGCCAGTTAAATTCGTAATTTATTCACAATTGACAGTTGCTATTTTTCGCTAATTTGTTTACAGTCAAAATATTGTAGTTTTTCTTCATTATAATTTCCAAATTCATTAAACAGCGACCTCTAAGTTTGATACAAAACAGTGCAATTGTAGAAACATTTTTATATAATTAGTATACAATTTTTTTTCAAACATTGTAGCATCAACCTCTGATGTTATTAGCGACATATAAAAATATACATAGGATAGTTAACTTATGAATATTAAATTTTGTTAAGTATATTAATGTCTTTAAGGAATTTTATCAATTGTTTAATTTTACATTTTTCTCCTAAGATTTCACTTATTAATCTGATGATGTGGTTGGTCAGTCTTTGCAACTGGTATCTTGGACACTGTACAAAGACATGCTTAACACTGAGTGAAACATTACAATTGTCACATCAAGTGGGATTAGTTTGGCCGATTATATGCCCGTGGGTAAGTCGGGTATGTCCTAGATGAATTCAAGTAAGAACGAATTGATGAACCCTGTTAGAAATTTGACATTTCTACGGTTTTACATATGTTTGTACTTCGCTATGTTTTGAAGTTGGTTTAGCCATAAATTTTCAATCTTCACTTTAACAAATGATTTTAACTCATTTGGCACTACATTTCTCACTTCATTTGCGGACTCAATGTTTCTTGTTTATTGGGCAATGCGGTCCGCTTCTTCGTTCCCTTAAAGTCCAATGTGTGAAGAAACCCATAGAAATTGTACAGTATGGTTGCCGTTTTGTATGGTATCTAGTTCTTTTTTAATTGGGAGAGCAATTGAATGTATTGTACAAAGCTGGTTAATGGTTTTAATGGAAATGAGGGAATAGGTAAATATAAGAGCTTTGGATATATTCCTGGAGTTAATATGAGTGAGAACTTGGTAGATGGCATATATCTCACTGGTATGTATGCAGCTTAAGGATGGTAGTTAATACCCAAGTGTAATATTTGAAGTAACGACAGCTGCCTCAACTCCAGTAGATGTTTTAGAGGCATCTGTGTACACGTGATAGAAGTTAGAAAACAAAAGGCAAATATCAAGCACAGTTTTTATTAAATCTTGCACAAGTACTTTCGCTGCTAGAGCATCTTCAGGGGCGTTTTGTCAAATAAGGCTATCCTAATTTGACTAAATGCCCCTTAAGATACATTACGATGCTGCAAAACCATTGACATCATATTCTGTTTCATTGTATTTGCGCGCAAATTTTTTTGCTATTGTTGTTCAGGCGGCAGTTTAATTGTTCATTTTCGTTAATTTTGCTTTCCAAATGTGCTTTAAATGACAGTCCATCTGGAGGTTTTTAAAGAAGTTTAAGTAAATTTAAATTATCATCAAACGAAACTACAGTACACAAGTGCAATTATCGTTATAATTGCATATATTACTAATCTATTTCGAATAAAATTATTATCCCTTGAATACCCCCTGAGAACTGTCACTGTGCACACATCGCTCAAATATTTACGCGCCATTAAAAAAATAGAATCTATATTAATGGCGGTGGGTTGTCGCCGTTCTTATAAATTGAGGTTATAATAAAAACACGATAACGGCCGTATACGATTATTTCTTACAAATAAAACATCCTTTTTCTTAGGAACGAAGAAAAGCTGGGATGAGGAGGAAAAACATGCGGGAGAGATATATTGCTATGATTTGTGTTTTGTGCCGTAAGCAACAAACAATGTCCGGGGGTGGAAACTTGTTTCCAATATTGAAAATTTTTATGGTTTTCCTGGAATCTGGAAGGTGGGTGATACAAAAGATGTTATTGAGTTAGTTATGTTTGCTTGAGGAAAATAAAAGAATCTTCTATATAAATATATAAATCAATTATAAATTTTGTACACGAAAATGCAAAAAAGTGATAGAATTAATATATTAATAATCGATAATTAGTAACAATAATTATCCAAGAAAAAATGAAAACTAAATTTTGTATTAATAGAAACTACCCCAATAAGTTGTATATCCACCATTCGCATCAAGTATTGCTTGATTTCTACATGGCATTCTATTTATTAAATTATCAAGAGATTCTTGAGCAATTTCTCCCCACAATCTTCAAAATCCCGCCGATTTTGAAGATCACATTTTGAACCTTTGTAGACGATTTCGTTAAAAAGTAATTTCTTTCAAATTTCTCACATTAAAAACAAGTATATTCTTTTATATGACGCTAATTATATATTTTAATTATAATACACAGATGCTGTCAATTAAAAAAAAAAGGGACTAACTTCGTCCCAAATTGTCCTAAGACAACTTTTTATTTTTTGGAATTTGTAAAAAAAATTCGAACCTTTAAAAAATAAAAAAACAATTCGTGCAGGCAAAGGTTAAAAAGTTATTCTAATTGTTTATTAGCAAAAAATTTATATGTTTTTGCAAAAAAATTTACATATTTAAAATTGTTTTTGTTTATTTTTTCAATAGTATTGATAGAATAATTGTCTTTCTTTCATAATCTATTTGTATAATTACTGTAGCTTTATCACTTTCTGACTTATATTGTTGCAAAAAAATTGAATTAGGGAGAAACAAATTAAATAAGTTTTAAACTATTTGACCGATCGCTTTGAAATTTTCAACATATTTTAAGCGCTACAGGAACCAACGTTTCGCTGTATATAATATTAAGGTTGTAGCTTTATTTTTAAAAAAGTTATTAACATTCATATAAAAATTTTCTAAGCATTTGCAATTATCAATTTTTTAAACATTTTTTCCCAAACCAATATCTAAAGATTGCTTGTAACGAGTATTAAAAATAGCATTAAAATTGGTCAATTAATTTTGAAGGTATGATCGATCAAAGTTGACCGGCATTTTCAACAAAATAACGAAGGCCTGAGGTCCGCTTTTTTAAACAAATAACTTTGTTTTGTCCTTAGTAGATATAAATTTTTAACATTTTTATATTTTATGCAACCTAGTTAAAATGTTGATTTTAAACCTTAAATACATAGAAAAATCGGAGGTAGTGGTAGAGATAGCAAATTCAGGAGGTTCAAAAATGAAATCATACGTTCAAAAGAGCAGAGCGCTAAAAAATCTCAATTATCTCAGCTTTGAGTGGATCTTTTTGACATGACAACGTCTTAAATTAGGTTGTGGCTCGGAGTCATTTAAGAAAAAGTGTAACGCCCGCTCACGTCTGTTACGATGAGTCGCCGAACGAGAGAGAGGCCCGCCGGACCGGCGAATGCCTTGCGTCTCTCTCCCACTCAAACATGATCGGTCCGCTACGCGCGGCACTAGAGAATTAGGCGCGTTGAATCGCTAAAGTTGAAAATCGTTGAAAGTATCGTCAGCTGTGTCTGTAGTGAAAATGTGGAGTGCTTAGATTCGTCATTTACAACAACTACAACAATAAAGGTAAATAATTGTACACTAATATTTCATTATCGTAAACTATGATTGATTGATTAATTGTTAGATTGACACAAAAGTTGAGAAACTGAGTTTATAGGTTATGTCATACTATTGACAAATGTTGATAGTGTTAAGTAAATTATTAGTTTAAATCACTCTGCAATCAATCGTAATTCAGTCGATTGAGAAGAAACCGCGCGTATTGCTAGTCAAACATTTAAAATAACAAATTATAACCTCTCACTCAAATAAAAATTAGTTAAGTTTAAGTTTACATGTACAATGTTTTAGTAAACAAAATATATTTCTTTAGTTAAAATTTGTGCAATTCTTATTTTCATTCAATTCCTTGTTCCTCTTGTGCAATTTAATAATATTCATATCAATAAATATTCTACCGAGAAAAAGACGTTGTCACGTAAAATCTTCGCCCGTAAAACCGACTTTACAGGCAACCGATTTTTTTTTATTTGTTATTTTTAAATGTGGTAATGTACTTAAAATATAAAAAAAAATCAGCGAAAATGCAGATTTTTTCAAAGTTTGTAGCGTTTTAAATTTTTCTTTTAACTACGAAATATTGATATGTTAAAAATTTCTAAAGACGCCCCTGTTTGTCTGTTTGCAACGCAGTTAAAATGTTAAGATATGTTTCCTTCTATTTTTGTTTACGTTGTTAAATTTAAGTTGAGAAATGTCTCAAGGTTAATCTTCGGGTGGATTCAGCAAATGGTAGGCAATGCGGGAGAAGAAGCGGTGTTGCTAACCGGCGATTGAAATAAAAACGAAAAGGACGGAGGAGTTGGGCAGGTTTGGGAACGAAGTCAGGTTGAACGGACGTGTGGGCAGTTTAAGTTGTCAAACCCGGCAAAATTTGTGAAAATTTACCCTCTGTAATATGACAGATTAGGAAAGAGTAACCACTATTTTGCCAAATATTTAAGGATTTGTGCCATGTACCAGAGTTTTGAAATGCTGTAAAAAGCTGCGTATTAGGGTATGTCCAATAGTTCAATGTGCCGGTGAGTTGGTTCCAACCTCATCTATATTTGTCTCTGGTCGTCTTCCCAGACCAACTTGAAGTGAAGCAATCCCTTTTGTCTAGCAGAGGTTCCAGTATATTTCCATTTAAATCTCAGAAATTTTAGTGCTTATTTTATGTGAAAATCAAGGGAAAAAGAAATTTTCTTTCTTCCAGCAGGAAGTTTTCTTCGAAGCGGCGTCCGAATAAAAATAGCTAGAGGTATTTCTTCTTGTCTTTATTTGTCCATTTGTCCAGGAGATTTATGTAAGTATCCCTTTGTTTCATATTCTGGTAGTTACCCCAATCTGACACCCTGTCTTTTACTTATCCACGACCCCAGCTCTCCAACTAACCCCTGAGTGCCCGTTCGCATAGTAGCGTTTATTTTGCTTGCCCTATCTTGACCCCCATTAGTTTCTGTCCCCAATTTTATAAGTACCCCTATTTTCTTACCCTATGGTAAGCAAAATATTATCGTTACAAGTTAGAGTATTTTTCAGTCGGAAAATGGCTAACATGATTCCGCTATTGGAAATACCAAAAAAATATATCAAAAATCCTTATTTGTTGACATGCGGTTTAATTTATGTGCTAAAAAGATAGATGGAAATACCCAAATATGGCTTTTTTGGAATTTGGAGGATGTTTGCGGAAGAAAATGACAAATCTAACCTCACCATTCAAAATAACGGAAAAAATACAAGAAAAATAATTATTTTTATAACGTAATGACGGTTTTAGATCTTTGTTTCTATGCAGGGTAGCGGCAAGTCGCTGATACGTATTTCGACGTCTTTAAGGTATCCTCAGAGCGGTATATGCCACTGCTCTGAATCGAAATAAAATCTATCCCGTCGTAGGATAATAATTATCGAAATAACTATTTACAGACGTAACAACGCCATCTAATAACGACAAGAGAAATCATACGATTTCCTACCTGGCGAAACTGAATTTAAATTTTCACCACTGTGCCTTCTACAACTTGCAAAGGAAACAGCTTGATGAATTACTCGGCAAGGGAATCTAAAATATGCATTCCACCTGGAATGCCTGTATATAGTATATGTCTGTAAATAGTTATTTCGATAATTATTGGCCTACGATGGGATAGATTTTGTTTCGATTCAGAGCAATGCCATATACCGCACTGATGAGACCTAAAGAGGTCGAAATACGTAGAAGCGGCTTGCAGCTGCTCTGCATCGAAACAAAAATCTATTACCGCCATTATGTTTTATTCCTTTATTTTGTCTGGAGTACCAGACACTAAATTTACTACGAATTTTGACCGTGATTATTGACAGGTGGAATGCATTTTAGATTCCCTTGCCGAGTAATTCATCAAGCTGTTTGCTTTGCAAGTCGTAGAAGGCACAGTGGTAAAAATTTGAATTCAGTTTCGCTAGGTAGGAAATCGAATGATTTCTCTTGTAATTATTTTTATGTTTGCCAAAGTTACCTACATTTTCTTTTAATTTAAATATTTTTTCTGAGATTAATTTTAACTAAAATATATGTTTAGATTTTTTAAAGCAAAGAATCGCTCAGAAATTTTTTTTTGAAAAAAAACACATTTTTTGCAATGGGAAACCCTGAAGTAACCCAGAGAGCTAAAAATTGGCTGAAGGGGTTTCTAGATATGTACTTTTGAGTGCGAAATCCGAAATAAAAATCCGGCCGAGTGCAAATTTTACCATCTTATCTCTGATTAGTTCCTGACAAGTTCCTAGCAAGTGCTTACAGGACATGGGAATTTCTTATATCTTCATAAATTCAGAAAGACAGATACAGTTAAATGCCTATATCGTGAATTCTGACGCTGTTACTTACACAATGCTGGAGTGTAATAGATGAACAGTGGAGAGAAACAGAATGTGTAGAGGAATAGGTATGAACCCTGTGACTGTGTGAGAGGTAGTCGTGAAGATTACAGGAAGTAAGGAGGGATGGAATATTGTATATAATTACATACGAATAATAATTAAAACGAAAGAAGAAAAAGAGAAAGCTGGAACAACGACAAAGATAAGACATAGATAAGAAAAGGTAGTGCTCCGAAATGTCGTCAGCCTTACAGCGGCCATCCAACTCATGAAGTATGGTATGAGCGACAGTAAACTGTGCACAAGTAGAAGAGGATGGTTTTAGTTAGTAGGTAGGATAACGCGAAGGAATCTCTTTGCAGGATCTATGTTCTTCTAAAGGCGAAATGGGCTAGGATGAACTCCTCTACTCCGAATTCAACACACGCCAGCCATCCCTAGATGTGGTTTAACTGTGTACGGTTTTTAAAAATTTCCACCCTCAGAGAAAAAAACCATCTTATCCCGTTGTAGCCAATACCCCGATCTAAAAAACGCAAGGCTTTATTTACTAGCATTCTTCGATTTAATTGAATTCGATTTTTTGAACGTAGTAGTTCAAAATATCCATGTATTCTTCTGGCATGATATGAATCTGCCAAATACCTGTAGTTTATTTAAAATTTTGCCAAGCTCTCTCGTTCAAATTTATTCATGACTTCGTAATTAACGTCAACATAGGTATTCCAATAAATCGATGTTACAACGAGAAAATGAGCTGCGCCAATCTCGAGAGACTCTCACATACTAAAGCTACTCAAAAAATTGATGTATTAGCTATATCGCCCGCCTTCTCTCCCCGTTTTCATATCCATGAAAGCCATCGTTTCTGGAGCAACAACACCTTCTCGCATTTTGCAAAATATAAATTTCGATTATAAATCATGTTTGGCTAAGTGGAATACTCTCGTAGAGTGCTTTTCGGCCTTCCCACCGTGATATTCGACGACTTTTACGGAATGCGCACTGCTTCACCTGTGAGCAGCGTATTTAATTTATGACTGTCAGTCTGTAATTTTTATTTTAGGATGCAAGTAAATTTTATGCGAATACGGAGCGAATAACATGTTAATGTAAAAGATATATGTAGAGATTCTGTCAAATGCTTTAACATTTCTGAGACACTATATAAATATATCCAACGAACATTGTAAGTCTACTAAATTTGTTCTTCCTTTGATGTAAGAACTAAAAGAATTTTGAGATTTTTGTTTATTTTGGTTAATCTCTTATCATTTTCTGTTTCTGATTTTAATTATATATCGTACAGCATTCTGATCTATACGATCAGTATAGGCCATTTTTTATTAAAATCTGAAAGTAGACCTGTTCGTCTTGTAAAACTTGTAAAACCATTTTTTTTCCTTCCGTGTAACATTATTCACGGCAATTAACACGACAGAGTTGTCAATACATTTTACTGCTAAAACATCATTCGTCTTACCAACAATATTTTCCAAATAACCTCTTTTCTTTCTTACAACGATTTTTTATTTAACAAAAGACTACTTCTTGGTAGTTAGTTCAATTAATGAACAAACGAAGAGAATCCAAAGGAAAAAATGACAAGGACGGAGAATACAAAAGACTAAATAGAATAATTCGAAAAAAAATAACCGAAGCGAAAGAGAAATGACTGGAAACCAAATGCGTGAAAATAGAAGAACTACAACAAAGGCACGATTTTTTTAATTTACATAAAAAGGTAAAAGACTTTACATCGACTACCAAGAGAACGACTTTTCACACCATACTGAACACGGATGGCAAACTGCTAGAATCAACGGAAGATAAACTGAAAGAATGGGAAAACTATATTAAAACTCTTTTTCACGACATACGTGAAGAACCAAGATTGGAAAATAACAACGAAGGGCCAACAATTCTGAAATCTGAAATCATAAATGCAATTAATCATCTTAAAACAAATAAAAGCCCAGGTCCAGACGGAATATACTCAGAAAGGTTAAAATTAATCAGCGAAGAAAATATCGAAATATTTGTCCCTAAAAAAGCCAAACCCACAACACTGCAATGAGTTCCGCCTGATAAGCCTTATGAGTCATGCAGTAAAAGTCGTCAGTGGACACTGACGCAAGCCACTGAAAAACGAATCGAAGCCTTCGAGATGTGGATATACAGAAGGATACTAAAAATATCTTATGTGGACCATGTCACCAACGTTGAGGTCCTACAGCGCATGACAAAAGAAAAAGAAGTGCTTAATTTAATTAAACAACGTAAGCTTGAGTACCTCGGCCACGTGATGCGGAACGAAGAAAAATATCGAATTCTTCAACTTGTTATGCAGGGTAAAGTATTTGGCAGAAGAGGACCGGGACGCCGTCGTATCTCGTGGTTGAAAAATCTCCGATAATGGTTTGGGATGACCTCAGCGGAGCTGTTTCGCAGAGCAGTCAACAAAACCATGATAGCCTTGATGATCGCCAACATCCGGACCGGATAAGGCACTGAAGAAGAAGAAGAAGTAAAAGTCCTACTAAAAATCGTACATAATCGTATCTATAGAAAGTTCGAAACAATCATCGGAGACGATCAGTTTGGATTCAGAGCCGGCATGGGAACGAGAGAAGCCCTGTTCAGTTTACTAGTTCTCGCCCAAAAATGCTACGACTAACAGAAAGATATATTTATATGCTTTATAGACTTCATATGATGGAAAAGACATCAAATTCTTAAAAAACTTGTACTGGAACCAAAACGCCAGAGTTAGGATCGAAGGTTCCACATCCGAAGAAATAGAAATTAGGAGGGGAGTTAGACAAGGATGTGTTCTGTTGCCTCTGCTGTTTAATCTTTACTCCGAGTTTCTATTTAAAGAAGCATTGGAGGATTCCAAGAATGAAGTCAATGTATATGGCGTAAATATCAACAGTATCAGGTACGCCGATGATACAGTGTTAATTGCGGATTCCGACTTAGGTCTACAATGACTCATCGACAAGACCAACTCGACCTGTGATCAATTTGGTATGAAAATAAACATTAAAAAAACCAAAGTGATGTCAATTTGAAAAAACCAAAACGTACCTCAACCTTGCACAATAAATGGGCACATTTCATAACAGGTCAATAGATTTAAGTACCTGGAATGTTGGATCGATAGCAGCCTGAATCCTGATCTAGAAATAAGATCGAGAATAAAACAGGCCAGAAAATCTTTCGAAAAAATAAAAAAACTGCTTTGTGATTCTCGAATAAAACTCGAAATTCGACTACGTTTATCATAATGCTACGTCTGGTCGACTCTTCTATATGCAGTTGAAACGTGGACCCTTAAAACATCAACCGTAAATAAATTGGAGGCCTTTGAAATGTGGATATACCGGAGAATACTCAAAATTTCATGGACATCGCATACCTCAAACGAAGAAGTGCTGCATAGAATAGGCAAGGAAAGAGAACTTTTTAACACAGTAAAAGTTAGAAAAACATCATACTAGGCCACATACTGAGAAATAATAAGTACCAATATGCCCAACTTATAGTGAAAGGAAAAATCAAGGGAAAGAGAGGCCTAGGAAGGAAAAGACTATCGTGGCTCAGAAACATCCGACAATGGACAGGGCTAAATTTTAAACAGCTAATAAGAACAGCTGAAGATAGAGAAGAGTTTAAAATCGTAGTAGCCAACCTCCATAGAGGAGGGAGCACTTTAAGAAGAAGAACTTCTTGGTAAATGGTTTTAACCATAGACTGCGCAGTGTAGCATATCTGCTACAACCTATTTAAATAATCGTTTCCTCAAGTTGTGTGTGCTTAAAGCCTTCATTGCCCTTGATAATCGCGTTAGTACCTCACCAGGATATGATGCAGTCAAATATCCTATGATACAAAATTTGCCAGATAACGCAAAAGAATTACTTTCAAATATTTTTAACCAGATAATTATTGAGGGTAACGGCATAATTGATTTTAAGCGTATTATAGTTGTCCCTATTCCCAAACCGGGAAAAAACCCTAAATTAGCTGAAGCTTACCGACCTATATCATTATTATCATGTAAATTGAAGACTCTTGAACGGATGATTAAAATTAGGTTAGATTGGTGGCTAGACATTCAGAATAGTTTTTCCAGAAACAGTTATGTACCTGCTTTACTAATACATCACTCTATTACTAATATTGCATTTAATATTGTACAATATGCTGACAGTTTCTGTTTGTATACAGAACACAAAAAAGATCAGCAATCCATTGAAAACCTAAATGAAGTGTATGGACTCCATTAAAAATGGTTTATAGAAAATGGTTTCGAATTATCTTGCAGTAAATCACAAGTTTGTTTATTTACCAGACATTACTTTCCTAATGCCAGTACAATCAATTTAGGTGGGCACCAATTTTCGCTTAAAAACACACTCGACCAGAAATTGACCAATTGACCTGGAAGGTACATATTGAAGACATGTTGAACAGATGCA
The DNA here is from genome assembly GCF_040954645.1 of Diabrotica undecimpunctata. Taxonomy (NCBI): domain Eukaryota; kingdom Metazoa; phylum Arthropoda; class Insecta; order Coleoptera; family Chrysomelidae; genus Diabrotica; species Diabrotica undecimpunctata. Next base: position 156,880,120 of record NC_092808.1, read on the forward strand.
ATAAGGGATTGAACTTTCTTAAACCAATTAATAAAACTTGGTGGGGATCGGATGTTGAAGTAAGTTTATTATTTTACAGAGCTTACATACGATCTATTTTGGATTACGGAAGTGTTTTGTATGGATCAGCAAGTAATGTATTACTAAACCAAATCAACGTTTTACAGAACTCAGCCTTACGAATATGTTTAAGAGCCATGAGATCTACCAGTACAAGCTTTATATTTGGAAGCATTGGAACCTCCTTTAAATATAAGACGAAGGTTTATGTCCAAAAAATATTTAATGAAAGTATACTTATTGAACTCATCTCTGTACGAAAAGATAGTGACTTTGAATTGTCATGACCTGACAAATAAATATTGGCAAAAAAAGAAATCTCCCTTACTTTGCGAAGCGTATAATCAAAATACAGCACTTTTAAAAAATGTAGATAGAACGAACTACATATTTAAAATCTACTCTTCTTTCTTTTTACTTACAAATATTATTGTACCAAATTCTAGTGAAAATATATATTTAAATAAAAATATTGTTTTATTTATAACGAGCAATTACAAAGAGGCAATAGCTCTATATACACATGCGTCTAAATCTCCAGATAGAACCGGATGCGCTTTTTTTATATCATCGGGACATATAGAAAAGAAATTCAAACTAAACCCAGAAACTTCGATTTATACAGCAGAGGCTATTGCAATATATGAAGCTTTATTATATGTAGCTGAAGCTGATTTTGCCCATATTATAATTTTGTCTGACTCCTTAGCAGTGTTATAATCCATTGGTAAATATGGACCACCAAACTTACAAGACTGCCCATACATTTATAGAATTAAACATATTATTCAAACTCTTTTAACCAAAGCAATCAATGTACATTTTCTCTGGATTAAAGCACATGCAGGATTTGAATATAACGAATATGTCGACTTATTATCCAAAGAAAGCATTTCAACCGATACTGGTATTCTACATAAAGTAACGCTTCCTGATAGTATTGTTTCTTGCAAATCACCATTACTTCGAAAGTGAAGCTACCAGTGGAAAGAATACTCTTTTTTGAACCAAAATTAATACTCGTTAGTTCAGCCAGATATTCCCAAATTTCCTTGGTAAGTCTTGTAAAGCTTCCAGGAGGCACATAACTTCTATTATTAGAATAAGATTCGGACGCGCATGTTATTCAAAACACTTATTAAAATACAGGTTTTGGATGATGACAAATGTGAGCATTCTGGAGAGGAAGGTGATTTAGATCATATATTTTTTGGTGGTTCTAAAAATACAGTCTACTCATCCAAACTTATAAATAATTTATTAAAATATAAATTAGCAGCTCCTTGGAACATACTATATTTATATTATCACTTGGCTCTGTAGATATTTACAACTCTTTAATTAAATTTTTAAAAGACAGCAAATTATCATTATAATTCTGTAAAAATTATTTAGTTAATCTTGTTATCTTTGTTTTAAACGATTTGTATAACTTTCTCCTCTCCGTGACCTACTGTTGTTGTGTCTTATATAAATCAATGCCTTGATAGGTCCCTAGGCGAGAAGAGTGTGTCCCTGTTCTCTTAATATCGATATAATCTTTTATTTTGATAGGGAGTTTAGGATTTACGTAAATTATAATGAGGGATACTGTCTAATTTCTTTTGTGTCTGGCTGTATGACGATAAGTCTAAGCAAAAAAAATCATTTATAGCTCTTCAGCTCTTATTCAGCGCGTGTCATAGCTCTTATAGCTCTTCGGATTTTGGTTGGTTTTTATTTTTTTTATAATTATTTTATTTTGGCTGTATGAACTTTGTTTAAAAGATAACTAATACGAATATAGATCGATCTAATTTATATTTTTACGAGTACCTAATTTCTTCAAAATTCGTTTCTTTTTACGGTTGTATCAGATCTGATACATTACGTTTTTTACAGGATCATTATGAATGGTTAATAGCATTCTTGTGGGTATAATGAGAAAAATTAAGTTACTTGAGAGTACTTGCAAGGACAACGCAGAACTGACACCGGTTATCTACATCTCTTTCTTCGTATCTTCTGTTGCATGTCACTTCCACAATGATGACAAGGTTGAGCATCATCTGCTTCGTCAAGAAATCCGTATAGTCAAAGAAACATCTCAGCACAGTTCTCTGATAAAATCACGCTTCTGTATAAGTCTTTCAATAACATTCTTATTCCAGATATTGTGTTGTTGATAATCATGACTTAATTAATGTTTATAAATTTACAATGTTATTTTATTTATAAGGAGGTGTTGTTACCTGCGCAAATCCTTCTGAGAGAAGATAATGGTGTGTATATATTATTTGATTGATTGTTTAATTATTTAGAAGATTTAAAATAATAAAAGACAAAAGTTGATGAACTTTGAACTAATAAAATTAATAGAAATTTAAATAGCCACATTACCTTCGATATACTAAGAATGATTTTAGTAACGTAATGGTAGATTTACTGAGCTAAAAAATACATTTAAGATCATGTTTAATTTTTTCCGTTAACTTTGTAGATATTTGATTTTTAATGGGGCCTGCGACGATCCAAATTACAATTTTTTTAGATGGCTCTATAGTTTCTAATAAAGAGTTTTATATTATCATAAAAAAACCATAACTTTGCAGACCCATAAATATTAATACACAAATAGCTATATGTCACGTATTTGTTCATTTATATTTCTGATAAGCCAAGTACGCCGCTCAGCGCCGGCTGAACTTTTGGCCGCTAAAAATTATAAAAACCCTGTTAATTTTTTCAGTGGTCTTGTGCCCTTGTCGCAGTAGGGTCTATCAATATTTTCCAAAGCCTTTATAATGGACCCACTGCTGGTGTCACCCCGGAGGGAAATTGAAAAGTATGATTTATGAATGTTATTCTCGATTATGTTGTAACCCTGTGGTTTCGTACTGATGTTTTTTTAACTTTACTTTTTATTTCTTAGCTAACAGGACTTGAAAAACGGTTTTATTAATTTTTTCTCTCGATCTGGAAGAACATTCAGAGCAAAGATAAGACAATTGCTACAGTTTTAAAAATGATCGACAGATCGACACTTAATATAAAAAACGTAGTTTTTCTTGTATCTTATATTATTTACACTATTATTACTAAAAGTTTATTTAATAAAATTTAAGGTCAATTATAAAGTATCAATGGTTAGTTTGTAATAGGTTTCTAGGAAAATTTACATGGTCGAGATTTGAGGAAAATCCCTAACCTTTTAATTGCGATGCAGAAACGAAGAACCCGAAAAAAAGAACAAAAATATAAAGATTTCAGAAGAGAAGAGAAGTACATCCATCGGAGAAAAAAGCGAACTTATGAAAATAAAATATTGGAAGAACTTGAGGCATTAAAAAAGGAAAATCAAACAGAAAATTCTATAAAAATCTAAATAAAGCAAGAAAAAAATTTAAACCAATGATCGGACTATGTAAAGATAAGGAGGGGCATGTACTCAATACAAAAGAAGAAATATTGAAAAGGTGGGTGGAACACTATAAAGAAGTAATTACTATCGATGTAAAAGGTCCAAATTAACCACTCCCAGGAGTAAACAACAATACACCATTGGACAATACACCTAAAAGAAAAGTTATTTAGATCATATATTTTTTGGTTGTTCTAAAAATAAAGTCTACTCATCCAAACTTATAAATGATTTATTAAAATATAAAATAGCAGCTCTTGGAATATACTATATTTATTATATCACTTGGCTCTGTAGTTGTTTACAATTCTTTAATTAATTTTTTAAAAAACAGCAAACTATCATTATAATTTTCTAAAAATTATTTAGTTAATCTTGTTACCTTTGCTTTAAACCATTTGTATAACTTCCACTTCTCCGTGGCTTAGTGTTGTGTCTTATAAATATATAAATCAAAGCCTTGATAGGTCCCTAGGCGAGAAGAGCGTGTCCCTGTTCTCCTAATATCAATGTAATCTTTTATTTTGATAGGGAATTGTTAACATTTATAATAAAAGAAACTAAAATGAAGTGGTGCTATGTATACCAGTCATACGTAATTATAGAAACCTATATTTCAACTAACAGAATATTTTGTTCAGAAGCCGTTAGATGGCAGCACAAGTACTCATTGGACGAAATAGGATATCCATAATCGGGGACAATGTGTTATATGGGTAGAAACACATGGAGCTAGATACAACAAATTATAGAATAGGTTGTCCTCAATTGAGGACACAGTGAATTAAAGGGTCACCTTTTCAGGGATAACGTGACATGATGGTACACAAAATGTAATGACGAACTAGCAGCCCGCAAATCTAGAAGGACCAAAAAACAAATATTATCGGAAAAACGGTCTATGAACTTGTCGATTCTTTAAATATATAATTAAAATATACAAAAAAAAAAAACAGTTGCGCACACATTAATTATAACTTATATTTAAACTCGCTTTAAAAATAAAAGTTAACGGATATATCTTTTTCAAATGTTAAGTACTATAAAACACAAAAATGTCATCCATTTATTTTTTTTTGATTAAGTTTTTTCTATAATAATTGTTTGGTGAGGTTTCGTTAACTTGGTTTTTTAATTCACTCCATAGTTCTTCTGGATCTTCTAGTTGTTCTCCGATGTTTTTTATTCTACTGTTAAATTCGCGTTTAATGTTATGTTTTATGTTTATATCGTCAAAGTTAAGTACATTAGTTTTTTGGTTTTTGTGGCTGAATTCGTTTTAACCTTAGTTTAATATCTACTACAAGTGGTTGATGATCAGATCCAATATATGGACAACGATCATTTACAAGTATATAGTCTATTTGATTTATTGAGGACTCAGGGTTATTGCCATCATCAAATGGGGCGTTCTAAGTGTAAAGTCGTCGCTTGGGTAGTCTATACCAAGTGTTTGCAATAATCATATCGTTTTCTTTACAAAATTCATACAATCTCTGTCTTCGATCGTTAGGTTATCCTAGACCATAAGGACCTACAGTCTGATCTCGTCGACCTTCCCCAATTTTTGCATTGTTTTGGTCATACATATATTAAGTTAACCTGGATATTTTTATTTTCAATATTTTTAAGCTCTATTTTGATCAGACATAAAAGAGAATTATTGCAATACAATTGGTTTAGTAAAATTATTAAAAGTGTTTGATCTAAGATTATTATGCATTGTTTTATTTACGCAATAAATTAGCGAATATACCTTTAGTTTAGCAAACAAAGCAGCAGAAAACTACTATTAAATGTGATGACAATATTGACTTGATTTGGATATAACTGGAGAGAGAGAACTTAATGGAGAACTGTCTAGAGACAGTTCTCCATTTTTACCTATGTAATTTTCGCCTTGTTGGTACAAAGTGATATGACATCTTTTACTGTTGGTACTCCTAGATCATCGTGAATGGTTGCATTGTTTACATACCAAGGGGCGTTAGCTATCATACGCCGTGTTTTTGATTGGAAGGTCTGCAAATTTTTTGTGTTCGAGAGTTTGCTACAGTCCATATTGGTTTTAGTATGACATTGTAAAACAGTATTTTGTTCTCCAATGACAGATGTGACTTTCTTTCAAGTAACCAATTCATTTGTTGTAATTTTATATTGAGCTGAGTTTTTTTGTCGTGAATGTGTTGCTTCTAGGTGAGCTTTTTGATCCGAATACAACCTAAGATATTTCACAACGTCTCTAGCAGGAATGGAGGTATTGTTTAGACCAATTTCTGGACAAGTACGTCTTCTTTTTGCAAATGTGATTTCGGCTAATTTTTCGTCCTTTTCGATTTTGTCAACCAATTCTCTAATGTATGCAAGTAATTTTTCAGTTTTTCAGATGTATCAGCGGCAAAAGTCACCACTGTGATGTCATCTGTAGTAGGTATGTCAGCAGTAAAGATAAGGTACAGGAAGGGATCGAGGACACTTTCCTGAAAAACTCTGAATAGGATTGAGTGACAGGTTAAGAAGAAATCATTATTGATTTTTACTTGTAAGGAACGTTCGTTAATTTAGGACTTCAGGATAAGGTACATATCGCTAGGCAGTAAATATTTTAATTTATATAGCAAACTGTTGTGCAATGCTTTATCAAAAGCCCGCTGAATATCGAGAGATACTAAGGCACACATATAGTCTTTTCTTCCAAAGTTTTCTTGATTTTATTTACTAATGACACTGTTGGATTGTTGAATATTTTTGACAAGAATCAAATTGAATGTTCAGGTATTATGTTATCGAGCAGAAAAATGAAATGGCTATTTAATTCTAATGTGACCTATGTTTATAACAGTGTATTTAAAATATTAAAATTTTAATTAGACCCCTTAAACTAGTCCACTGCAACAACAAAATCGAAGGAAACAACTCCAAGACTCTCCTTAATTAAAGTGGTTTAATCTAATTTCCCGCTAATTAAACACACAAACGTCTACAGTGGATTTATACTGCGCTTATTGTAGTATCTTCCCAACCAAACTACAACTAGCGTCCGCCTCCAGTTTGTTATTTTAGCGCTGCAGGGCGGTTGATTTACTGGGATCCCCATTGGCCGGTCCGCGGACGTCCTTGCAATCGAAATTATTCCAGTTAGGTTCCGACATCAGGTTGAATTCTATTGGATTATGTAAATTTAATTGAATGTAATATTTAGGGGCATGGGAGTTTTGGAATATATGCAAGGACGACAATAAAAATGCATAACTAGCACACCGGAAGCGGAAACACAGTAGGATAGGTCCGGAGTATTGGGAAAATAAATATTTATATAAAGAGAATAAAAAAATTCTCTATAACTGTTATAATGCTGCAAAATAAATATTTATCAAACAAGGCGGGTTTTATAAAGTCAATATAATATTAAATAAAATCTTAATTTTGAAGTGCTTTTGCTATTATTTAATATAATATGTAGAAAGTTTACATAGATTACAAGAAACAAAAAGCATACTTAATACTAAATAAGCATAAAAACACAATGAAGTAGAGCTACTGTAAAAGTAACACCCCTTCATCAAATAAAATGAAATGTATTTGGCATTTAGTAAACATAACAGTCGGAAAACAAAATAACTCAAAAGTACCTATAGTTTGGCCGCTGGGAAGATGGAATGATCACGTGAATGGCACGCACTCTTAAATATTCCTCTCTCTATGTTATCACTTTTCCCACGTTTACACCGCTCAACAAAAACGAACTAACACTCTCGCTATAATATATACCTTTTTTTACAGGTTATTGATTTACATGCTTTGAGATACATGGGATGCTTTTTTATAAGTGTTCATTATTACACCTTTTTCCTCATCAGTTAAATGTCTTTTTTTGATCTTTTTGTTGGAGGTGAAAGAGTGTTTACATCCATATTTAATAAACGTAAGACACATTTAATAAAATCGTTAATAAACCTAACTCAGACAATAATTAATACAAATTAATATACGTACGCGTAAACTCTACAAACAATTTTTAGCAAGTGCAAACAAAATTCACCAGACAGCGGAAGTTAAACACAAATAATGACGGTGTAAACAGTTTTTCAGAAGGTCTAGTTTTGACCGCCTCTCGATGCTTGCATTGAGTGATCATGCGACCTTGGCTTCCATCTTTTAAACGGTCAGATTATAGTGATGATAACAGTAATTTAGCAGACAAATTTAACCACCATTTTGTTGAAACGGCTCCAAAGTTACTTGCCGCTTTGGATCTTACTGAAATAGGTGGGTTTACATCAGCATCAAAAAACCGTAATAGTTGTTCTATGTTTTTATATCCAACTAACCCACAGGAAATAACTAGTATAGTCGAAAGTTTTAAATCCAAACACAGCTGTGCTTTTGATCAGATTTCCCCTAGATTATTAAAACAATACATTCGTGCTCTCGCTGATCCACTGACAGATATTTGTAATGCCTCTTATCAACAAAGAATATTACCTGGTATGTTTAAACTATCTATTGTAATCCCTTTATTCAAAAGTGGTGATAAAGATGACCTTAACAACTATCGTCCCATAAGTCTCCTATCTGTGTTTTCAAAGATAATTGAAACTCTGGTTTATACGAGAATGAACGCATTCCTAAAAAATCATAGTGTCTTGCATAATTTTCAACATGGTTTTACATCTTCTAAGTCTACAACTACATCTCTTTATAAATAAAATGACATATTTAGGACAGTAAATTTATAAACATTAGTTAAGTTATGATTATCAACAACACAATATCTGGAATGAGAATATTATTGAAAGACTTTTACAGAAGCGTGATTTTATCAGAGAACTGTGCTGAGATGTTTCTTCGACCATACGGATTTCTTGACGAAGCAGATGATACTCAACCTTTTCATCATTGTGGAAGTGACATGCACCAGAAGACACGAAGAAAATTTGCTTATTTTCTCTACCAAACACTTTTCTTCCAATCTTGTTTATGTTCGTTAAATCATTTTTGAAGTTAATTTTTGTGCCATAATATTTAAAGTTCTAGTTAATAAGACATCTGAGTAAATGTTCTCTTGAATATTGGTCAATATGTTATCAATTCATGACTTTGTACTTGACAATATTCTTATCTAAACAAAGCTGTAGATTATTGTGTATATGTGAAATAATAAATCTTTAAATTTATGCCTTTTAATATCTTTCATATAGATAAATAATATCATTTTTACTCCCTCAGAACTTTAGTGCCACAATTCACCTTTATTTTCCTTTGATATCGTACAAAGCCATTTAAATAAACGAAAAAAGTGGGCTACCACATAATGTGTCCATAATTTGATTAACTTAAATGAGAGTGTGCAATTCGCCCTTTTCGGTTTCACCCGTTTGCCGTTCATTTAGCGTTTATTATTAGGGATCTCCGGGGAAATATATTACGAAAATAATTTGAGCCCGATATTTTCGCTAGAGACTAGAGAATCGTCCGGGGAGACAACGCCTTTAGTGGAGGACAGGGAAAATTTTATTAGACGATATAGGTTAAATGAGTTTGTGATGTTATTTTTTAATATTAGATCAAGTGCAGCTATTGTTGATGGTGTCGCTCGAAAACGTGGATAAAAACACGAATAATGTGTGTCAAATAATGGGTAAAAATAGAGCCATTATTTGCTCGAAAACAAAACTGATCGAAAGTATTTATTCGTTAATGGATCGCCTATTAGCTGTTGTAGATTATTAACATATGAATATTTTCGTTTATAAAAGATAATAATATTTGATCTATAATTTTGAACCATTTAAAATTCAGCCACTCGACTTATTGTGTATATTATTCGTGATACCAATTTTAAAATTGTGGAAACCTTCACCAGCTTATAGTGGTCTAGTAAATAAGTTATATATATATACAAGGATTTCCACAGTTTTCACTGTATTCCTTCACTCAACCGATTTCTCCAATTTTTCCTGTTTAGCCAGTCCCCTTCCTATAGATTTCTTTTACTCATTGCTTCGTAAATGAGTTACACATATTTTTAGGGTCACTTGTTAGTTTTCAAAAAGTGTTTGTCGTCCGAGATGACTGCATTAAAAGCATGAATAATTTTTCGTCTTAGGAGGTCAAAATGTCTGAAGTGCTCACAAATTAGTCCAGTAACTTGGGCGGGAAAGAAGACTTTACCTCCCAATTTTGTTGGACTGCATAGATTTAGCTAAAAATGTGAATTTCACCTTGTCTTACTCTCCTTTGTAAAAGTTATATTATATGCGCGAAGTGCGCTTTTTGTTTTTAAGGGATTATAACTACCCATAGAGCAAAAAATAGGAAAACACAAAGGCTATAGTGGGATAAGATGGTCAAAAGTGCTCTCCAGCACCGATCAGTACCGCAATCGCGACTTCATACAAATTTTTAGCTTCCCAGAGCCCATAGAACCTCTTAAATCTAAAAAAGAAGCTTTTTTCGACTTTATTTTTTTCTGAACGCAATTTTGCTTTAAAAAATCTGAAAAAATTCATGAAGATGTATCTTATATACGAATACAAAATAGCCTGATTTTTTTCAAATTTTTATATTGAAAATTGAGCTCAGAAAAATTATTGAAATTTTCAATAATTTTTTAGGTTATGTTAACAATTTTTGGCTAACTTTTAAATATAAATTTTCTTTGTATTTTTTTTTTCGTTATTTTAAATGACCAAGGCATAATTTTTAGTTTCTGAGCGGAAAGCATCGAAAAATCAAAAAAACCGTTTTTTTACAGAGTTATTTGCACATAACCCCAAAACTTAATTGGTAATTCAACTTTTTTCAACATTTTTTTTCCACATTATCAAAATCCATTGTAAAAGTCCCCATTTAACTCTTTTATAAAGATAAAATTCTAAAATACCAAGTTTTTTTTATCCTTTACGCACTTTTTTTTACCTTACCTCAAAATCAGATAGTTAGATGTCTTTTCCATCTATTTTCTTGCTATGAATTATCATTGTAAAAATAATTATTTTTAACTTACAAATTCTCAACTTGCGAAAAAATGGTAATTTTCCAATACGAGCGTATTTTCTGACTTTATTGGCTCATAACCTTAAAACCTAGTAGCTAAATGATCGTATTTACACGTATTTTTGATCGCACCCTTCAATTTTATTATACCACCACCACTTCTTAAATATCAAAACTCAAAAAAAAATGATAGAGCACGATTATGGGATATATCATCCCTTTGTCCTAAAATCCGTTGTGAGTTAATATCGAAATTCTCGAGTCGTATTGAAATTCTCGATGTAGTTGGTCAAATCGAAGTTTAGAGTTAAATATTTTAATTGCCATATTATATTATATAAACGGTAAAAATTACTTTGTCCTGATAGACCACCGTCCTGAATACATAAATCGTAGAAAATTATGTAAATATTATACAGATGGTATTGACTGGACTGGGTTTCTTCGATCAAGAATTTGCAGTGTAATTCTTAGATATGCCTCAGTTGTTATTTCGGTTTTGTGGGAAATACGTCTGATAATAAAGTTTTTTATTAAGTTTCGACATTAAATTTAGGATAATTATTTCAGTAATGGATCTTTATGAAAGAGAAGTTCATCTTCTAACTACTCTAGATGAAGGAGTAACTTCTTCGGTTGCAGAAAATGATTCCGATAGTTCTATTGCCGACGATTATAAAGAAGAGTTCAGAGATGATGAAAAGGAATCTGAGCAAGAGGATATCCCTAAAGCAACACCAACGATTGAAGAACAAACAATTAATGAAGAGCAATCTGACAGGAGATTATATTATTATGAGAAGGATGGAACTAAATGAAATCGTAGGCTTCCACGGCCAGAGTCAGAATTATAGTTTATTCGTCTTCCGGGTTTGGACCGTGTCATTTGTGAGTGACCCAAAAGTGGGTTCATCTCGACGTTTCGCTACAATTGTATGTAGCTTCTTCAGGAGAACAAAAAAAGAAAAAGAAAACAAAAGACAGGAAGAAGAGTAGTTAGCAACGGTAACTCAGTTACTTAACGCAACCAGAGGCGAATACTAACTACCAAGATGGGCAATTGGTCACAGTAACTCAACTACGTAACGCAGCCAGAGGTGAAAACCAAATGCCAGGACAGGGATTCACGTCCAACAGCTCAGAACACTAACGCGTCGAGAGGCGGGGAGTGAATCACTCCCCAGCTACATACAATTGTAGCGAAACGTCGAGATGAACCCACTTTTGGGTCACTCACAAATGACACGGTCCAAACCCGGAAGACGAATAAACTATAATTAGGATGGAACTAAATGGAAGAAATTTGCACCACCCCGTCGCACACGACGGGAGAATATAGTTTCTCACTTACCAGGAACTATTCGAGAAGCAAAAAATGCAATGAGTCCCAATGAGATATCTGTAAGATACAAAAACTAAAACGACGTCAAACCTACATCTGTTCCGTAAATGAGAGATTTTATTGGTTTATTTAATTGGTTAATATTTTTAGCGACCATGGTACAAAGACAATATAGATTTTTGTTAAAAGTAATACGTTGATAATAAAGAAACCAGAGACGAAAGACTTAAAATCGATAAACTAGCTCCAATAACAGAGATTTTTGAACATTTGTAAAAAACAGTCAATCTTGTTATACCGTTGCTGACTATGTAACTCTCGATGAGATGCTTTTTGGTTTTTGTGGAAGGTTGTAGTAAAAAGTTATTTGGAATCAAGGGCTACGACGTCTGGATTACATTCTAACATTCGAGAAGCTGTTAAGAAACCGACCTAATCCACCACCAGGTAAAATAGGGCATTGCAAATACTGCAAACAAAAGGAAAACCCGATATTTTTGCACATTTTGTAAATGTTGATTATGCATGGATCATATTCCTGCTGTGAGGAGTGTACTCAGCAAAAAAACCTGAGAAACTGTGGTAAACGCGTAATTACTTTTTCTGTATTCTGTTTCATATAATTTTGCTGAACTCTTTGTGGTTTTTAATATATTTTCGATAATGGTTTAATCAATTTTTGTAAAATAGAAGAACAATTTATTTTTTTTTTGTAAATAAGCTGTCAAATTATTATGTCAAATATATCACTTATTTTTGATCTAGTTTAATTTAGTAAGAGGTAGGCATAAAAACGATGGAAGAAAGTACCCTATAAGTACAAATAAAAATATTGTGTTTTAAAAATGCTAATTAAAAGAAAGGAGATTTTAATGCAAAACTAGGGCGGCGAATACCAGGCGACTCAGACTACATAGGAAACTTCGGTCTAGGCAACAGAAACACCAGAGGAGAGACATTAGCAAATTTTATAAGAACCGAAAAAATGTTTTGCCTGAACACGTTCTATAAAAAACAAATACAAAGAAAGTGGACATGGCGTAGCCCGAACGGCCAGGTTAAGAATGAAATAGATTTTATCCTTTCCAGTGATAGATCAATATGTAAAAACATCGAGGTGCTGAACAAATTTAATACTGGCAGTGACCATAGACTAGTTCGTGCCGATATACATATTAACGTAAAGAGAGAAAGACGAAAACTATTAACAACAAACCCTTTACCAACGGCAGACATCCTAGCCAGTAATAAAGAGAAATATCAAGAGGAATTAGCACGGAAACTAGTAGCAAATACCTTTGAGCACAAGAATATAGATGAACTAGCTGAGAAAATAACTAAAGACATACAAACAGTCACTAAGAAACTTTGTTGCAGAATAAGAAAACAAAAAGAAGCTAAACTAAAACCCGAGACTCTAGAACAGATAGAGAAAAGAAGAAGAACGAACAGAGATAACCCGGACTATAAAGCGCTCAACAGAAGCGTTAAGAAAAATATTCGAAAAGACCTCAGAGCTTATAGAACAAACCAGATTCTTGAAACCATAGAGAACAATAAGAACATGAAAGTACTAAAAACATGTAAATCCGCTGGCAGGAATAAAATCATAAAGATAAAAGACGACCGTGGAACATTGTGCTCGCATAAGGAAGAGATCGTTAGAGAAATCCGAAAATTTTACGAGAAGCTGTATACTTCTACTATTCCGAACCCCGGTATACCAACAAAACATATCTTAAATGTGGGCTCAGAGGATCTCCCTGAAATAATAACATCAGAAATTAGAGCCGCCCTAAAACAAATGAAAAATGGGAAAACACCAGGAGAAGATAAAATTACTTCAGAGATGCTAAAAATGGGAGGCACTGCATTAGAAGAGGCAATGAGAACATTACTGAATAAATGCCTATTGGAAGGACAAATACCAAAAGCATGGAAAAATGCGGAAGTCATTCTACTCCATAAAAAAGGAGACGCCGCAAATATAGAAAACTACCGACCAATAAGCTTGTTGTCACACCTTTACAAACTACTAACCCGAATAATAACAAATAGATTGACAGCTAAGCTAGATGCATACCAACCGGTGGAGCAAGCAGGCTTTCGTAAGGGTTTTAGCACTATCGATCACTTGCAAACAATCCGGACAGTTATTGAAAAAACAATAGAGTACAACATACCACTACATCTGGCATTTGTCGATTATCACAAAGCATTCGACAGTATCGAGAAATGGGCTTTCTTAACAGCATTGGACGACGCCAGAGTAGATTCAAGATATGCTGCCCTCCTTAAGAATATATACGATGATGCTACTTTTCACGTAAAAATAGATGATGATCTGGAAACTATGAAAATAGACCTTGGCAAAGGCGTGAGACAGGGTGACACCATCTCACCCAAGTTATTTACTTTGGCATTAGAAAATGTCTTCAAAAAACTAAATTGGGTCGAAAAGGGATTAAAAATAGATGGAGTATATCTTAACCATTTGCGTTTCGCAGACGACATAGTACTAATAAGCACAGATATCCATGAACTAAAATCAATGCTACAAGATTTAAATCACAAATCGAATCAAATAGGATTAAAAATGAATCTCGACAAAACAAAGATATTAAGCAACAGCCTAGAAAACATCACCATAGATAACATCAATGTAGAAAAGGTAGAACAATATATATATATATATATATATATATATATATATATATATATATCTAGGACATGCAATTAAAAACGAAAAGGAAAATCAAACCCTAGAAATTAAAAGAAGGACACAATTGTCATGGGCTGCTTTTGGGAAGTTGAGCTTTATTTTAAAAGACAGAAAAATCCCAATACACTTAAAACGAAAAACCTATGACACTTGTATACTACCAGTTGCAACTTATGGATTGGAAACTATGGCAATAACAAGAAAAATGGCAGAACAATTAAGAGTAACTCAACGGGCCATGGAGAGGGCCATGTTAAGTATAAGCCTCAGAGACAAAATTCCTAACACCGAAATACGTCGAAGAACTAAAGTAACCGACATCATGGAAAAAATAGCGACATTGAGATGGCAATGGGTAGCACATGTAGCAAGACAAGACACCAACAGATGGTCTCATAAAGTGACATTCTGGAGACCTCGAGAAACAAAAAGAAGCGTGGAAAGACCCAAAAAGAGATGGATAGACGATATAACAGCTGTAGCTGGAAAGCAGTGGATGAGAATTGCAAAAGATAGGGAAGCGTGGAAACAATTGGAGGAGGCCTATGTCCAACAATGGATGAACGAAGGCTGAAGAAGAAGAGAAGAAGAATTAAAAGAAAATAAAAATATAGCCTTATTTGTGGTCCCAATAGGTCACCGTCGTGAGGTTTTGTTATTATTTAGACGTCGTCGATCGAAGTGGTACTT
This sequence comes from Diabrotica undecimpunctata, assembly GCF_040954645.1. Classification (NCBI taxonomy): domain Eukaryota; kingdom Metazoa; phylum Arthropoda; class Insecta; order Coleoptera; family Chrysomelidae; genus Diabrotica; species Diabrotica undecimpunctata. Next base: position 156,895,333 of record NC_092808.1, read on the forward strand.
TATTAAAATTATGAAAAATTTTAAATTTTTATAGATTTTGATTGACATTGCAAGATCAAAAGATATTATTAATCCATACAAACTGTAAATAAATTTTACTATAGCAATAAATAAAACGTACGTGAAGAATAAATAAACTTTTTTGAAAAAAACGAAAAATTTTATTTATTTCATAACATTTAGGCCCGTTGCGGGATCGCAATAAATAAAATAATTTTTGTTTTTAATTAATTCTCTTACCAGAATCTGCCACTGTTTCTGCAAATACTTTTTTAACTTTGTTTTTTAAGTTAAACAACATTAGAGAAAGTATACAACTTTGCGATTCTCACTTTTTTATTGAGCAATCTTTTATTTCGCTAAAATTTTAAAGAGCTACTCTTGCTGTCTGGCTCCGATGCAGGTTGTCTATAACTTTTATATCCTTGACATATAATCCCAACAATTTAGATATTTTATCATTAGTTCGTGCTATTTCCTTTCTTTTATCTTAATAATTTTGTATTATTGGTTTCATACCGTATATATGGCCTACTTTGCCCAGCAAATTTCAGTTTTGTTTAAATATTTCTATTCTTAGCACATATAAATACATACAAAAATTATTTTGAGAACTAGCGAGATGTTAACAGAGAATGTACTTATCATTTTTTATCACAATCTTTAACACAGCCGAGAAAAAAAATTAAAGGCAAGGTGGGCAAAGTTGCCCCGGAAAAGTTCAACATTGCCCACCTATTTTAAATTCACTGTAGGGCAAAATTGGAACGTAATAGGACTACTAGGCCCGCGGCATACGTTTTGATTTGACTACTTTGCCCACCATACACTTTTGAATTTTATTTTTTAATAAAACTAGAAAAAAAACTCTATTTTTCAGAACTTTTTATTAAAAAAATACAAGAAAAATTATTATATTTTTATTAAAAAAACACAAGACAAATTATAACTGAAAACAACTTAAATTTTCTTTAAAAGAAAAATATCCTCTTCTACTTTGGAAAGGTTTCTTTAATATTTTTCTAATATCTTCAAAATTGACGTCCGATATGTCTGATATGTTTGGATAAACAAAATTATTTATATTTTTTCTTAAAAATTTTACGGTGTAGTACATATTGTCTTCGTTTATTATTTCTACTATGATCCCGATAAAATGTTTAACGTTTTTTTTTGTAAGAAATTGGACCACCACAAAAGTACCAATTTTTAGATTATTGCCATCTACTTCGATATTTTCATCAGACTCGATATTTTCAACCATTTCATCCTGCTCTTCTTCATGTAATTCATCTGCCTTCTCAACATTATCATCATCACTGTTATTCATCTCCATCTCCATTCCTTCTGCTAAATTTTCGTCGGCATTCGTCTCTATCTCTATTTCTTCTTCTGAATCCGCGATCCCACTTCCCTCCTGATTGTGATCAAATTCTTCAAATTGAACTGATTGACCGGGTTCAGTATTAAGCAACTTTTTCTTTCCTTTTTTAATGGTATCTCCTTTCTTTTTTTGTTGTAAAAAATTTATTAATGCGTTATCAATTTCAGAGCTTACTCTTTTCGCAAATCTCTCATTTGGCATCTTTTTTAGCACTTCATGTGGGTGAAAAGGACAAATTCCAGTTGCGCGAAATGAACTTTGAAGATTTTTTTTTAAGTTTGGTTCAATCGCGTCTATTAGTTTTGTTAGCAATTGAGGAAAGATGGTTTTTTCAACTGAGTTTAAGTTAGGCTGACTAGTTTTTAAATCAGTAAGGATCTTTTTCCAGGCTCTTTTTAAAGGCCGAAAAAATCCAACATCAAGTGGTTGTGTAAGCCCTGTAGAATTAGGTGGCAGAAATACAAATCTTATATTTGCTCTTTGACAAGCCCTTATGATCTCAATATTGAGATGTGAGGACAAGTTGTCCCCAATCAAAACCTTGGTGCTGTTATCCCGTTTTGACCACGGTAAAGCAACTTTAAAAAACCAGTCTGGGAAAGTTGATGCATCAAACCATCCAGATTTTGTTCTATTATACAATGTACGAGGGGGGCCACCCGTTATCCATCTATCATATAATCTTTCAGCTCTATAAACAACATAAAGTGGTAGGCGTTCTCCTGTTGCGGTAGCTGCGAACATTAGTGACACTGCGCTTTTAGTGGCATTCATGTATCTTTCCGGGTATTTTGTCCCACGTCGAAATACACATTTTTGGGTACCAGGGTCATCTAACAGATTTGTCTCGTCATAATTCAGGATATTTTGAGGTTCGATGTTTTCAAGTGTTATTTTTAAATTATTAAAATGTTCTTCTATGATTTCTTCAGTATTGGCTGCCCTGAAGCGGTTAACGTTTTGACAGTGCCTTTGAGTTACAATGTGCTTATGTCGTGACAAAAAAGCCTTGACCCAGTCACAACTAGGAAGGTTGTTATTAGAGAAATAAACAACTCGAGTTCCTCTGGCATCTAAATATTGTTTGACAAGCATTCTAATCTCTAGGCTTATTAAAGGAGCGCCATATTCTGCACTTGATATAACAACATCCACTAAATGACGTTCTTCTATTTTAGTGAGTGTAAGTGGATGGCCAATGGAGGAAACATGCGTTTGTTTAATTTTGATGAGAATGGTTCGGCGTGGCACCTTAAAACGTTCCTCTGCCTGACGAGAACTTAAACCTGCTCTCACTGCTTCCACGGCTCGTTCAAGCACGGCGTCAGAGTAGTTTACATACTGCCTTGTTCCCAATTTTTTTCTGCTTTTTCTTGGCATTTTGATTTTTTCCTTGAAAGAAAAAAAATAATTAGATAAATACTGACATTCTGTTTTACGTAATAATTAATACTTTATGGCGTTAAACTTAAAAGCACACTTTAGTTTCCTTTTAAATGACTATAAACCATTTTATATAGAAAAATTAAAAAAAATATTAATGACAAATGGCAGGACAACATTGCCCACTTGTATTTTGTTTTATAAAGAAAAAACATGTAATCCCTGATGAACGTTCCATCACAAAATCAGTTAAGGAAATACTAAATAAGACGTACAAACAAAAATTAAGTCAATATTCCTATTACTGTATACTCAGCAGTGCTTAGCTTTTAACCTAAAAAAACTACAAAAACGTGTTCAAATTTCTTACCTTACTACCAGCGTTACACTTCGGTCTCGCAGTTTAGTTCACACTGTCTTGATCATAGATAAAGAATGGTCTTGATTTCTACATGTTTCTTAGAGCGCGCGTAAACGTCTGTGGTAATTTGCTATGTTACCAAGTATTTTTTTTACAAATTTTATAACCTTTACAGTGGGCAAAGTTGAACCCACTGGGCAAAGTAGGCCATGTTTACGGTACTAGTATTGTATCAATCGCCATTGATTAGTTTGTTTTGGTTCAATCACTTCAAGTATTAAAAGACCGAATCCTGCCAGATCATAATGATCCGATCGTGCGGTGACAAAAATCGATTGATCGACCGCCGACGGCGCCGATCGAACCAAAAAAAAATCTCACAGCAAATACTCCCATTACTTTCGGTCTTCGGTCGTTCCTCACTTGTGACGAAGACCGATATGTGTCATGCGGGTGAATGCGTTCTTTTGAATAATTGAAAAATTAAAATACTAAATATTGAATTAAGAATTGCGTGCAAGGCAGGAACTTACCTACAGACCAGGAGTATTGGACTTGGAAAATATTCTATCGGGACCCAGCCATTGCTTTCGCTTGTGTTGTTAATAGTTAGTAGGTATAGTTTATTTTTATGAACGAGAGAGTAATTAGCATAATTTTAACTGGTAGCTCCGACCACTCCATGGGCGTGCTCAAGATTAATTGAAAAATTACTTTGAATAATTGTAAAAAATAAATGAATTATTTCAATGTTATAAAGTGTTATGTGTATGTAAACAAAAGTGACCTCTTTTATCACACACTATATTAGAACTGACTGGCCTACATTAAAAAGGGTTTTAAAAAATTCACATTTTTTTTAATTTTTAAAAATTACAAAAGAGAAAAAGAGTTTTTAAAACCGTCTAACTAAGGTATGTTAAATGGATGAATAAAAATATTAATATAAAACTTACAGCTACTTGTTACAAATCCAAATCATATTCAGAAGATGAACTTTCAGAACCAAGATTTATAATAACTGGCTCGATCATTTTATCAGTAATATTGTCCAGCTTCCACATTTTTTCCTCTTCTTTAATAGTGCGATTTACTGCCTTTTCCCAGTTTTCAGGTTTTACATTATTTACGGCCTCCAAAAACAACTGTTTAACATCATGAATTTTAAAAGTGGTATTTTTTCTTGAAACTTCACTCTTTATCTGTGCCCATACCAGTTCAATCGGATTTAATTCACAATGATATGGTGGGGATCTAAGTACTGTCATTCCACGATTTTTGGCAATTTCATCAATTTCGTATTTTTTAAATTTTTCTTTATGAAGGGCACACAACGAATAAAGTTCCTTTCTTATAGATCCGGGATGGTACGTAATATTTTTTGAACTCAGCCAATTCTGCAAGTCTTTTTTTAACCACTTGGTTGTGGGCAGTCCTTCTATAAGTCTGGAGTGATAACTTGCATTATCCATTACTATTACACAGTTCTTAGGAAGGAGATCTATCATTTGTTCGAACCATTCTTGAAAGACATCAGCGTTCATGTCTTCATGGTACTCACCGGTACGAGTTGATTCAAAAGTTAATAAACCACCTTCAACAAAACCGTCTGAACTGCCAATGTGTACTATTATCAGCCTGCGTCCCTTTCCTGATGGTGGGTTTAAACCAGTAGATAAGTTATTTACAAAAGCGTGCCTTTGACTTGTAACAGTTTCATCCTGCCAAAATTTATTTGGTGTATGACCCTCGTTGATCCATGTTTCATCAAGATAAAATATTTTTCTTTTTTGGTTTCTCATTTCCTTTATGGTTCTTAGAAAATGTCTTCTCCATATGACAATATCGCTTCTTTCTAATAAAATTGACTTTCTGGGATTCTTTTTCCAGCGGAAGCCTATTTCTTTTAAAAGTTTCCATAACGTACTTCGACTCATTTCTGGGTAATCCTTATCATCTCGAACTGAGACAAGAACTTTATCCAATGTTGGAAATTCTTGTCTAAAGAAGAATTCATGCACTCTCCGTCGAAGTCCTTCTTTAAAATGATATTCTATTTGAAATTTTGGTTTCCCTGGAGCATTACGTGGCATTTGAAAACTACCACATTTCTCTTCTTTAATAACTCTGTAAATCGTAGATTTCCCAACACCAAGTGTACTGCTAACTAACTCAACGGTCTCATCAACACTTTCACATAAACGTTTGTCTGTAAATTATTTAAAACAATTAAATATTAATGTTTTTTCATTAACTGTTAAAGGACCAATTTTTCGGCGTTTACACGGCACTTCCAAATTTTCCATAACACTAGTATACACAATAAACTGCACCTTGCAACTGAAGTACCTACTTTTAGTGAACTGTTAAGAATTTTGAATACGCCACTTGGACCTTCCTACAAAATGGAAAAACCCACTATCACATTTTCTGTGGAATAAGTTTAGAAGGTAATTATCTAGTCAATTACTGTCGTAGGTTCCTGGAATTAAAGAATTAAATGTTTGATTGTTGAAACCCTTACTTCGTGGAATGCACTTATTTCAGTTAAAATAAAACGTTTTATTTTATCTAAAGAATTAAACTTTATTTTGCAAATAGGTAGGTACTTATTAAACTTTTATTGGTTATATATAACCAATAAAATAAACATCTTACATTTCTTGCAAATTCATTAGTACCTGTTAACCTCCATCACTCCGACACTGGCAACCTTATTTAGGGATTAGTAACCCTCACAACTATTGTATTCTATTCTGCTCCAACCTTTATACCTGGTGGTCATACTCAATTTAAAATTGTTTTCCTATATACTTCTGTAAACTTGTTGACAAATATCTGTTTTTCATTGAGTCACCCGTATCAACAATTTAGGGATTTGCATACATAATTTATTGTTTTATTACTCTCTCATACATAAAAATACACTATAGTTAAGATCACAAAATATCTATTTTTACGCCTTTGAAACAAAGCTAGAGCAAAACCAAACGTTTAAATGGCAATAAATATTTATATTTGCATGCACATATTTTCATATAAATTTAAAATTATTTTGGAGTTTCACTAAAGAACCTAAAAACAAAAACATAATAAATTCTAGCTTCTCGAATAATTTTTTAAGCTTCATTGATTCAGCTCAATCAATTAATTAGTAGTTATTTCTTTTAAACGGCAACGAAAAGTATTGAAACGAACGAACGATTAAAATGATTCAATCGTATTCTGAGTAGGTCACTGATTGATTCGGTCCTAGCCAAACTGACTCCAGCCACTGACCTTTTCACATTTTTACAATCTTATGTGAAGTTCTTTTAAGAAAAGTTTTAAAAAGCGGCTAATTAGGGTTATTATCCAGTGGTTCCTGTCCAATTTCACACGTGATGTTTTGGGTAGGGTGATAAATGTATAACGAAGCCATTCTTTTGGAATCTAGCCCGTATAGAAGATATCCTTAAAGACCTTCAGAATAATGTCTAGATTTTCTTGATTAAGTAACATTTGTTACTGCATACATCTAGTCCTGGGGCTTTGTTAGTTTTTAATAGTTTGATAGCGTGTCAACCTCAGCTATTAAAGCCACAAAAAGTACCAGTGTTAGATAAAATAGGAAAAGTAATAATAAATATAAAAAATCAATTTTGTAGATTATTTATAAATGTGTTTCGATATAACAAATAATATATAGATGTAGTGCACTATTTCTAGTTGAAAAATTGGCTCGACATGTCGGACAGAGCAAACAGAAACTTCAAACTAAGACAAACAAATAGGTATAAAAAACAAAAAAGTGAAAAGGGATAATGTCTAACGGGGATGTCGAGTGTTTGTCTTGACGTTTCGTGCTTTACAGCCGGGGCTAAGGACTATTAGTGGTTTGCGTTCCGCTGTCAAGGATTCTTACAAATATTTGCGCGGAGTGTGTTTTTTCCAGGAACATGTTGTCGTTGTGATTACTTTCTTTTCTTGTCTCTTTATCCCAGTGGAGTCTTCTCGCACAGGCAATTTTTCGATCTGTTTGTTTAGAATCATTATGATAAGGTGAGTTTTGGTATACAGCCAAAATGTCAGACAATTTTTTGCAGTAACAATAATTACAGTGCATACAATTTTTTATAAAAGACCAATAAATGGATTATACCTTGGGTCATAGATAACGACATAGTTTACGATAATTATAACGTTTAATATAAATATACAGTGTTATTATAAAAAGTTGGTATATTATCTACGAAAGTAAAAAAAAACAATAATTGCTACCTAAAGTTCGATTAGAGACTACGTTTTAGGAACAGCAACCCTTGTTGAGAGCTTACGTTGCCATGAAGTGAATCTACTTAAAATTTAAACATTCCACATACTTATGAACAATAATGTAATCTTATACCAAATAAATAACATTTAAAGTGTTTCCACCCATTTATCTGTTAGATATAGACATGTGTACCTTGTATGATCACTAAAGATGGACTAATCAGTTCGAAAACGTTCTGTGTTTAGTTTATTAGCACATGTAGGTATAACGAAAAGACGAGTATTGTAGCTTTGGTATACTGGATTTTTAGATGTTATTCAGTAGTGATAGATGATGTGTGGGTCCTATTCGGAGTCGAGGAATAAAAGAATTGAGTAGCTTTCGGTTTTCTGATTGTTCTTTTTGCAGATTTTGTGGTTCCAGTGTTATGATAACGTTTACAAACTTTCATTACACACAATTTTGTGGCGGCACTACCCAATTTGTTTACTATTTCTTGATATGTGTAACCTTCTTCTCGAAGGATAATTGCTTTGGCTCTCTTTCACTGAGAGTAGACCCTGATGTATTCTTCTCCGATAATTAAACAATATCACATTAGTAGCAACTATTTAAAGTCACTAATAAACACTGGAAGTCGCATGAAACTATACTAATCGCTTCCAATTGGGTCGTTGACTGACTAGCAAAACCCTGACGCAATACAGTATTGCCAATGTTGCCATTCACAAATCTTGAATTTTCGGCGTTTCTCTTAAATTTGTTTCCACATTTTAATAAATAATTATAAAAATACAAAGAAATATGTTTATTTACCTTACCGACTCGAGCCGTTACTTTATCGTGACTACTTCTCATAACTTTAACAATTTTACCAAAAACTTTTCTTTACTTCTCACCAGTAAACGTCCCTAGCTATTTGATATACTTTTATCAGACGATTCTTTAAAATACACAAATTACATATAAGCCTTTGTTTTTTAATTGAAGGGGTGGCTGCAATAACCAGGTAGCTCTGTATTTTAAAATTTGTGGGAAATCGAAAAAAACCTCCCAAAAATTCAAAATTAGTTTATTTTTTATTATTTTTTTTCCTGTGGTGAAAGCATGTAAAGAAAAAGTTTTTACGTAGTTTTTGTAAATATTGTAAATATCATATTTTAATAAAATAAAAAAAAATTGGAGCTGCTTTGCCAAAAATATACAAAAAAAATAGTTTTAGGTTTATTTATATGTTATTTGGATACAAAAAGTAAAGAAACTAAATAAAATGTCCTTATTACATTAATATCAAAATACAAACTAATCAGTGGAATATGAAAACATAAAAAACAGGTAATATTCTTCTTAGGTTACTAGTGTTCATCTTCAGTTTCGGAAGTTTGGCATTCTTCTGGCTCTACAGGAACAAGTTGTTGGTAGTACCACATTTCAGCCTCGCCAACATACTGTCTGGCCAATTCCATGACATTTAATAGCTTATCCCTTTTCAAAGGCAACGGTGCATTATAAACCTTATTGTGTACTTGTGGAAAAATCGGTACACAAGATTTCTTTAAAAGAACGAAATCCTCAGTCACAAAACCATTCGCTGACTCTGAGCACGTAACAGTCTCTCTATGTGTATCACTAAATTCGATAACTTTATATTTCGATATGATAAATTTTGCACCAAAACTATTTTTAATATTGCTTTTCTTAAAAAATGGCTCAAGAACTTCTTTATAGTTTAGAATCATATCTTGTTTAACAGTTTTCACAATAAACTTCTTACTGGTATTTGCTATCATGCGACTCCATTCCTCTGGCAGATAAACTCTTTCTTTCTTTCTTTTTTCTTTTTCCACCAGAGCAAACGACCTGTCGCAGGGCAAAAAACTATGCCCAGGTTCGGGATAACGATGTCTTATTCTCTTGAATCTTCCATGCAATAGAAGAGATTGCCAAAAGTGAACAAGAACGGAGTTCTTGTTCTGCGCAGCGCAGTTGTCACTATAACGTAAAGGGTTGTTACCTGAGGATCAATGTAGTTATTAATAAAATCGTGTAAGCAACTTATCACTTCATTTGGAGATTTCCGACCCGTTATTTCATCGAAAACATAAAAGTAACTCTTCGAAACGCTGCCGTTATGGATACAAAATGGATAAAACCACAACTGGCGCTTGTAGAACACGTCACCAGAAGGAACATGTGGCAGGGGCATGTTTTGTTCAAAATCAAATGACATGACTTCAACTCTGGGATCTTCCTTAGCCAAAGCAGTTTTCTCTGTTAAATCTTTATAGAAAGTATCAGCTTTAGTCAGGTGCACTTTTTTTTCCACCTTCAATGTGTTTTGAGTTTCATCATCTTTGGCACATTTTATTTTATTGTCAAGGATGTCGCAAGTTTTGCAAGTATCTGTTCTAGGGTGGCCAAAGGTTAAATTAAAATTTTCCACAAATACACGCCGATAATATGTGTATGAAACTTTTGGCTTAAACTCTGGTGTGTCTAATAGATTATGCTGTTCTGGTTCATATTTTTTTAAATACAATCTGTGCATAAGCCTTAAATTCAGTTCGGATGAAAGATATCTTCTGTTTAGGTTATCATTTCTGCTATAATGGCTTTTTCTTCTTGGAAAGCTATTTATATGATCCTCAATGGACTTGATAATTTGATCTGGGATTTTATTTGGTCTAGTTTCATGGCGCCCTCGCATGTCTTTCGGACCTACTATCTGTGAAGCCATATGAGTCGCTATTCTCTCCACCCTGCTTTTCGTTATTGCGTGAATGTTCATAAATGCCGTTTTACACACTTTTTTCTCAAATATGCCTCTCTTTATTTTATATAAAAACGTTTGGCCTCTTGGAACTCCACCACCTCCTTTCGGTCGCCTTCTGTCAACGTTTCTCGTCTGTATTAAACCACCTGAAAAAAAGAACAGAAAATCAATATTTCGTAAAAATCATTATTTGCCGTCCGTACCAACAGGTATGGAAGGCTATTGGAATCGTCATTTATTTGTTTAAATATCAAATAAACCTCGGAACCGAAATCTGCATACCCAAGAACCTATGAAACGATATATAACTAATACGTGCTTTCAGGCGCCAATAATTTTATCCTTATTTCTAAAAAGACGTGAAAATTTTATCAAGAGTTTCTTCGCTTATGCCTTCAAAACATTTGAACCGGCACTGGCATGGACCTCCTCTACTTCGTCTTTCCACTATGTTTCCTTTAACATTAATGTACTCTTCACCTTTAGATCTTCTTAATTTTCTCTGGTTTCGCTTCCACATATTCGGCTCCCTGCTCCTCTTTTTCGATTTTTTATTTTCAACCAGTCCAGACGTAGTGGCAACATTGCTTGCAGCAACTTCGTTTACAGCATTCTCCTCACTTGATTCGGAATCAGGAATGAAATCCGATGACGAATCTTGAAACGGTTCACTTTCACTTGAACTGAGTTCACTTGCCATTTCAAATATAAATAATACTAAATTTTATTCACTACGAATCGTAAGAAAAGTGTGTATCTATGTATAACAACACGTCGATCTGAACTAAACTAAAACACAACGAGCACCTGCGCTTGCCCGACTAAACGAGTAAGTAACTAGTTCACGGCGGCGCATGGGAAAATGAACAGGACCGTATTACAAACTGTTTAGAAATAGAATAATATTAAAATTATTGTATTATTACATAAAATTCAATAGAAACTAAACAAATACATGAAGGAATCAAACTTATTTTTTATATTCCATGCATATTTTTATATCTTTTCTATTATATTATTTTGTCAACAGTTAAGTGCAAGAACCAGGCAGCTCCAGGAGCTGCCCGGTTCTTGCTACAAACCGAAAGCAAGGTAGCTCCAAATATCGTTGCCAGTTATGTGCCGTTATTAAGAGATACCCGTTTGTTGCAGGGAACGATCGGCCGATTTTTGTTAAGAGTAAGTCACTGAAAATCTCATTTTCGTAAAAAAGTGGAGCTGCCTGGTTATTGCAGCCACCCCTTCAATTAAAAGAAAAACTATGGGTTTATCTTGCAAAAATCAAACTACTTTTTGAATACTTTGGTTTTTTTTCTTATTCGTGTATTGATGCAATTTTTTCCATATTTTTCATGAGTTCAGTTTTTTTCTATCTTTACAGTAATTTTTACACACGTATACAATATAACTTAAGTATCTATTATAATTTTTCATATATACATACATACACCATTGCAATATTTTTAAATCTCCGCGGTTTCTTTAAGCTGTCTTCACTCTATACGAAACATACATTAAAAGTTTTAAAAGTGTCGTAATCTTCGATGCAAACAAGCTACATACAATAAACCTTGCCGCTTTAATCTTTATCTTTCATCTCCACTCCTTGTTTTCTCCGATGTCATTAGCAAAGCTAAAGTAAAGTGAAACTGAAGGTCTGAAAAGTTCTTCGATCAGGTTTGTATCGAGAGCATTGTATAGAATCCTAAAGTCAGTAAATCGCTTTTAAAGTACTTAGTTTTTATATATAGAGGGTGATGTGGATGTTTTACAAAGACATAAATTAGTTCCGATTTTTAATTTAAAAACTTTGATCTGGGATCTTCGACGGTTAATAAATGTTACCGAAATTAATAAAACACAACTTTTCCTGTCATTTAAAGTATATATTTTTTAATATTTTTATTGTAAAATTGTTTTTCTCAGGCTTACAATCTGTTAGTAATTTCATCAGTAGGAATAAATGTTGACTATTTTTTCAACCTTTGTTTTGCAGTTACACAAACTTTTATTTTAGGAGGGGGAATACATCATATGTGTAGCACATCATTACACAGGTATTTCAAAGTATTTTTGAAGGGAAACTTCTATACTGACGCTATGTTTGACTTTTTCTCTTTAGTGAAATTCTGAGGTGAGCGTCACTGAACTGTCGCCACAAGATGGCGTCGTCACGAAGCGGTTCTTCACTTCGATTTATTACTCTCTATCAATTCGTTTCTAGTCATCAGATATTTACTCTAACCAGGTTTAAATTAAAAACTATGTGAAATATAAATAACACAAAAAGACATTGAAAGAGAAGTTAAAAATTAAAAGTGAATTTGTCAATAGTTATCAGTATTAAATGAATAGCTCAACTCAATACAAGGTAGAGGATCTTGTATTTTATTTCGTGTAAAATAGTGTATGATATCTAACCAAGCAAAAAAGTTGGAGGTGTACAAGCCATTTAGCTTTAAAAAATATATCTTCTAGGCTAATAGAATAAAGGTGCTACATGTTGCTGATCACAGAGTTCTCTGCTATTAGTGCTGTTAATTGCCCAGATATTTGTAAACTTATATAGCTGTGTTTATTTACAGCTTTCTGTTATTCTTGTGTAGATTGTTGTTATTTTAATACTGAAGTACTGTGCTTTTTAAAATGATTGACAACAAATATTCTGCAGTAATTAAAAACTTTTCACTGCAATTAAAAAAAAAAGTTTTGGTTGCATGCAAGTTTTATTGAAAAAATTGAGGTTATGTAGCCAAAGAAAAGATATTATTTCTGAGTTTAACCTGCTTTCACCATATGTCAAACAATCAATATAGCTTTGTGGACTGATGTTCACATGTATGCTGTCCTATCATGCTCCATAGGCGTAAACATCCCGAAGCTGAAGCAAATTTTCACACATTTTCATATATTTATAAGGTAAGAGTAGTAAGAATTGAGTAGACAGTAGAAATACCTGTATATTATAAAGCATTTCTGTCCCTTCACGACATCATGGCCAAAAGAGTACAGAATTTACAAATGAGCCTAAAAATGTACGAGGAAAGCATTGTTCGAAGCCTAATAAGCTTTCAGATGATAATATTGCCTCTGTAATTGATTACAATAAATCCTTCAAAACTATAAACTTACACAACGGGTTAGCAATATCCAAAATACAATACTTACCTGAAGAGCTTAGTGTCAGTAAAATGTTTTTTTTATACAAAATGGCATATCCAAACAATAAAGTATCTCTAAAAAAGTAAAGGCAAATATTTAATTCTAATTTTAACTTGTCTTTTGGCTATCCTAGGTGTGACACCTGCACTTCTGATATACTTACAGTAAATATTAACTAAGTTAACTCTATCTGCTACAGACGATAATCACAATAATCTTGAAAAACTGAACTGTGAACAGAAAAATCTTTTGCAAAACAAGAATTGTAATTAAAGAAAGCTGCTTCTTTTTACATACTTATTATACAGAAAATTGCTAGACTTGAAGCACAAAAAGACAATACAAAAATCTTCTATAATTTTAATAGTTTTGGACACGGATAAATAGGGAAATTTTGCAAAATCTTCTTAGAAAATCCATTTCTATCGCTGTAAGGATATCGTCGGTCCAATGCCAAAGTCACGAATGTGCATATTTGATGTTTTGAGAAAAAGCCGTTTTAAACATTGGGGACATTGTTAAAAATAGAAATTTCAATTTACGAAACTAACGACTATTGAAAAATTACTTTTATACAGCATTAAATAATGACGGCTGAAAATTTTCTACATTTTTATTGTTTTTCCAAAAAATAATGCATATTCGTTGTTTTGGCCTTTCAAAATTTAAGACATATTGTGTTTCGTTAAAACAAATAAAACCATATTATTAATAAAATGAACTAGTTTTATTGAGAATATAAGTCAATATTATAAAAGTTTAGTTTTCGTTATCATCGGACTGAACAAAATAAAAACAAACATCAAAGTTTTCTAAGAAAAACAAAATTCTTTCTCTATAGAAGAAAATTAAAATAAATCATAGTCGTATACTCTTTTTAAAAACTTAATAAAACAATAACGTTTAATCTTCGTCAGTATCGGATTCTTCACCAATATCGGGTTCCGGTAGATCGTCCCTCACCGTTTGATTTTTTTTAGGGAGCCGTAAAAATCATGGTAATCTCTTGGTATTGTCAAATCCTTGCACATTTTATCTAAGTCCTTCCATTTTGCCTCGCTGATGGGTAAGTCATTTTGATAGGTCTTTTGTAACTCTGCTTGTTTTGGGCGGCCTCGTGTTTTTTTGTAGTCCACTTCAATAAAATCATCGATAAAGTTTACTTTGCAAAGAACTTTTTATGACATTATTTTCTTTAATATATTGAAGACCGCAAAGCTTTCTCCAAGGAATTTCACTTAATTTGAAGGAATTATTATTTAAAAACCCTTTAAAATCTAAAAAGGAATCAAACGTCAAAGACTTTACAACAAAGGGAGATGGTGTGATATGTGCATCTCTTATAAGTTGCGCCCAACCCTCGGGGGTATAAACAGATACATATTTTGCTTTCTTCTCTAATTTTGAATGAATGGAATCACATTCCATTTCAGTGTGTCTCGTTTCAAGAAACTTATGATCGGAGAATATTAGGGAGAGAATTATTAAGTTATATTCGGAGAATATCTGGCGATATTTTTCAAATGATACAGTTTTGTCTTTGTTAGTGCTGCACAACTCCTTATACATCCTGTAAATTATTGATATATTAAGGATGAGTCAAGGTATTTCTTTGTACTCGATTTACGACAATAATGCGATTCTAGCGCTGGAAAGGATAGAATGTGGTTTTGTATAAATTGTTCGACATCCTGGGTAACTTGTTTGATGGTTGGTGTTCCCGCGCTTATCATTTTCTAAAACTCCATGGGATGAGCGCTTGTTTATTGCACTTCGCATAAAGGCGTCTGTCACGTTTAATGTGGCCATGACAAATTCCCTACATACGGTAAGTTTAATACCATCAACTGTAAGACTATAAACGTAGGTGTAATTTTTTCTTGAATTTTCGATTCCTCTTGTCGTGCGTTTCTTGTCTTTTTGTTCAATGTGATTAGACACAAATTGACGTTGATCATTATTGCAGGTAAAATTACGAAAATCATTATAAATTTTTATTCGGTTTTGCTCGAAAATTAAAGTTGCACATTTATGTTTTGCTTATTTAGACAAGGTGCTGGCAAAAGAGGCCGTGAAGGTACCTCGATTCTCCTATAGCCAACGTAAGACTCTCCTTTTCATTTCTTAACATTTTTCTTCCACAACTTCTCGTTTCTTTTTCTCTTCATAGATTCTTTTTTTGTCAGATTTTTAGGTGTTATGTCTGTTAGTATAGTTCTCTTACGGTCAGCAACACCTTCAATATCACTTTCCAATGAACTGTGTATGTCTGACGCAGGTGAAGGTTCATAGGCATCTGAAGATGAATCAGACACAATCAAATCTTCTTGTAGTGTTTGTGGCGAAGCTGGGAGTAGATTGTTTGGATGGTTAACCAGAAGAGGTGTTGACATGTGCTGGTCAAATATATCGCCTGAAATAAAAATGAACTTTTGAATGCGTGTTTCTTCACATTCCCATTTTCATTTAAAAACGTTTTAATGTCCGTAAATTATGCACACATGATTTTTAGACCAATTTGTTCACAATCAACATCGAAAATTGCTGACAAGTGCATACAGCCAAACAAAAGCCAGCCATAGCATAGCTTTTAGGATGTTTATTTTTTTGCTGGCAATGACTGAAAAAACTTGTATAGGAGTAATATGATTTTAATGTTTTCTTACCTGTGTATGTTTGTACATTTTGCATTACATGGTACTGAGGTACATCTGGATGCTTAATGGTGGTTCTTGAAAGAACTTCGTTAAATACATCATCAGAAAACAGAAAAAAGAAAAATTATAACACAGGTAGTTATATAAAAAGAGTGTATGAACAAAGTTATGACAACTTAAAATATTAAAACTTACTAATCTACGAAGCCACAAAAGAAGTTTGTATAAGTTTCATAGGTCCGGTCTTTTCACCTGCGGATAACTAGTTATCGGGGAGTTTATCTGACAGATTACAGACACGCCGATCTGTCAGATAAACTTCCCAATATCTAGTTATCCGGAGGTGAAAAGACCGGGCCTTATAAGAGTTACTATTACATATTTACTTACCTTGATCTTTTAATTATCGGCACTTTTTTATTATTCTTGCTATCCTTGAAGTCATTTTTCAACAATATCACTAAATTCACAAATACCTTGAAATTTAATTATTCACACTGCCAATACAACGAATGTGGCACATTCGTTAAATTGGATCTTAAATAGTAAAATAACTTGCAACGTCAAAAGCACGAACGTGGTACATTCGTCTTTTCGGTATGGCAGTAAATCTCCAACTGACGCTTTCGTGGAATGCGTTCCAGTTGAGGGGGGCAGAGGGGATAGGTCAACACTTTCGTGCTTCTGTTACCGTATACTATGAACATAATTACAGACGCTGATAACATAAAGCGAAAATGGGCAATTTGGCACATTCGCGGTTTTGGAATTGGACCGACGATATCCTAATTTCTTTATGTTCTTGCCAACATTATGTGCTATAGATTGTGATATGTTCCACTATGCTCCGATGTAAATAGCCAGTGGAAAATATAAAAGTGTGTAAATTGTATTGTTTTCTAGTACATATTTTCAAAAACCCTTATACGATATAGTGTTGTTTCCTAGTAATATATTTTTCTTTATTGATACGTCTAGTCATCTTTGTTAACTCACATTTTTTTGTAAATCGAGCTAAAAGCTTCAAGTAAGTAATACTAAAAACTTTATTCCTGAGAACTAAACAACCCACTCTGCATTTTACGACCGCCTGTATTTAGAATTAAGCGCAGTGAAGCACTGTAGTCCTCGTTGTTCACATACAATTTGGGCACACTGTGTCGTGACTCCTTTAAAAGTACAAAGTAGCGCTTGTAGCTAAGATCGCGCGGAATTTATTTTGTGGAAAGAAGGCGATAAGAATGGATGGCGACTAGTGAATATCGAGTGCAACGTTTTAGTCTGACACGACGCTTTGAACTTTTCGCCATCGATATCGACTGTATTTGAGGAGGTGGGCTTTTAACTATTTAAAGGTATGTGTTGGATTTAACAAAAAGTCTTATTTGTCAGTTCATATCTGAATTCTTCTTGGATTGATTCTATTTATGAATAAATATATAAATAAATAATAGACAGAGTTCAAAAAAATGTCAACAGGAGGCAATGCCGGTCAGTTGACCGGTATTACCCCCATGCTGACTTATATTAATTTACAGTTTGTACTATTAATCCTTAGTGAATTTTTATATTTCAGATGACAAGAAATCGAAAAAGAACGACTTTTAAAGCAAAATGGAGTCAACAGGATTTAGAAAAAGCTATTTTAGCTTATCGAAAAGGTGAAATGACTATGCGCAAATAAAATATTTAGCTTCTATTTTTTATGGCGTAACAGCAAAAGAACTGAGAAAATTAGCATTTGAGTTTGCTGAAAGAAAGAGTATTAAACATAATTTTAACGTCTGCTTAGGATTAGCTGGTGTGGAGTGGTTACAAGGTTTTTTTCGCAGAAATCCAACAGTATCCATACGCAAAGCAGAAGGCACGAGTCTGAATTGTCTGAATTTGGTCCAACACAAATATACAATGCCGATGAGACGGAAATTGGTACAGTTCAGGATCCTGGAAAATTTTTAGCTATCAAAGGCCAGAAAAGGGTGGGCTTTGCAACTAGTGGCGAGAGGGGTAGAAACATCACAGTTATGTGTGCCATGAATGCCGCTGGGGGATACATTCCACCCATGTCTATTTTTCCGCGAAAGCGATTTGATACCTTTTTTAGAAAAATATGGACCCACGGAGGCATTACATAAATGTTCAAATAATGGTTGGATTGATGAAGGTTTATTTTATGAATAGTTACAACACTTCCACAAATACTCAAAACGCAGTGAAACCTCACCAGTTCTTCCACTTACAGATAACCATTTCAGCCACATATCAATAAAAGTTTATGAATATTGCAAAGCAAATAATATTTCTATGCTTTCAATTCCGCCTCATTCATCTCACAAGATCCAAGCTACAAGATATTGTTTTTTATGGGCCTCTTAAACCTGAATATCGAAATGAATGTAACTTGTTTAATAAAACACATTTTATGCCAAATATCAAGTCATATGATACTGCTGGTCTGTTTAATAAAGCATATTCTACAGTAGCGAACATAAGTAAAAGAGAATCTGGCTTTAAATGCGCTGGCATTTTTCCACTCAACCCAAAAGTATTTACAGATCAAGATTTCTTAGCTGCTACAACATTACAAAATTAATCGCTTGTTGAAGTCCAAGATAAAAATGAAGCCATACCAGCCGAAATTTACAATACAAACCCATCTCAAACTTTGCCACCTATAAATAAAAATCAGGTTGAAACAACAACAATGGATTCTATTCCGAGACCTTCTACTAGTTTCACATCATTTAAAGAGCTTAAGTCTATTACAAGTTTCCATATGCCAAAATCCTAACATCTACGCCTTTTAAACAAGAGTTAGAAGAAAAGAAACAGAAAAAACAGGAAAAGGTAAAGAAAATTCAAGAAAAAGGAAAAACTAAATTAAATACCCAAAAATCTCAGAAAGGACAAAATACAAATAAGACTGGAAAACGAGTACAAACTAAGAAACCTCACTACAAGAGAAAGGTGTTTGATTCTAGTTCTTCGGAATCGGATATCGATATATCATGTGATAAGAGTGACGATGCAGACGAAGAGAGATGTCTGGTTTGCAGCGAGTTTGACAAAAACAATAAAATGTGGTTTAGATGTACTCTTTGCTCAAGATAGGCCCATTCAGAGTGCAGTGGATGGGATTCTGCAGAGGGTTATAGCTACGATGACTGTCAACCATTTTTACATTAAACCACATATTTTTGTAATTTTATTTTGTTTTGTAATAAAAAATAATTTTCACCTTTCTTACTGATTTACTTGAATTATTACCCATTAAGGCACATTCGTTAATCGATTTATAACAAAAAAATTGTTAAATAGATATCGACGCTTGAAAGGTAAAATATAAATTGTATAATACGCCACTTTTTGCAAAATAGACTTTATACACCATAAGATTCAGTGAATTTTTCTATGTATGTACAAAGGGAATTTAGGCTGTTTGAACTACTTTTTTGGCGTATTAAACATTTTATTTTTAGGATGGTTTTGAAAGCAACTGTGTCTTATGCTCCAAATTTTAGTCCAAAAATATGTTATCTCTCGTATAACACACCTAACAAGTTTTTACTTTCAGGTATTAGAGCCTTAAAGCCGTGTTAGTCATTTCATATGGCAGAATATATATTGCATAGTGGTGCTTAAAACAATTTTGTTTACGGCAGTTACGGGTACAGATGGCGTATTATACATTTTATCTGTTTAAAATAATATCACACGTGCTAAATTATCTACTTTGAAGACGGTCCTTCCAAAGATAAAAAGCATTTTAAACAATTTACACTTTGTTTTCATGATACAAAATATGCAATGTTAACGTTCTAACGGATACTTTTGGCCAGTCTTACATTATTCGGCTTGTAAACAACTAGTTTTTCTCTGCCAGTTTATGTACGGTGTAATAAATACATTTTTTTCGTTCATGAAGGTAAGTGTTTCGTTTTAATTATAAATATTCTGTAGTTAGATTTTTATTATTAATCTTATTATACCTATTATTTTTAAAATTTCAAACATAACCTCAACACAGAAGTAAAGACATGGTTTATTAATATTTTGCAAAAAACACTTATAAAATATTAATAACATAAGTCTGATAAGTAAATAACAATTGTTTTAATTCATACTTCACCTACAGCAACTCTATTTTATGGTAGGTACACAATGTGAGCCAAAATGTTCGCGGCCAATGGGAAATGTTTTATTATAAATCTCTTAGACACATTTCTTCCTTATTTGGTGCTCAAGAGAATTTCAGTCTTGGCAATAAAAACATTTAATTTTTATACATAGTATTCTCATACTAAAGTTTAAAATATTGAAAGATTTACAGCAGCTAAATTTGAGAGTGTCATAAAAGATATAAAAATGTTTTATAATTTATTTGTTTCTTGTCATTACTCTGTTCAGAGCCAATCCTCTGAATTTTTGTTACTAAAAGTGAAATTTGTGACAGTACTAATTTATATTAAGAATAAAAAAACAGTAATATTCATTTACAGATAGTATTCAAATTTAGTATCGAACATTTATTTTAGAAATATTATAAGTGTCATTTTGAAAAAATATAATAACTTAATGAAGGTTGTTTTTACTTTCAAAGCATTTTTTTTTGCAGATAAAAATGTCGCGAGCAGATGGTATTATGAAAATAGTTCAAAACAGAAAGAAGATTATAGATCTTCAAACAAGCTGTTCTTCATCCACAAAGGTAATCCAGAAGGTCACCGGTTTATATCACGCTGCTGGTTCTTTCAATGTGATTGAACAACATAATTTAAATACTTGCAGCTGCACTTCTATGGATTATTTAGAACAAAGCCAACCTGTACCTGATTGTTCCTCTGAACTTATTTATCAGGCGTCGCCAATTTATACAGATTTACAACCAATTCAAAACAATGCATCTGCAGTAGTTGCTCCTGCTATTGTGTCTGAAGTTTTTCCTGAAAATTCACTATTGACTGATGAATGTTTACCAATAGTTTCCCAAGAAATGCAGATCCACTCCAATAATAATCAATGTTTGGATATTGACACCCCAGTTTATCAACAAAATTACTTCAATACAAATCAAAGATTGGTACAAGATGTTCAAAATTCACCAGTTCTTGAAGAAACCGTGGGTATAGACTTGTATAGTGGTATTGCCGAAGACGTTTCAGCTGATGATACCACATCTGGACCTAGCAAGGTAGCTAACTTTCGTAGCCGTAAAAGTGTTTTGCAATCGGCCTATACAGACTTCTTAGATGAAGAAGAAAGAATTTCAGAGTACGACTGCGATTCAAGTTCTTGGGAAGGTTCGTCTGAGGAAGAAGATAGTAAAGAGGAAACAGCAGCCAAAAAGAGATTGAAAAGGAAAGAGAAGAAAACAAAAGCGGTTGCTGCTGAAAATGGAACAGTGGGAGAATCAGCATATAAGAAAAATCGGCCTAATAAAGCGAGCGAAAGGCAAAAATTATATCGAAGTGGCAAACAATATAAGAAGAAAAATGGCATAGAAGTTCCAGCAAAAGAAATAGGACCAAATCCATGCCAACCAAAGAAATGCACTAATCGCTGTAACGATATATCTGAGGAAAGAAGATTGAATATATTTAATTACTTTTGGTCACTATCTCCACAAAGACGTCGCGATTGGCTTGTTTCGATGTCAAAGAAAGAATCTGTTAAGAGAAAAAGAGTAAAACATGAAAGCAGAAAGTCTAATACATTTCTATATTTTATTAATGAAGGTGAAGGACAACGTCAAGTTTGTTTGAAGTTTTTATTATCTACTTTGAATGTATCACAAAGATAATATGTATATTACACACTCTCTAATGCTTGTTATGGTTTGGGAAAAGAGGACATGCGAGGAAAAACTATCCCTCCGAATAAAACAAAAGAAGAAGTGTTGAACTCTGTAAGAAACTTCATTACAAGTTTTCCAGCAGTGCCGTCACACTATGCAAGAAAAGACTCCACCAAACTTTATTTGCCGAATGAGTTTAAGGATATTACAAATCTTTATAATCTATATAAGAAAAGAGAAATAGAAACAGGTATAGATGTTGTGTCAGAAAGGTTATTTAGAAAAATATTTACGAACGAATTCAATATCGGAATTCATATTGCCAAGAAAGACAAATGTGTCAAGTGTGTTGGTTTCGAAAACAACCCTAGACCGGAAACTGAAGTAGAAAAGCAAGAACACGATAAAGAAAAAGTTGAAAGTAAGAAGAGATTTGAATATCACCAAAAAATTCATGAGAAAAATAGAAGTATCCTGTGTGTCTCCTTCGACTTACAGAAAGTTTTAAATACATCGTACGGGGAAAGTATGCTACTTTATTACTCCAGAAAATTGGCATTGTATAACTTTACTTTCTATGAAAGTACAACAAGGAAAGGCCACTGCTATTATTGGAATGAAAGCCAAGGAAAGAGAGGAGCTAACGAAATAGCCACATGTCTAGTATCGTTCATGAAAAAAATTGATGACCGTGGGAAAATCACGAAACTACTGCTTTATTGTGACTCATGCCCAGGTCAAAATAAGAACCGTACTGTTTTGGCCTCTCTCCACTACAACTTGATGTCCTGCAAAAATATAAATGTGATCCAGATTAATTATCTTCTGCCAGGTCACTCCTACATGCCAGTTGACAGCATGCATTCTGTCATAGAAAAAAGCGTAGATAAGCATATTATTTGGGCACCTTCACAATGACCAACTGTTTTTGAATTAGCTCGTAACATTCCTGAACCTTATGCAGTTCACCCCATGTTGCATAAAGATTTCATTTCATGGGATGACATATCAGACAAATATTTTAAAGGAAATCTTGCAGGAAAAATAAGTAAAATAAGAGTCGCTACATTCAAGAAGTCTGAACCAACTAAGATGTATGCAAAGTTTTCAATGGCTTCAGATGCTCAAGAGGAGATCATACAAATCAGCGGTAAAGTAAAGAATCCACCAAATTGCAACTTATATCCAACATCTTTGTCAATTTCCAAACAAAAATATAACGATCTGAACAAATTGTGCCATTCGAATGTAATACCCTTGCAATATCATAATGAATATTTAAATCTACCTAGAGGTAATAGTGTAAATGATGTCCTTCCAGAAACTGACGAAGAAGATGGACTTCAACTTTAATATTGCTGATGTGTTTTTTATTATTTTTGTCAAAAAACCTCACTTGTTTTTTTTTTCCTAGTAATAAAGTATTTTCCATTAACTTGAACTATTTCTTTTCGTCTTTTGATGTAAAATGTCTAGAATATCTAATAATGATGCAATAAATATAATACAATAATATTAGAATTTAAACCGAGAATGACTTATATTCTTGTAATTTTCACAAAAGACACTTCTAATAGCATGCATCTCATAACATAAATACATTATAAAACATTTCACCTTCTCACAAAGTTACTCATATTTGGTAAATTAGCCGTTTTCAGTTACCTAGTTATATAATGCATTATGTTTATAATACATTTCTCCTGTTTGCATTCAAAAATCACTTTGTATAATGCGCCATTAATTTTAAAACTAGATGGTATTTCTTTTAGAAATTTATAGCATAAAAGGATTCTACTATATAACATTTATTTTCCTAAGATTGGTCAAGATAGTATGCTTACAATAAAAATTATGATTTTTTTTTTCAAAATTTCAAACTTTAAACTGTTCTCCTGTAAAATTCACAATTGGCGTATTAGCTGTTTTACCGTTCAAGCGTCGATATTGATTTTTATTTTAACAATAACACAAACAAATTGACTGTCATTATCCACTCCACACTCATGACCGGTATTGTCCAAATATGGGTCAGAGATACTTTTTTATTTTTTGTCTCCGTCAAAGACAAAAGTTTTTGACGTGACAACGTCTTAAATTAGGTTGTGGCTCGGAGTCATTCATGAAAAAGTGTAACGCCCGCTCACGTCTGTTACGATGAGTCACCGAACGAGAGAGAGGCCCGCGGGACCGGCGAATGCCTTTCTCTCCCACTCAAACATGATCGGTCCGCTGCGCGCGCAGCACTAGAGAATTAGGCGCGTTGAATCGGTGCGTGCTTGTGTCTCTGGGAAAAGACGTTGTCACGTAAAATCTTCGCCCGTAAAACCGACTTTACAGGCAACCGATTTGTTTGATTTTTTAAATTGAATATGTGTTGCAATAATTTAAAACCCCAAATGACCGGTTGATGCCTTAAATTTGATTCAGAGAGTTTTACTTTTTTTATATTAAATTTTCTTCTTAGGTGACCGCGATGTGCACACTTTACCCTACTAATAGAATATTTTTAAAAGGTATAATAAATATATATACTATGTTAGATCAAGCCATTAAAAAAATCCATTACAAAGGCTGTCGTTTTGACATTTATGTAAAGAAAGTAGGCAAGTAAGCTATGAATCAAATTTAATTAATAAAAATTTGCTCAAATTATTCGTATATATGTTCTTTTTTTTTATTTATTTACGCTGCAACCACAAGGGTTATTAGCGACCTAAAAAATATAATACAGGTAAAGGTAGAAAAAATTACAATAATTGATACAGTTCTGAGTCTTTAAGATAACTTATTGTGTTTTTTAATATTCATGTTTTTTCTTAAGACTTGTGATGGAACAGACATGAAGTTAACAGTGATATTATTAATCTTTACAGGAATTATTTACCGATGAGTCGAAATCTTCTTCCGATAATGAAGTTTTCACTGTAGAGAGTAAACCTATGTGTTTGCCAAGTTTTCGTATTAATTTGGTGCTTATGGTTTTCATTCTTTTGTCGATGTAGTATGAATGTAATTCCGTTAGAAACTTTATAAGTACATAAGAGTCTTCTGAGTACAATTTTGTTACGCTGATTATGTCTTTTGATCCTTGTATATTTTCGAATAGATCCACTACTTGATCGAAGCTTAACAATTGCTTTTCCCTTCATACATATTCTCTAACTGGTTCCAATAATGTTTATAATGTTTGGAGATTTGGTATATCATTTCTTAAGTTTTTGTCATCAGTTTTGGTTTTTTTCTTTAATTGAAGCTTAGGTTTTTCAAAGTGTTCTTCGGAGGGTGGCGTGATTGCATCTTCTAGGGTTCTTTTTCCGGTTGCTTTGTTCGAAGTTACTTGGAGTTCGTAAGAATTCAAATGTGTATTTTTATTTGGAGGTAAGTGTTGACTTGTTTCGGGTAAGGTTGATTTATGTTTTTGGGTATTAGAGGATGACTCAGGCGATGTAGGTGTTGCGATTGTAGTGTTAACTGAAGAAGTGGTCAAATGTATGGATGTATTTTGTAGTGAGCATTGTTGGGTTTGGTTTATTGATAAATTTGGGATTGCGACTCCTTGTAATGTGGTTTGAGAAGACGTAGTAAGTGTGGAGGGAGTGGTATTTGAGATTGCGGGAGTATTTTGTAGATTATCTTGTTGAGTATGATTTATTGATGAATTTTGTCTTATTTCTGTTTGCATTGCACTATCATTGTGAGGATGGTTAGAAGGTGAAATATTTGAACAATTAGCTGCCTGGTATCCAGTTAATTTGCATTTGAAACAATTTTCATTTTGGGCTATAAATATGCGGTATGATGTTTGTTCCAACTCGATAATAAAAGATTCACGTAGTACAAAGTTGTCTGGAAAAGGTGAAACGAAAATTTGTCTTCGGAAGCTTAGAATATGACTAAAGGCAGGATTGGTTGCTCCTATCCGTAGATATGATATGTCTGAGAGAGGATTTAAACCTAGTTTTATTAATTCGTTCATTATTATGTTAGAAGGTATGCTTGGACATACATTGGACAGAATTAAGCGGACTGATGGAGTTATTAATCTTCTCGCTTCTAGTATATTCCCATTTACTATTATTTTCTTTGTTTCTGCTATGAATTTATCTACTAGGTTTTTGGATGATAGATATATGCATATTCTACCGTTTGATATACGGGATGCGAAAATTATATTTCTCGGTTCTATATGCTGACTCAATCCTTCAAGATAGTCATTAATTGTACAATTCTCTAGAGTGTTAAACAAAATAGCTTGATCTCTGCTTGGGATTAATATACTACGTGGTTGACTAACTGCTTTTGAGTATGATGCATTTTGTGGTAGCTGCTTGGAAGATGACATCTTTTAAATGGATTTTAAAATCCGACTAAAACCGGTGCTGTTTTACAGCTTTCGTTGTGATACCAGTTCATGTAAATTGGATAATACTTATAACTGATTGCAGTTGTTTACTTAAATATATAAATCCAAATAGATGAAAAAAGTATATTTTATCTACTCACGATTCCAATATTCAGTATACAAATCACTTTCACTTTTATACTTAATTACTTTTCTTAAGTTATTAAACCACTATAAAATTAACTTCTTTGCGAGCTATTTTAGATTAGACTCAAACATGATTTTGATTTTAATATAATTCACTATTTACATGTTCAGAACTGAAGAAATAATCGTTTAAATATTTAAATTTTTAAGAGAAACTTTGAAATGCCTCTAAACACTTTAACAGTTTTTTGACGTTCTCATATTTATGTTCTTTTATAATTACAGTATTTAAGTATTAGATATGCTCTATGACCATCGAAATAATAATGCGAGTGGAAATGATCGATACTTTTATTTATTTTTTAAATTTTATTCTCCGTTTTTTATACCAATCAGTAAGTATCCTATGTTTGCCTATGATATATGCTGATAAATTCAAACCGTTTCTAAATCGTCCTTTTTTTAATTTAATAAATATTACCCCGTCTCTAAAGGATCTGTAGCTATGAATAAACAAAAGCATCTATATCAAGTGCACCTGAGTCTCGGAAAATATTCCCACAGTTTTACTGATGCACATTCGAAGAGAAATTTCATCCCGTAAGAATTTAATATGCTTCAGATGGATAATTAAAATCGAGTTTAAACATAGCCGTAACCGTAAAAGTCTGGTTGAAACAGCTGCTAAATAAACTTGAAACTAAAACATGCAGTAAAAGTTAGGGGAAAATTAAAAAGAGAAAAGATTTAACAGGAATTTGAAATCGAGTACTTTGTTACACTCAAATAAGAAAAACATTTAACTGCCTCGTTACCTTAACTGAAGTGTTTTCTTTGATACTTACGTAGAAGAAATAGTAGTTTTAAATTTGATGTTTGACAATGTTGCCAGATTTACCATTTTTCTGATATGTCAGTTTGGTTTTTTGAATACAACAGTGTGT
Organism: Diabrotica undecimpunctata; assembly: GCF_040954645.1. Lineage (NCBI taxonomy): Eukaryota > Metazoa > Arthropoda > Insecta > Coleoptera > Chrysomelidae > Diabrotica > Diabrotica undecimpunctata. The sequence continues at coordinate 156,922,538 of NC_092808.1, forward strand.
ATATTGTATTATTATTGTAATCATCAATTGAATATAAATTCAACCATATACAGTGTAGGTAAAAGTTTATGGTCGATATTATATATTTTAACAGGATATCTAACACAGATATAAAATCATTTTTTCAGCGAATAGACAAAGACAACAATCATATCTCACCTTGGTCTCCCCTCCACATTTCTAATAGACGCCCAGTGAGACGATTATTTCCGATCCAGTTTATAATACCTAAGAAACAGCGACAAGGTTGCCTTATAACATATTTTAATTAAAACATTGAATTGATTCAAAAAATTAGTGACCAGTGGGGCGGTTATATTGCCATTCAAAACTGGATGATGATATTAAAAACAAAATGACACAAATACTGGTACAAAATTTCTTTAATCCATGAGAAATTTACAGATTCTCATTATTATTTAACGAAATAGTAACCTAATCTCAAATAAAACAACAATTTTGGCAACATCGCCATTCATCTATCCTCTTCAATAGGATGGATGAATAGGAGACAGGTTGAAGGCTATGCTATGTATTTTAGAGGTGGGTCATGTACGTTTTTATCGTTAACAAAACTCAACTTTTCATAAAAAAGTAACTAATTGTTTAACAGTAGTTTCAAATAAGCGAGTATATAAACAAACATATTGACTATTATCGTTTATGAGTATATGTTTTGAAGTGAAAGCAACTAACGAAGGATACATTTATTATAACACTTGATCGGGTTATTTTAGAAGTGATTGTTTTGCAAACTAAAGTAACATACACATTTCTATAGAAATGTAGCCACATTTACAATAGAATTACGACCTTGGTGACATGCACGCAACTTTATTTGGCTTTTACTGTATAATAATAATACAATAAATAAATCCTAAATTTAAGTCAAAAGTTTCCTCCATGAGTGACTTTTTCTACACTTAGACGTATTCAGATACAACTCATTTTGCTAAATTTAGCTTTCCGCCCTAAAAATAAAAAAAAATGTTGCGTTAATGGTTCTAATTGGGTAGACCGTCATGCAAAAACTGTATATACCTGCTCCATGTAATAATTTCATTGTTACGTAATGAGTTCCATAAAGACAAGAGAGAGACAGGAGTGTAATTCCGCAACCGTGGATTTTCTGCCTGGTTTATTAGACTTAATGAGAAAATTAAGTGGCATTTTGGCCACGCGAAAATTTCGCAGAAAATTCTAAAATAAAATATGTCTCGAAGCTGCTTAACAGAAGTTTGGAAACGTGCTAAATTGCCGTCCAACGTTTAATATTAGATTATTTTATGTGAAATGGGAGTTGAATATAAAGGTAGTTGTCTGTCATTCGTTAAAATGGGCATTTTTAATTTGTAATTAGGAATCGCCTGTCTGGCTTTCCGTATCGCTTGCAAGTTAAAGTTAACTTTACTTTTATATAGTCCTCCTATACTCTTCTCCTTTCAGATATAAACTCGTTTAATTTTGTTAAAGCTCTTGAATACTAACCTTGCTGTTCGAGAGTTTTTAGAGTGGTGCCCTTACCGTCGAGTAATACTTAAATTGAAATAGTTTTTTGAAGCTTTTGTAGCTAGCACATGTTTCACTCTTACAGACTCTGCACTAACAATCGTGGGCATTATAACAAACTACTAAATAAAGGTCAAAATTATTTATGACTTTACAGGGGAACCCACAAGATTTAATATGCAAACAGAAGAATCCTCAGTTATCGACGTCAGCATGTGCGATCCGATCCTACAAACATCCTTAAATTGGGAAGTCCATCCCTACTTATACGGAAGTGATCGCTTTCCTAATAACCCGTCCTTTTAAAACCGCCTAATCCTCTCTCAAAATTGAACTTAGACCAGACAAATTGGACACTCTTCTGAGACCAAGTAGACCAAAAACTCCCAAATCTCCCTGACCCTACTACCTCAAATATATTTTTAACTTATCTAAAATTCTCTGAGGTACTATTGGAAGCAGCCCACAAAGCAGTCGGAAAAACCAAAACTCTAAAAACTCACACTCCAGTACCGTGGTGAAATACCAAATGTGACGAAGCCATCAAAAAATACAAGCAAGCTTTTAACAAATTCAGACGATGTCCTACTACACAAAATGAAATAGAATATAAAAAACTAAAAGCTGAATCTCGATATCAGATTAAGCAAACCAAAAAACAAAACTGGAAATCTTTCGTGGCATCCATCAACAACTCTACTCCCTGTCTGCATTATGGAGGAAAATTTGTCAACTATCTGGAAAACAGCAAAACACCCAAATTAGTTTCTTAAAACATAATGATCAATTCATTACCTCAACAGAAGAAATCCCAGAAATTTTTGCATACTTTTACGAACAAAATTCTAGCACTAATAACTACTCTCCAAATTTTCTTCAATTTAAATTTAGAAATGAAAAGGAGATAATGATCACAGAGAACACGGAAGACTACATGAACTCTCCAATTTTACTGGAAGAAATGGACGATGCATTGTTTGGCATAAAAAACTCTTCTCCGGTTTTAGATGATATACCAATAATTTTTCTCCAAAAACTACGCACAAATTCTAGAATATACCTCCTTAATGTTTTGAACCAAATGTGGATTCAGCACTACTTTCCAAAGTCTTGGACAGAATCATATATTATCCCAATCCCTAAACCCCAAAAAACGAAAGCAGCTCCTCAGTCCTATGGACCAATATCCCTAACCTCGTCAACCTGTAAGCTATTTGAAAAGATTATAAACCGTCGTCTCACATGGTTTCTGGAAGATAAAAAATTACTTATCCCGGAGCAAAAATGGCTTTTGTCAAAATAGATCAACGACGGATAACCTAGTTGATCTTAAATCCGAAGTTCACGAAGCACTCATTAACAAACCACACTGTCTAGCTATTTTCTGCGATATAACAAAAGCCTACGATTGCACATGGAGATATGGTATAGTAGAAAAGCTTCACTCTTGGGGTATTAATGGCAAATTTCTAAAATTTATTCAAAATTTCCTTCAACTTAGAACATTTAAGGTACGAGCAAATGGAACACTATCATCAACTGGAATTCAGGAAAATGGAGCCCGCCAAGGATCGATGTTAAGTGTAACTTTATTTCTTCTTGCAATTAACGACATCTTGAAACAATGTCAACATCTAGTAAAAGCAAGACTCTACGCAGACGATCTGGTTATCCTATCCTACTAAGAGGAACAAGTCTAGAATCCACCCAAAGAATCCTACAAAGCACATTAAATAATCTCCAGAAATGGTCTGACACAAGAGGACTCAGTTTCTCTAACGAGAAAACAAAATGATTGCTCTTCTCAAAAAAGCAAAAAGAATATAATCCAATTTTCACATTTGTAAAAGAAATAAAATTCTGATTCATTCTCTCTCCTTATACCAACCATAATCTAGCTTTGCCTATTTTTAAAAATTTTAAACTGTTTGTCCTTGTGTAGTGTAGTGTTATGTACAATTTTATGTTTATGACATTCTATAATTGTTGGATAGGTCAAAATTGACGAAATGGCCCTGAAGATGCTCTAGGGAGCGAAAGTACTTGGGCAAGATTTAGTTAATAAACTGTCCTCGATATCTGTCTTTTATTTTATCAAAGTTCATAGTTTTATCTTACCAATGTGTGCGTCTAAGTTACTTCGAATTATGTATGACGTCGACGATAAGTTGTAGGAGGAGTAGTATTGAGTTTGCTCTTGTCAAGTTAACAATTAACAAAGTGTGCATGGGAATTTGAGAACACCCCGAGTATGCTTACATTATAATTTTGCAGAGGATACAATACCTGCAATGTAAGTTTTTTGAATTCATTTCAAAAAAATATACCTGGAATTTAAAGTTTTTAAGGGATAGCATAGGTCTTATATGAAAGTACCAAACATCTCTTTAACGAAAACAGAGTTAAAAGATTGATTAACTAACAATAAACTGCCTTTTAATAAGACGATGTTATATGACAATAAAGTATTATGTTTGCTATTACAACCATATTCTCAATGCTATAGAATAAATATGGTTTTCCACTTATTATGCTGCGTCACCTAAATACTTCCTTTTATAGAATTTTTTTGCAATGGCTTTAAATTGTTTTGAACCTTTTTCGTTAATTTTAATAATAAAATATCTTTTAAATTTAATTTGTGTATTATTTGAAGTACTTATATGATTTAGGTCTGTACAAGCGTACAATTTACAAAACTTTAAAGTCTAGTAGAGTCCTGAAGCTGAAATGCTATCGTATTTATTTTACATTTTTGATATTCTCTGGAAAATTACGCAAATTTGGATACCTCTTGCGATAGTGTAGGTAGCTTAAAAAAATTTATGCATAGACGGGACACCCTAGATTGTACACTTTACAACAATTTCTCTTGTTTGCCAAATATTTTACTCATATCACGTTTAATATTTAACTAAAATCAAAACAAAAGCATTTTAAATGAATTAATTTGAGTTTCTATCTCTGTGTAACCTTGTCACAACCTTTTTCTCTGTAACGTATTTCACCTATACAATTTTAGGAAATATGGAAAAATTAAATAAATAATGAGAAAAAATAACTATTATGTCTAGTATGCCTTTTATCAAAATTATAAAACTGAAAGAGCAATAATGCTTCATTGCTAAACCTTTTATTCGGTTTTTTATTAGCAATTCAAACTTTTCCACAATCTATTATGATCCAGAAATTATTCTGAATTCTCAATATTAAATACACATCGAGTGATCCTGCCATTGCGGTGTACGGCCCAAATTCTCTCTACTCTATGCACGTAATCTAATGTCGATAAAATTTGACTACAAGGCACAGCGAATGAATAAAACAGTTGAACGTCGACTATTTTTATTTTTATTTGCCTTAATACAGTTCTATACGAAATGGCCGAATCGTTTCGAGATGAACACAACGCGATTTGAATGGCATATTTCTTTTTAACATTTTAAAAGAAGCAGACCTGGATGACAAAGACCTCAGAATAATTTCAGAACTCTACTGGAATCAGACCGCATACATGAAAATTAACAAAGAAGAAACATATCACATAAAAATACTGCGTGGAGTTAGACAGGGATGTATCCTATCGCCGTTGATATTTAATATGTACTCAGAGAAAATTTTTAACGAGGCTCTTTACGGAATAGACGAAGGCATCCTTCTAAATGGTGAAATAGTAAACAATGTTAGATATGCCGACGAAACCATGGTGATAGCAGATAGTTTAGAGGGACTTAAGAGGCTAATGGACAGAATAAATGAGTACAGTCAACAGTACGGACTAAACATTAATACCCACAAAACGAAACAAATGATTATCAGCAAGGAGAATATAAATGGGGCTCATCTATACATTAATGGGACGCAGATAGAGCGAGTGAAACAGTATTGCTACCTGGGAACTATTATAAACGAACAGTGGAGCAATGTATAGGAAATAAAGTGCCGCATAGGAAAGGCAAGAACGGTCTTTAACAAAATGAGCGCCATCTTCAAAAGTCACAACATATTCCTAGATACAAAAATGAGACATTTGAGATGCTATGTTTTCTCTGTGTTGTTGTACGGGGCGGAGGCATGGACGCTTACAGACACCCCTATTAAAAAACTTGAAGCATTTGAGATGTGGCTTTATAGAAGAATGCTAAGAATATCATGGACAGCAAGGATCACGAACAAGGAAGTTCTAGAAAAAATGAAGAAGGAATCAGATATTGTGTTTACGATAAAACGCATAAAATTGCAATATCTAGGACACGTTATGAGAAATCAGCACCGTTACTCCCTGCTGCAGTCTATATTGCAAGGTAAAGTCAAAGGTAAGCGGGGACCCGGTAGAAGGAGAATATCATGGCTGCGGAATTTAAGAACATGGTTTAAGAAAACCTCATCGGAGCTGTTTCGAGCCGCAGCGAGCAAGGTCATGATTGCCAATATGATTTCCAACATCCGAAACGGATAGGAACCAGAAGAAGAAGATGTACAAAGTGATGTAGAGTAACATGTATTCCAAGAAGAAGTCGAAATACGTGAGGAAAGTGACAGTAGTATTGTAGAGGATGATCTTCTTGAAGCTTAGTTTTTTGAGAACCACAGAAGTGCTTCGTATTCTGTTCAAAAAAACGCCACAACATAATATAACTCACTAATCTCCCGGACTTACTCTTTTACAAGGCTTGCCGACGCGGCAAGTAAATTAGAACTTGTGGTAAACAAGGAAAAAACCAAATACATGTTGGTTTCTAAAATCTCTTGAAATATCTAACAGAGAATTCAAATTAACAACCATATCTTTGAATAAGTTAAATTATGCACATATCTTGGATCGCTAGTAAACGCAACAAACATGACAAGCGACGCAATAAAAAGACGAGTAGCAATAGCAAACAGAACTGTTCACGGTCTCCAAAAACATTTTTTTTTTTTTTTTGGCATAGACTTTTAGTCATTCAGCCAGACTCAACATGGTAAAAAAAAGATTGTCTGAGTTTATATTAAAATAAATATACAAAACAGGTAAACAGGGTCACTCTCTTCTCGCCTAGGGGCCCATCAAGGCATTTTTTTTACATACAACACTAGGCCACGGTAAGAAAGTCCAAAAACATTTAAAAAATAAAAATATAAAACGTGCAGTAAAGCTCAATATTTACAAGACCTTAATAAGACCAGTTTTAATAAATGTGACTGAAACTAAAAATGATGAAAGACTTTTTGGTATTTTTGAAAAAAAAATTTTTAGAAATATTTTTGGGGCCGTAGATAAAAATGGGAGATGGCGTCGAAGATACAATTTTAAACTATATTAGTTATATACTGATTAAGATATTGTGAAATTCGTTAGAGTGCAGAAACTTAGATGGGCTGGACACATTCCTAGGATGTCAGATCACAAATATACGAAGATATTAACACTTTCAAAACAGAGGGCACAAAAAGTGAAGGACGACTACGAAGGAGATGGATTGATGATGTGGAAGAACACCTACAGATTCTAAGGGTTAGAAGATGGAGAAAAGTTGCCAGGAATCTACAGGAGTGGCGACTTCTTTGTGAACAGTTTTTTTGGTTTGTTCTTTTTAAGAGAAACAAAACATGTTGTAAAAATAGAGTCTATCTGTTTTCGTTTATTAGTTATAAGGTTTAAAACAATTAAATTTTTATTAAAAAATTCCTGCCTTAAACTTCGGATTATCATGTTGAGTTTTGTATTCACCGGATCAAAATACATAAAAATTAATTGTGAAATCTCATGGATCTCAATCGGCCACGAAGCCGTTTGCCTCTAGACTATAACTAAATTGTCACCCACTATTTTTCGCTTATAACAATATAAGGCGAGGCGATTGTTTAATTTAAAAACAACTAATCAAAAAGTCTAAAAAATCTGAGTTCTGTAAATGCACTGCATTAAAATTAGTTATATAGTCTAAGTCTCAAAAGGAATAGACATACAAAAGAAAATTACTGGATAGAGCTTTAATCCCTTAATAAAAAAAATGTTCTTAATTATTTTCAATAATAAACAAATAAAATAATTCCAAATCTTATTGCACTTGCGACCAAACATTCTAGAAAAGCAGCACACACCAGTAAACTCGATGACCAACTAAGTAAGACTTTACGAAAATGGATTGTCGCTTGAAGTGCTTCGAAAACGTTAATGCAGATGTAAGAGTTGAAACACTTGCCAAATTCATAAGCATGCTTACCAAGGATGCACAAAATTCATACTTACAAGGGCTCAGGGGAAAGTTTAAAAGAGAAGACCTCGGAATCAAAATCCAAAGAATAGAAGATATAACATTAGTGACTCAAAAGAATGTACAGAAATTCTACACGACACAACAAATTTGTTGTTAAAATGGTGGAAACATTAAATATTTTTGAATTTAAAAGTGGTGGCCTAAACATTACAACAAAACGTGTTTGTCTACCGATTCAATGGGCAGAAAAAAAATGATAAAAAAGTCACTTTCCAGATTTCTAACTACTACTATTTTTTTTTATTCTTCAAACCAACCAGAAACTGTAACAGTATTGGAATATATTAATGGTTTTATTACTAACAACTTAAAACTTAGATAGAATTGCATTTGTATTAATAGTTCTGGCCTATCCGGATGGTAAAGTACCAACTAACAAAAAAAAATTGAAGATATGCAAAAGCTCATGGACTACATACCAGAGAAAAAAAAGATCATTTTTTGAAGAGATTATGTAGTGGCCTACTACTGATGTAATTAATGATAATGAATGCTTAAAGTTTGTTTGACAGACAATAAAATTTACAAAAAAAATATTTTTTATTATTTTTGTTGTGAAACAAAAAAAGTCACTTTTTTTTAAACATAATATGACTAAGAAAAAAAAATTTTTACAAAAAATATGTACCTAATACATAATGTACAGGATAGTAAAAGATTATTGCAACAATTAATTTTTAAACAGTTTTTCTTACATCCCTTTAAAACAGTTTATTGTAATTTACTCAAAACCTTAATTTTTGACTTATGTTGCGGCTAAAATGACCGATTCAGTTGTCTTTGTAGACTTTAAAAAGACGTCCGACTCAGCAAATTAACAAAAACCCTTAGTTTCCTTGGCTAAATGTAAAATAGGCCATGGACCAACTAAGCAACAATCAAATTTACTTACAAGAACGCAGTACATATCGTTCAAATGACAAATAACCAATACATAAATAAATTCAACATAGACAGAGGGGTAATATGGTGTTCATTATGAGCTGTAAAAAAAATTGTGCCATCAGTAATTTTCGTTAGTCATATAGACAAAATATACTTTTAGCTTTTTACCAATAAATTACTACTATAAACATTTTCTTAATTCTACTAAATACAAACACTTTAGAACTAAAATAAAATAAACTTAAAAAACAAATACTTTATAATAAAACGCTGATCTTTTGTGCAGACAACCCTTTTTTTAGTATCAAAATAAAACCCAGTAAAAACACTTTTATCGAATCTAGAAAGTAAGCGATCGAAAGCAAAAACAGTGAATTTCCAATTAGTCGTCATGCTACAACTAACTTCACGATTCTGATCCTCACTAAGACAAAATAATCGCGAATTTCTAAAAATTTACTGCTACAGAATCGTTTACCCTGAACAGAATTTTATTTAAAGGGATTAAAAGATTTGCTACAATTAAGCACAATTTGTAGTAAACTTAATCGACTCTCTGGAGACAGATTTCGACAATCGAAGTGAATAATAAAATATACTTTTCAATCAGTAGTTAAGTCCAACGATTCTGATAAAATGATTTTTCAGAAAAGTCAATATTCTACCAGGAAAGATTATATTTTTTATGGTAGATTTTAAAATTTAACTTCACCTCCTAAAGATTGTCTTTTTATGTTATAGTGAATTTTTTCATTTCATTGTTATATCCTAATTACTAAGTTCTCGGGAAGAAACGGGTTAAAAATTTAAAACTTGACGTTTAAGCAACCATTTTGGAGCCATAATTAGGAGGGATATGATTCCGTTCGAGTTCACGGTCTCAATCTGCCTGCTCCCCTCGCTCATGACGTACCAGTATCTTGTTGTGCAGAAATACGAGAATAGTATCTTAAATACCCAGAAAAAAATCAACCTGAATTCCAAGAATATATAACCCGCCAAAAATCTATAATCTGTGTCCCCTATAACCCATCGTCAGTGTATACAACTGCCTCACTCAGAAATTGGCAAAACATCTCACCTTATCCTTACAACCATTAGTCGAAAACGCCTGATTCTTTATCAAAAATTCTTTAAATTTCATGAATCTTCTGAAAAACATTTCTATTTCACACTCAGATGTACTAGTTTGTTTTAACATTGTTTCTTTACTCAGTAACATTCCTATTGATAAAATCATTTCCATCTTGGACTCTAAACATCAAATTCCCCAAGACACATTATCTCTTATAAAACACTGCATGTCTAATACATACTTTTCATTCCAAAATAATTTATATCGTCAAATCAAAGGTGACCCAATAGGATCCCCCCTCTCTCACGTACTAGCTGATATCTTCGTAAAACATTTCGAAACAACAGGCATGCCCTCATCAAAGCTCAATCTCAACCTCAATCCCAATCTCAATCCCCGAAGAGGCAAAGGCCTAAAGCGGGGACTCTCGTAAAAGAGAGAATTTTACGGAACGCTAGCTAAGCTTAATCCCAACTGATGGTTACGGTGCGTTGATGACACCTTTGTCATTTGGCCCCATGGTAAAGACACATTAGATCTCTTCCTCTTATACCTGAATGGAATACATCCCAGTATTTAATTCACGATGGAAGTTGAGTCTGAATCGTCTTTGCCATTTCTTGATGTTCTTATGCAGAAACACCTACCTCACACTTTTTTCTATCCCGTATACCGGAAACCCACCCATATAAAACGTTACCTTAATTCCCAGTCGCATTATCAACCATCCCAACTCAATTCGGTTATCAACACTTGTGTTTCCCTTTGCATAAGACTTAGCGACGATGATCACAGATCATAATAAATTAATTTAATAAGGCAAACACTCTTATAAAACGGCTATCACAAAACGCAAATTAATAGGACCATTCAAAAATATCTAAACACATTCCATCCAAAAAAGAAACCTTGCCACCTGATGAAACCAAAATCTTTCTAACTTTTCTTAAGGGTGTCACTAACAAGATAAGTAGAAATATTAACCCTCTAAACATCAAAACCACATACACTACTTATTCCAAGTTGTTCAATCTCGTCAGATCTGTAAAAGACCAAATCCTCAATAAAGACCATGGTGTCTACGAGATACCTTGGTCCAGTTACACACGAAGATATATAGGACAGACAAACTAACGAATCTAGAACCGTATTCACGAACATTCTACTACTTCAGCATTAGCCCAACATCATATTCAGAGAGGTGACAAAATAGATTTCGAAAAATCAAAAACCATTGCTTCTATCTGCTCTTTAAAACCAAGAATTACTCGTGAAACCATAGAAATTAAAAAACACTCTAACAGCTTAAATACGTGCGATAACGCTAATAGACTGCCAGCAACATGGCCACCGCTGCTATATCGACCCTCCGCGCTTATCGATCCCACTCAGCTACACAGGGTAAGACCGATCGAAACCCAGCACTGAGAAGTAGGCAGATTGAGACCTTAGTGCTGTTTAGCGGTTGTCGTATTTCAGCTTTAGGTTTTTAAGTTTAAACCTTCGTTTAATAATCTCTATCAATAACAGTAACAGTTATTTATACTAAACAAGAGATTGTAAGAGATTATAGCAGGGTTTTATAAGTTGTTGTTAGCAAACCGCATTATTTATCATCAGGTACATTAAGCAGCATCCTAAACGACAAAACGCGGGTCCCAAAAGCATTTGTAATCTTTAACTGTTAATATAAAAAACCCAAGGCACTAACCATTAACTACCCATCCACCATGACAAGCTTGATACCAAAATGAATAGACTACACTTAAGATATTCTCCATTATTAAAGACTACAGTCTTACATCAGAAGCGTTTTAGCCTTATTAATGCGTGGAGAAGTCACTGGAAGAGCTACTCATTATAAAAAGTACACAAACTGGCCTGTATCGATCAGATATCGGCTTTGAACTGTCCCGCATGGACAATGTTGAACAGAACAAGAACAAGCAGCGGTAGATGTGCTGATAGCTTACATAGATAGGGAAAAGCCCTTACTTCTGAGTGTGACTGTGGTGCGCAACGACAGACTGTTCGTCACATTATTGAAGAATTCCCCCGAAGGCGTTTTTTACAAGTTCCTCAATGCGACCGAAAATACTTTAGATTATATTGATACACTAGATGTTAATTTGTATTACTATCATTAACGTTTTCTATTTTTTTCTATTTCTATTACTTTTAATTATGTTTTCTTATTGTTTTCCATATTACCTTAATAAAAAGAAATAAAAAATACTAATAGATGGAACCATTTATCTTATTTTTATTCTTGTGTTTATGAAGGTTGTTATTAGTATACTAAAAAAAGGTATTTTAAACAAATCCTTTCCTTATATTTGTCGGTAAGAGCAAACAAAATCTATTTCCCATTTCCAACAGTTGAAACCCATCCCACTTTTCCAGTTGACCCATTTCACAGCGCGAACTTCAAAAATATCAATTACAGCGTGAAAGCACGCGAAATTGACGTTTATATTTCACGTCTTTTAACTTGTCACTGAAACATATAAACCTGTCTAAACGTGAAACAACTTAAACCCTTGTGGTCACTGCCAACGGGGCGAAGGTTCTGCTTTTCAATTTTGCTCTAATAAAGAACTTCAATCCATTTTCGTAAAGTCTTACTTAGTTGGTCATCGAGTTTACTGGTGTGTGCTGCTTTTCTAGAATGTTTGGTCGCAAGTGCAATAAGATTTGGAATTAGTTTATTTGTTTATTATTGAAAATAATTAAGAACATTTTTTTTATTAATGGATTAAGCTCTATCCAATAATTTTCTTTTGTATGTCTATTCCTTTTGAGACTTAGTCTATATAACTAATTTTGCGATAGGTGCGTTAACGTATAAAAAACGGATTTATCAAGAAACGTCAGTATTGCCAAAAACTGACTCTGAAAAAACCGATTCCAGTGTTAGTTGTGTGTGACAAGTGACTTGTTGTTACTTAACTTGCAAAATGCAACATTTAACAAATGCTATGAAATCCTATTTCGATGGTAAATACTTATTTTGTTGGCACTAGGATCAACAGTTCTCATTTACACCTCTAAAAATTGGTTATTTGCATATTATATTTTATTTCAAGTTTGTGAGAGTAAGCTATGATAAGACACGAAGGTATCAATATTTATAAGTTTTTTTATTAAATATTAAAGAATATCTAAAATAGGAATAAAATTACAACAAATTTTCACAAAAAAAAAACAATACAAAAATCAGATATTCGCAAATTAATTACGACAGCATTATTCCAACTCTGACAAGAATGTCCTTGCAACACACGTTTGCCCCGTACATTTTTGTATCGTATTAGGTTTACCTGCTTTACTTTTTTTTCATTCGACATCGTTTAATGTCAGTTAATTAGGTAAATTTATTTATTCCTCGAGTGTTCACTTGCTCTAGTTCTCGTCGATGTATATGAAGATTTTAAATGAAAATTTACAGCGACGTATCAATTTGTAGCCAATTTTCCGAAAATGAGAAAACTCACATACTTTATGGAGGAGATACGGTATGCAAAATGGTCGCTGTATGCAACTCTGGTTTATTTATGGATAGATAAATTGACTGATATTAAAATGGTTTTTTAATATATCTGGCAACATGATGAAAAATAAACACATAGTCATTGGAAAATAGATTTTTAAACAGACTCTGTAATTTTGCAATGTAAATAAAATTTATGATTTGAAATAGTGTTTGTTGATCAATCTGTTATTTGTCTTAATAAATTTTGCCTATTAAATTATTTTATTTTTCAAATTATAGAGTAAAATAACATTACGTACATAATAGTGTGATCCGACGAAAATTTGACCCTCCCCTCAGAAACTCAGTAACCAAGAGTTTCTTCAAAATAAAAAAATACGTTAATTTGTATTGGGAGGGGAGACGATTTTTCATGCAAAATTAATGCTCTCAAATGTAACCCCTACTGCCCCGCATCAGCCCCGGTTTTTTTTAAGCAAGTGTGGTTGAGTGGCACATAATTTTAAAGGTATTCTTTTTTCCACCCGACACTCGACACTTTTTTTAATTTTCAGAATGGAATAACTTTGAAGGTAATTTTATATTAAACTCAGTGATTTAATAAACACAATAAAAAAAACATAAAATTTTATTAAATTAAATCATTAAATGTTCAAAATAATCCCCTCTGACCTCCATACTCTAATACAGTATATTTTCAAAGCCTCTTCGTACATTTGCAAATACCTGCGGTGTCAATAATCGACATTCTGTCACAATTATTTGTCGCAACTTTGCAAGATCTGCAGGCGGAGTGGTTTATATTTTTGATTTTAGGTATCCCAACAAAAAAACCAAAGTCGAAAGATCCGGTGATCTGGCCGGCCACTCTATTAGACCCTTTCTGCCAATTCAAGTTCCTTTGAGATTTCCTTTAAAAAATAATGGTCCAATAACGTGATTCCCTAAATTGCCAATTTATACATTTAATTTGTAAATAAATTGTTATCATCTCTGGTTTGTTCTTATTAGACTCTATATCAAATCAAAATCGTCATCGTGCATCGTTTATAACATTAGGACGTTTTTTTAAGGATGAGACTAAAGTGCAGTGATTTTCATTCTGGCCATATTCAAACATGCTGCTATGAACTCTTCTACTTTTTACAGTGAGAAAGTCTAAAGGTAAACCCCTTTTATTTTTTCTTATTGTGCCTACAACAGTAAGTCTGTGGTTCACAAACAGATCATTTGCCACAGGAATAGATGTAGGATAATTGTCCACTGTAATATTTCGACCAGTATTATCAATGAGTTTTCTTTTTACAACGCTCGATGCATCATTTTGCAGTACGTAGGGGCCTTCTGGTTGTTTCCCAGCGTAGATCTCCATACTTTGGACATAAAATGTTCATGCATCAACCAGCGCGTAGATTTTAATGCCCTACTTCTGAGGTTTATTTGCTATATATTGACGAAAACGGCACTTACCACGAAAACCTTCCAACATCTCGTCGATTTTGATGTATGGCCCTGGAGTGTAATACTGATAACATTTATTTTTAAAATTTTTAAATAGCTCTCTAATAGAAGGTAAATTATCGACAGCTCTCCTTTCTGGTCTGGATTGACGATCATCAGAACGAATACCTCGCACAAGGACATGGAAAAGCTTCTGTGTCAAAGTAGCAGCAAAATATGCAGGTGCTCAAATGCTGCCCCTTTGTTATTTCAGTCAGAAGTCCAATGCACGCAAATATTTTGTGGAAATCTGTTGCCGGACAATCTTTTTCCAGTTTATACGATTTCCTCATACCCGCAAGTTATTTATTTGTATATTGTCTGGAGGACTATCAGGAAGAAGAAGTTTTCAACAGTACAGAAGAGTACAACATTTTGATGCTACTGCTTTTACACCTGAAAGTTAAATCAACATTTTGTCTTTTTGTTTTTGATACAGGTTTTGTCATTTTATGTTTTAACCAAATTGTTTCATCTTTGCCAATAAATTGAGGAAATTTTGAGCGAACTGTGATTATTGCTATAGGTTCATCAATTGCGTCACATAATTTAAAATTCTCATCGTTTTCTCACTGCTCTGTGTCCGTCTCATAAATGCTATGTGCAGAAGAGCCCAAACACTAAAAGAAGATTGGATTCGAAGGCAAACCACCTAGGTACTCCTTTTACACAAAAAAACTCCACGACGGTATGAACAGGTTAAAAAACGGAAAAGCTGCAGATGTGGATGATATATGCAGTGAACAAATAAAGCATCTAGGCCAAGGAGCAAAAAACTGGATCTTGCAATTTTATAACCTGCGAAATTCCAAAATCATGGAGGAAATCTAAAGTAAAAGTTTTGTTAAAACCAGGAAAGGACCCAGAAAACCCCAGTACCTACCGACCTATCTCGCTGTTGTGTCACATTTTTAAACTATACGAGAGATTCATACTCGCCAGAATAGAAAAAAATGTCGATAAGCACCTCATCCTACAACAGGCAGGATTTAGACCTGGCAAATCTTGCACCGGTCAAGTCCTCGCACTAACAGAACACATTGAAGAGGGCTTTGAAGAAAAACCTATAACAGGGGCTGCTTTCGTAGATTTGACAGTAGCCTATGACACAGTAAGGCACAAAACATTGCTTCACAAATTATACGACACTTTCAATGACCACCATCTGGGTAAGGTCGTATATTCCTTACTGCAAAATAGACGTTTTTTCGTTATGCTGGAGGGTAAAGTAAGTAAGTGGAGAGGTGGAAGTGTTTTAGCATCAATGCTCTTCAATATATACACAAACGACCAACCTACGCCGACCGAAACCAAGCAGTTCCTCTATGCTGACGATCTTGCAATATGTGCTTAAGGAAAGAGTTTTGAATAAGTGGAGAAGAAACTCGAAACTGCCCCAAAAACAATGACAGCGTACTACCTGCAGAATTCCCTGAGACCCAATCCCTCTAAAACCCAAGTCTGCGCTTTCCACCTTTGCGCAAAGGAAGCCAAGCGAAAACTCCAAATTGTGTGGAATGGTAATACATTAGAACACACAAACCAACCTATATATCTTGGAGTAACTCTGGACCGGTCCCTCAGCTACAGAGAACATTGTATAAAAACGAAAGGAAAAGTAGCAACTAGGAACAGCATACTCAGAAAGCTAAGAAGAAGTAAATGGGGCGCACGTCCTGGCGTTTTAAGAACAACGGCACAGGCACTGTGTTTCTCAACTGCTGAATATGCGTGCCCCGTTTGGGGCAGATCTGCCCACATCAAACAAGCTGATACTGCGCTAAATGACATACGCAGGATAGTAACGGGGTGTATGAAACCAAACTCTTAAATCTATATAAAGCAGCGGGTTTTGCAGAACTTTCAACACACAGAGGCGTTGCAGAGCACATAGAGAAAATTAACCAGATCGCGGACGAGCGGCATGCCCTATACAAAGCTCGAATACCACGAAAGTGACTAAAGTCTAGGAAAAGCTTCCTGGAACAGTGCAGGATGAACTGTTCCACTGAGGTTTCCTCTTCTCCAGGTTCAATGGACTGGCCAGTCCCTAGACTTTAAAACGTGGAAAACTATGAATCGGATAAGAACGGGGGTCGCTCCAGTAAAATCAAACATGGCAAAATGGGGAAAAATCGACCAAGATGTGAACAGTGACTGTGGAGAAACACAGAATGTGGAACATCTTGACACAGTTCATCTGGAACAGAAACTGTTCTCATCGATGTACCCACGACGATTTGTGGCTCGCCAACAAAGATGGAACCGACGTAGCCCGATATTGGGCCGAAATTTTATGAATGACATGTCCGGATACGATAAAGTAAAGCAAGTATGTGCAGAAGAAGCGTCATTTTCTAAGTCAGAATATTCTGATATCGAATCTGCTTTTACTTCTTCGTACAACTTTAAAAGTTGGTTCCTGGTTTTAATGTCGAAAATATCCATTCTGGAATAAAAAATAAATTTATTTATACTATTAGCATAGAATATATTGAAAACAAATAACATGTTCATAAAACAACAAATAAAAAAATAAAAAGTATGGTTAATATAATAATATTTGATAATATTAGGTATTTTTAGAAATGTTACTTAAAATTTTAACTATTTTTCTCTTCAATCAGCTTTTTGTGACAAATCGTTTACTTAACAAATTTACGTACGCAAAGAGTCCAGGGCCCTGATTCTAATTGAGATTTCGACTCAAAACATGTCGAAATTAATATGGCGACGTCGAAATGCGACTTTGCGAACCTTGTGGATTTCAGCTGAACTAACCAAACGACGTCAGTAATTTTCGACTTATCGAAGTTAATTTCAACTTCAAGAAAATGGTTGAAATTTCATTTCGAGTCGAAATTAATCT
Organism: Diabrotica undecimpunctata; assembly: GCF_040954645.1. NCBI lineage: Eukaryota > Metazoa > Arthropoda > Insecta > Coleoptera > Chrysomelidae > Diabrotica > Diabrotica undecimpunctata. The sequence goes on from NC_092808.1 coordinate 156,940,132, forward strand.
GACATGACTGACTGGACTGGGAGAAGTGAACTTAGGTTCAGTTTAGGTAGGCGGTGTTTTGATCATTGCAAGGAAAACTGGGGCAAAAAGTATCAATATGGCTGTGTTTTACGGACATTTGCTAGTTTTGGAGGAATTAGAGAGGTAAGATATCCGACGCTCATAACGGAGGATAAGAAGAATGTTACGGGATACTCAAAATTCTTTTTCACTAAGTGATGCTCAATTTAGGCAGCAATTCCGGCTTAATAAACAAGCTGCAAATTATTTAATAAGGGTATTAGTAACATATTTGGAAGAAGGAGTTTATGCCTCTAGGATACCCAAAATGTTTAGGGTTAGTATTACTAAGCTGCAGTAAATTTAAAAATATATTAGAATATAACCACTAAGTCAAATCTTAGTCGTTATAACTTAAGGATCTCCCACATCGCCTTTTTTTTCTTGGCATCTTTTCTTTCAATTCAAAATATAATTGAGAATGGCCAATATTTATGATTTAACAACTCAAACAAGAAAAAAAAAGACGTTCACGTAACGTAAACAAAACAAACATTCAACAAGCGTAGTGCAGCCAATAAACAACAGGGCCAACCCAAATTTTCAGCAGTGTCAAAATGATAAAGTAAATATCCCCAGTTTTAACTAAAATCGAAATAAATGAGAATAGCTAGCGATTGCGACTGTCATGGCGTAGTCGCTTTTAAATTTCGACATCGAAATGAAATAGAATCAGGGCCCAGTATAGAGATTTTTTCTCACCGTCCGTCACCCACTAGATATCGATAGACACTAAATAATAATGGTCGTCTTCTCACCCCTCAAAATGTTACAATCTTAATCCCAGAATGTCGGTGAATTTGACGGTTTGTTTTTTTCCTATAAAATGCTGGATTGGAGTAGTACGGCCAATATTGGCATTATATAATCTCATCTAAAACTGGGAAGTACGCCCAAAAAATCATTATATGTTCTCGTCTCAAACCAAATATTCTCTCGCAAATTCAACAATGTAATTTTAGTCATTTTGGAACTTATATGCACACTACGTAAAACGCCTCTATCATATATATATATATATATATATATATATATATATATATATATATATATAGCAGAAAATAAAGAATAGAGTTAAATTTAGTTAAATAAGTTTTGTCACACAAAGTATTTTTGTAATTTTGCTACATAAAATAAAGTTTTTTAAAATTATCACACATTATTTACTATCAATTTCCAATAATCCAATTCCAATTGTCTCTTTGACAATTATAATGTCAAAGAGACAATTTCCAACAATCGGTATAGACAAAAAAGAGTCAAGTAATAAAAAGGTGCAATTTGCTGATTTTTACTTCGAACATAATATTCTACACATTCGCTAAAACTCGTACCGACAAATGAATATCATACAGTTCTATTAGAATTAAGTGCAAATATTTGTTTAAGCCGAATACTAAAAATTTCAAATTAATTTCAGTAATGAAAATACCCGCAGTCAATGGTTTTAGTTAAATGAAGCTTTAATTAATATTAGAATGTTAATTCGGTCATCAAGCGTGGTATACGGAACTATTTAAATTATGCGCGTACACTGTCCAACCAGTTTTATGGTGTCATTACCTATGGCAGATTGATATCCAAAGCTTTAGCTGCAGTCAAACTTTAGAGACAGCTGGATTTAATGCAGATATCAAATAATAATAGTTATGGTTTTATTTATTTACTTGGTGCATCAGTTTAAGATACGGAATAAAATACTAATCCAAAATGTATACAATGTAAAACAGCAATCAAATAAAATTATTATTACAGTAATGCTACACATTAGAAAAAATGACTCGTTAGTTACGGGGAAATTTTTAATTCTTGAATTAAATCCTACCAGGTAGAAAGTCCAAACAAATACGAGTGTATAAAAAATCAAAAAATCAAAATGAAAATATTCAAGTTATGCTATTCTTCTGACAAGTATACGTGGTAATACAATATGTTAAACCTTAATAAATTACTATGATTTGGGCTACTGCAATACTTAAGTTGGAAGACAAAGTTGATAATATATCAGATTTTGTCGGACAAGGTATTCTACTGGACTATTCTAATTAAGTAGATAGAAAAACGGGTCAACACAATTCGGTTTTAAGGGAGGACTAGGAACAAGAGAGGCAATTTTATGTTTGAACACTTTAATACCAAACTGTTTAGATCAACGAAAAGATGTCTACCTCACCTTCATCGACTACGAGAAGGCATTTGACAATGTTAAACATGATATTATGATGGAACTACTACATAGGGCCAACATTGGCCAGAAGGAGATCAGAATTATTCAGAATCTATACTGGAACCAAATGGCAAAGGTGAGGATTGATCAAGACCAATATACGGATGAATTTGAAATCCGGAAAGGTGTCCGCCAAGGCTGCATTCTCTCTCCGATGCTTTTTAATTTATATGTTGAAAATATATTTGCGGAAGCATTAGAAGACACGGAATTAGGCATTAAGGTGAACGGCATACCAATTAGCAACCTACGCTATGCGGACGACACAGTGATTATAACTGATAAATTGGAAGATCAGCAGTTATTACTTGATAGGGTGAATAGCATAGGTAAAAAATATGGCCTCAAAATCAACATTTTGAAAACGAAATATATTTTCATTAGCAGAAACCCTCCAGAAAACCCGATAATATGCATAGGTGACGATCGCATAAAACGCGTGAAAACTTTTAAATACCTTGGCACCACAATCAATGACCAATCGGATAAACAACAAGAGATAAAAACCCGAATACAAATGGCAAGACAAGCTTTTGTGAAATTCAGACCGCTCCTATGTAATCAAAACCTAAATTTCGAAATACGCTACAGAATGGTCCAGTGCTACATATGGTCCATCTTGCTTTATGGCATGGAAACGTGGACTTTGAAAAAAACATCTATCAACAAACTTGAAGCATTTGAAATGTGGTCATTAAGAAAAATGATGCGCATACCTTGGGTGGATAGAGTTCGAAACGGTGACGTCCTTAAGAGAGCCGGTATGGAAAGAGAACTCTTTAAATTAATTAAAAAACGCAAGATTGGTTACCTTGGGCACATATTGAGAGGAGCAAAATATGAAATACCACAGTTAATCATACAAGAGAAGATCGAAGTGGGAGAGGAGCCGGCCGCAAACAATTATCCTGGTTAAGGAATATTAAAGAATGGACAGGAATACACAATACAGGCGAGCTGTGTCACGCCGCCAAGAATAGAATTCTAGTAATGAGATAGTCGCCTACGCACTTTGGTGTATGGCATGTTAAGAAGAAGAAGAAGATAGAAGAACATGATCATAAACATCCCAGATAACTTTTATATGTAGAAGCCACCCCAAAAATAGTAATAATATTATTGGTAATACCATAAGACAATCAAAGATATCAAAATACAGTAAAACTTTCCACTAACGACCACTCTCTCGGAATCAAAAGTTGGTCGCTAAAGAGGAGTAGTCGGTTAAGGGAGAACATAGGTAACTTAAAGCAACTAGTCTTCATTTTACGTTGTTTATTTACATATACAATATAATTTCAAATAATTTTAATTTCTATTTATTATACATATAAATGAACAAAATGACATGAATTTAAGAATAGGTTGTATACTTTTTTTGGACACTGAATAACAAAATTTCATTTTTAAAATAATCAAAAATTTAAGATTGCTTCATACTTTTTAATTCGTTTTTAAAAAATAATACATTAAAAGCTTAGATAAATAGTTTTTAAGATGTCAAAATTGTCAAACTGTCAAAACATAAACAAGTATATCGATAGCAACAAAACTGGATAAAACCATCAGAAAATGAATAAAAAACAGAAAAGAATAAAGCAGGAAAAAAAAATTAAACTATACTGGTAAGAAATAGAAACTGGATATATCTGAATATTATAATAGGTTAAACAGAAATAAATAATATAAAGAACAATAATTGACAAATGACATTCAGAAGAATTCGCCACATCCACTATCGCTCTCTATCGCTCTTCTATTTCCCATTGTACTCCAATTCTAGATAAATTGGCTTTAACATCATCCTTCCATCTTTTTCTCAGTCGGCCTACATATCTTCTACCATCTGTTCTTTCAAAAACACTATCTTTAACACTCTGTCACCCTCTGATCGTACCACGTAATCTGCCTATCATATTCTGTTTGCCTTGATATGTCTAACTATGTTTTCAGTTCCATACAGAGTCACCAATTCAGCAATGCGGCATCTTCTCCAATCCCCTGTGAATTCATCTCTTTGAGGGCCAAATATTATTAAAAGAACCTTTCTTTCAAATACTAGAAGCTTATTGATTTCCTGCTGGTTGAGAGTATATGTTTCACTGCCATTATGTAATAATTGGGCGAATAATCGACTTGTACAGTGTTAATTTAGATTTTCTTTTTAGCAGCTTCGATCTTAATAATGTTGAAAGAGAGTATAATGTTCTATTTTTTGCAGCTGTCCTTGCTGAGACCTCTTTTCTATGTGGTTGTCCGCTGTGATTATCACCCCCAGGTATTTAAACTCCTCTACTACTTCGAAGTTGTGATCATTAATACTGATGTTCTGCCTAACTCTTGGTCTTTAATTTTTGGTTACTACCATTTATTTCGTCTTTTCTTCATTTACTCGGAGACCCAGACTCCTCCACGAGCTATGAAAACGCCTCTCGCACGTCTATTGTAGAATGTGTGACTGCATCTATATCATCAGCAAAGGCCAGCAACAGTTTTAATCCTTGATCAGCAAATCCTCCTCTCAGCTTAGACGATATTTCACTTATTGCATATTCTAAAGCACCATTAAACAGCAACGGTGAAAAGGGGTCCCCTGCCCAAGTCCTGAATTTATACCAAATGGCATCGATGTTCTGCTTCCTATCTTTACTTGCGCATATGAGTCTGTCACGCACATTTGCGTTAATTCAACTAATTTTCTTGGTATTCCCATTTCTAACATTGCTATCCACAACTTGCTTCTTTTTTAATGGAATCATATGCTTGCTGGAAATCTATAAAAATTGGGTACACATCTTGGTTGAATTCCCAGTTTTTCTCTAATATTTGTCGGATGGTAAATATTATCTGATCTATAGTTCACCTTCCAGCACGAAAGCCGCATTGGTAGTCACCTAGACTATCTTCTAAATATGGTGTGAGTCTCTTCAGCAAGATAATTGATAGCACTTTATATGATGTGCTACTAAGCGATATACCTCTATAGTTTCGTGTTTGCTTCCTTTCTTATGTATGGGAATTATAACGCTTCCATTCTATTCTTTAGGCATTTTCTGTTGTTGCTATACTCTTAGAATGATGTCATACAATTTTTGGTGTAAAAGGTTTCCTTCTTTTTTTTAACAACTCTCCATTTATGCCATCATTTCCTGGTGCGTATGGTCTTCTAGAGACGCGATCGCATTCTTTACTTCCTCAAGTATTGGTGCTGGTATTTCGATATCTGCAGAATGAAACGTAATATCTGCTTTCTCCGTCTCACTATCAATATTTAGTAAATTCCGAAAATATTCCTTCCATCGTTAGACGATTTCTGTTTCTATCATTATAAGTTCACCTGCTTCATTTCTCATAGGCTGTGTTACTCCAACATTTGCACCTCTTCTGACTGACTTTACTTCGCTAAAGAATATTATTACACTTTTATATAGATAAATTTTAAGAATTTCTTAGGACCTCTTTTCTAACATTACTGTTTATTCATCCGTTGAATATATACAAATTGTTTAATTATTTCACTTTGTTCACATTCAAAGTTTATCCAAAACAATATACTTACCAAAACTACACAGAATAATGGATAGTCCATTCGAGTCTCCAATTTTCAATGGAGTATCTCCATTATTATTCAAGATAGCTTTACGCTTCGGAACGGTTTGAATCAAAACTATTATAATTATGCTGTAGTCTGAGTATGATTTAATCGCACAGGGAAATAGTGTATTTGTTATGTAGAATGTGCTGTACATTTGTACGGTTCGTGGTCTGAATGCGAGGTATCTTCCTGAGATCCGCAGATATACCTACAGAATCGTATATATTTTGCTCAGGAAGTCATTCCATTTTTTTTGTGTATGTTTGTTATGATTCGCTTTCGATGTTGCCTTAATTAGCACATAAAGATTTGGAGTAATATAACAATATTTCATTGAATTCATTTAGCTGATTATAAATAAACGAGTAATGTGTATTAGTTAAACATTATCTTCAATAGTATTTCTTGTAACAATTAATTACTACATTTTATTTATACATACGTGACTTCTATAGTACACAAAAACAAACATGAAGATTCATAAGAAACCAACGAAAAAAAATCGATTATGACTGTATACGTTACGAGGCTTCATCTAAAACTACTTTAAAAAATCCGTTTTCAATCTAAATTTTTGAGATTACCACTGTTAAAACTTCAGAAATTTAGTTAGTAGTATACAACGTAAGAACCACCATTAGATTAAAGACGATAGAAACTATCCTTGAACTGTATTGCAAAGATATCATCCTAGAAACAGCATTCTTTCACATCTGCTACTTTGGTCTTCCTCCTAACAAAAATCTAAAACCTCTACATCCCTTATAAAACTAATAAAGTTCATAATGTTCAAAAAGAATCAACTCAATGTATGGCTTAATATAAATGCTAACTTTTCTCCATGGACAACTTTTCCATCAGCTACTGACTTAATATTTACAAAGTATCTCAAATCAACTACAAACTCCTCAATATCTAATCGTCTATTCATTGAAATTCTACAACACTATCCGAACTATTTGCAAATCTTTACCGGCGGAGTGCCTCTAAAACTCTCAATGGTCAAGCTGCTGTCTACTACTGCAATAAAAATTATTAGAGCATATGTCGATACCTACAAATTTCAGTGTACTTACAGGCGATGCAACAGCTATTTTGAAAGTTCTACTCTTCTTCAAAAAGGATATAACGATAAAGTGCATTATTACTAGGATTATCAAAAATTCTATTTTACAAACCATTAGAAAAGGAAGCTGCTTTTATTTAGGCACCTTTACATACAGGTATCTACGGAAATAAAAAAAGCAGATCAACTGGTAAACAAAAGTCAAATGAGCTCAAGACACATTGTAAAGTTGAAAACATATCCTTACATTGATTCAAAGAACTAGGTCAAAATTCACTTGGCACCTAGTACATGGCAAAATCATTGGGAAAAACAATGTACAAAATTAGATATACTCTGCCTAAAAATAAATGCTTCTTAAATAATAAATCCTTCAAATAGAAGAAAAAGGGATAATATTAACCGTCTAAAAATTGGCTATATGACCTTAACATACAGATACCCAACAATAAAGCAACCACTACCAATTTGCTCTGATCCAATAACCAATAAACATATCCTGCTTGATTGTCTGCAATTCATGGAAGAAAAAGATCCCACGGAATTACAGATAATGATTTCCAAACATCATCATGATTCTGGCTTACAACCCTGCATGGGTCCTATCCTCTTTCCAGATTATTTCTCTCCAGCTGTCCCTATCCATTGCCTTCCTCGGCCAAGCACGTATTCCCATAATTCTCATGTCTTTATCGATGTTATCAAGAAACCTTGTTCTCGGCCTTCCTCTTAAACTCCAACCAATGCGTCTATCAAAGAACGTTTTTCTAGCTGAGTCATTTTATTTTATTTGCGTAATATGCCCTATCCACCTCATACGTCCTATCTTATTATGTTTTACGATATCTATGTAACATCCTAACATGATTTTATTACTTTTTGTTGGAGTCCAGGTCATTGAATCATAATATGTTAGGATTTGGCATATTATTGTTGGTAGAGTTTTATTTTTGTATTTCTCGATATAATTCCAGATTTAAGGAGGAGATCGAGCCCAAAATAGCATCTGTTGGCAGTGCCAATTCTGCGTTGAACATTGACGTTGTTTTCTATAACAAATGGTCGTAGGATTTGTTGTCGAGTGGTTATTTTCGTATACTTCGTTTTGCTGGTGTTTACCATTAAGCTCCTTTTTGTAGCTGATTCTTTTAATGCTACATACTCCTCTCGTACAGCGTTTTTCGTTTTCCCAGCAATAATGAGCATAGGCAAGGATTTGAACTGATTTATTATACATTAAACCAATGGCTGTAATTTGTAACATACGCATTACTTTTTCCTGAGCCAGATTGAACAGTATACTGAAAAGAGGTCCTGTCTAGCGCAACAAGTTTTTTGATTCAGAAAGTTTAGACAGTTCCCCCTGCATTCGTACTCTACATTGAATTTTTTCAAGAGTCAGTTTTGTTAAATTTACCAACTGATTTGGTATCTTTAGCTCTTACATTGCTTTGAAAATTTCTGTTTTATTTACAGAGTCGTAGACTGCTTTGTAATCCATAAATATGATGAGTATCTATGCCATATTCCAGTGTTTTTTTCTAAAATTTGTCTCAGGGTTGCAATCTAATGAAATGTCGATTTACCACCTCTGAAACCAGCTTGTATTTTCCTACTATCCGTTTTGAATATGGTACCATACGGTGACATCATCATCATCAGCCGTTTTGAGTCCACTGCTGGACAGAGTCCTCCCGTAAATAATTCCAATGCATTCTATCTTGAGCACCCTGAATCCAGTTGTGCTGAATGCGCTTGGTGTCATCTGACCACCTTGTTAGAGAACGTCCTCGATTACGATAAGCATCGTGTCTAGGTCTCCATTTCAGAATTTCCTTCGTCCACCTTCCATCTTTTAATCTGGCAACATGCCCCGCCCAGTTCCAGTTCAATGTTGTAATCCTTTGAACTGCGTCAGTAACACTAGTTTTTCTCCTAATTATTGTATTTGATACTCTGTCTCTGAGGGATATATTCAGCATTGTCCTTTCCATCGCTCTCTGTACGGTGACATAGTAATGTGGAAAATATTTTATACGCTGCATTTAGAAGCGTTGTTGCTCTGTGGTTAGAGCATTCAAAGATATCTCTTGATATCTCAAGATATCTCTATATCCGGGAGTATTCCGGGTAATTTGTTTCTGGCTCGTTTTTTACCTTCATCTTTAACTTCATCTGTTCCCCTTACTTCATCTCTTTCATTTTTCAGGTTTTCTTCTTCTTTCTTTATATTAAATGCTTGGTTTCCAAACAGTTCTTACCAAAAAAAAACTCTGCAGTGTTAACCTATTTAATCGACATCATGTTATACAATTCTATTTAGTAGAATATTTCTTGTTTGCTATATTTACTAATACTAATAACCCTGAGCAGAACTTCTTCTTCTTCTTCAGTGCCTTATTGGGTCCGGATGTTGGCGATCATCAAGGCTATCATGGTTTTGTTGACTGCTCTGCGAAACAGCTCCGCTGAGGTCATCCCAAACCATTGTCGGAGATTTTTCAACCACGAGATACGACGGCGTCCCGGTCCTCTTCTGCCAAATACTTTACCCGCATAACCCGCTTTACTGCATAACGAGTTGAAGAATTCGATATTTTTCTTCGTTCCGCATCACGTGGCCGAGGTACTCAAGCTTACGTTGTTTAATTAAATTAAGCACTTCTTTTTCTTTTGTCATGCGCTGTACGACCTCAACGTTGGTGACATGGTCCACATAAGATATTTTTAGTATCCTTCTGTATATCCAAATCTCGAAGGCTTCGATTCGTTTTTCAGTGGCTTGCGTCAGTGTCCAGGCTTTAACTCCATATAGTAACACTGGAGGAACGTAGCACCTCACTATCCGCATCTTGGTTCCCAAACTGAGATCACTGCAGCACAGCAAGGATCTCAACTTAATAAATGTAGAACGTGCCATTTCAATTCTGGATCTAATCTCTTGAGCGTAGTTCCATTGTACGTTGAGGGTAGTTCCGAGGTAAGTGAATCTGTCAACTCTCTGGATCTCTTCGCTACCTGCCATTAGTGCCCCGGGTTTTAAATTTGTATGGCTGACAACCATGAATTCTTGTCTTCTTAATATTGAGGTTCAGTCCGTATGTTACGCTCACAGTTCCCACTAGGTCTAGTAAGGCCTGCAGATCGTTTAGGCTGGTTGCTAGTAACACAGTGTCATCGGCGTAGCGGATATTATTGATGTATTCACCGTTCACTCAGATTCCCATGTCTAGGTTTGTGAGGGCTTCATTAAAAATCTCCTCAGAGTATATATTGAAAACAGTCGGCGATAGCACACATCCTTGCCTTACTCCTCGCATGATCTTCTGAGCAGAACTGATATAATAAAACTATCGCATATTAACCGTAAGCGACAATATTTATCTAAACTTTACACAGGCAATATCTGACAAAACTCGTATGTTACATAATTTAATTTTAACTTTTACTTTTAAGAGGAAAAGTAGTCTCTAAAAATATGCGCTTTGTCGCTTACGATGTTTTGTCAAAAAATCCTCGATATATAAATATCGATAAAATTTATCTTTCGCAACAGCTGCTACGATTAAATCTTGTGAAACTCCCTAAAACAGTAATTGACAGCTCTTTACTTATATAAAATTTTACTGAAATTCTTGTTCAATTTCTGCCGGAAATTAGAAACAACGTACAGAGGTTGTAAATTGAAATATGTCAATGTTCGCTAACTTCACCAATTATATCGTTTAGTTAGATGACTAAAGCCAAACACAATGTCATAAGGTAAGTAGTATGAAGTTTTCTTGTTAACTATAGGTAAAATTAAGTTAGACGAACTGCGGAAAACTTAGACAAGCGCATCTCTGTTAGGAAATAGGTCAAAAAGTTGTTACAAATAAGTAACAGTCTAGATCAAATCACTAAATACTACTTCAAGAAAGCAACTTATGTAATAAAATAGTTGATTAATGGGTTTAAATAAAACTATTGAAAAAAAATCGATTAATGGAATCTCAGTTAAACATTATACCAAATATTTACCTTGCGATTATTCTAAAAAATTTTTGAAATTTATTATAGATAGATAAAGATTAACTTAGTATTTTCTAGGAGATGTAAGAACAGCTACACATTCATATATTCAATACAAAGCTATTTTATTATGATGTAAAATAGAATAAGACTGCTGCAACAGGAATTAAAACAACGGTTTGAATTTATTTTATGACACTTATATCGAATCAAGCTGTCTTTGGCGAATGGTTCAAAATGATTCGGTGCCTGTTATTCAGGTTTTTTATTATTCAGCGAGTGACAAGAGCATGTCCCATTTTTAAGTCCGTCCATCGCTATCAAAAACTTCTGGCATCTTCTGTTCGTGGCGGACACCACATGCGTTTTTAGCCCGGCACAAGCCATGAAAGAAGAATTAATAATCCACACAATTTGTCTGTGACAGCTTAACGTTTGCTATTTATTCTGGTAGACGATCTTTTCGTCATGTTATCAGGTCAAGCAATCTTCTATCGGGGGCCACCTGTAAAAGCAATACTTTACAAACTGTAGGCTGCTCATTTTTTTACATATCCTATCCAAACTTTTTGCTATATACTAAGAATGTTTCCTTGGTTAGGTTAAGATAAACTACCACATTGTGCCAAATAGAGGTGTCATGTGACCATTTTATTATATTTTGAGTACTAATCACACGTTCAGTACAAATTTAAGATAAATAGTTTCTAACATGTGCATTATGTGAAGAACCGCCGTCTTGTTGAAGATTTATATTGATTTAAAGATATAGTGCAGGAATAATTTAATTTTTCAATAATTGAAGATCTGTTACTGTGTTTAGATTTCCTTCGATAATAAAAGGACCAATAATATGATCTCCCAATATTCTTATCCAAACATTCAACTTTTGTGGATACGTTGTGCGCAGAAACACACTCCACAGTTCTTACTCACTCACTCCACCTCTGCTTATTTTCCTGAGACGAATAACGTATAACCGATGGGTTGTGTTTCTTGTGAATTGTAAAGGAGAACTCGTTTGTAGACAAAATATTCTTTAAAAAATTACTATTTTCATTGCATTTCTCCATCCTAATTTCACAGAATTCCATCCGTTTAAGATGATCATCAGGAAATATTTTTTGAGTTGTCTTCACTGCATTTAAATGGCAGTTGTTTCTTTTCAAAGTATTCCTCAATGTTTTTTCATAAAAGTCAACTTCATTCAGCCAACGCACAGATCTGGGTTTCTCTAATTTTTGGTTTTTGACTAATCTTCTTTTACCGATGTTGATCTGATAATAGGCAGCAATTTTTATGTTTGTCGTTGGAACAGTCAACTTTTCAAATTCATGAATAATGGCCAATATAGTTTTTTATACAGGTACTAGCCTTTTGCCAAAATTTGTAATAAAAAAATTAATAGTTCTGTATAAAATGGCCCCCAAAGTACCATTTTAATATTTTTACACCTTTTGAAATTGTGTAATAAATGTGGGTACTAGCTTTTAATAATGTAATTGAATTGAAAACAATTGGGTTTGTTGTTCGGTGTAATGCTATGATTGCGTTCACTCATAATATGAAGTTCATAATATTGAGTCCATATATTATAAAAGAAGAAATATTACACGCATTAAAAACAATGAAGAGTGGAAAAAGCCCTGGACCTGACATGCTTCCTATCTTCTTCTTCAGTGCCTTATCCGGTCCGGATGTTGGCGATCATCAAGACTATCATGGTTTTGTTGACTGCTCTGCGAAACAGCTCCGCTGAGGTTATCCCAAACCATTGTCGGAGATTTTTCAACCACGAGATACGACGGCGTCCCGGTCCTCTTCTGCCAAATACTTTACCCTGCATAACAAGTTGAAGAATTCGATATTTTTCTTCGTTCCGCATCACGTGGCCGAGGTACTCAAGTTTACTTTGTTTAATTAAATTAAGCACTTCTTTTTCTTTTGTCATGCGCTGTAGGACCTCAACGTTGGTGACATGGTCCACATAAGATATTTTTAGTATCCTTCTGTATATCCACATCTCGAAGGCTTCGATTCGTTTTTCAGTGGCTTGCGTCAGTGTCCAGGCTTCAACTCCATATAGTAATGCTTCCTATAGAAATCCTAAAAATTCTAGATAAGAAGCACATTGATGTGCTCTTAACCAAATTTATAGTTCAGGCTTATTACAAAAAGAGTGGTTACCGTCAATGTTTATTGACTCCCTAAAAAGAAAAACGCAAGAGAATGCAGAGATTATCGCACCATTAGCTTGATGTCTCATGTGCTAAAGTTACTACTAAAAGTCATCCATAACCGAATATATCACAAACTGGACATAGACGTTAATGATACACAATTTGATTTTCGCAAAGGCCTAGGAACGAGTGAAGCTCTTTTTTCACTTAATATACTGATACAAAGATGCCTGGACGTCAATCAAGATATATACGCATGTTTTATTGACTATAATAAAACATTCGATATAGTACAACATAAACAATTAATGAAAGTCCTGAAATCAAAGAAGATTGACTACAACGACCTCAGGTTCATATCAAATTTATACTATAAACAGCGAGCAAAAGTACGTGTTAACGAACAGCTGTCAGAAGAAATTAAAATTAGATGTGGAGTGAGACACGGATGCGTATTGTCGCCAATTCTTTTTAATGCCTACTCCGAAGAGATCCTGAAAAACGATGTTGAGGGTAAAACAGCTGGAATAGGGTTAAATGGAGTTCCCATTAACAACATTAGATATGCGGACGACACTGTGATCTTAGCCGAAAATATTGAAGATCTTCAGAGACTGGTGACCAGAATAGCGGAGGATGGAAAAGAGTAGGGTCTAACAATGAATTTCAAAAATACGAAATTTATAAGAATATCGAAAACTCAAAGAAATAACGAGAATCTTCTAATAAACAGAACCAACGTCGAACAAGTGGACAAATATGCATATCTGGGAACAGTCATTAACTCCACAAATGATAACATTAAGTAGATCAAAATCAGAATAGAAAAGACTAAAGCAAATTTCAACAAAATTAGAAGAGTGCTCTGTACAAGGGATTTAAAATTGGAACTAAGAATTAGGTTGGCGAGGTGCTATGTTTTTTCGACTTTATTTTATGGAATGAAATCTTGGACCTTAAATGCGACATAAATGAAAAACTGGAATCATTCGAGCTATGGCTGTACAGAAGAATTCTGAAAATATCGAGGACAGAACACGTCACAAACAAAGAGGTTCTGAGAAGGATGAATAAAAAAATAGAAATTTTAAATTCAATTAAAACAAGAAAATTGGAGTATCTCGGACATATTACACGTGGAGAGAAATACACCTTGCTACAACTGATTATACAGGGAAAGATCCAAGGAAAGAGAAGCATAGGAAGGCGTAGAATGTCATGGCTGCGCAATCTGAGAATGTGGTACGGATGTACATCAAATAAACTTTTTAGAGCAGCCGTCTCAAATATCCGAATAGCTATGATGATTGCCGACCTCCGCCGCGGAGATGGCACTTGAAGAAGATAATATTGAAGGGAGTCTCGCGAGCCCCCAAACACAACTACACTATACACTAGTCACTGAATTGCTGCTACTGGGATTAGCGGACGGATCATTTATACCATCGATGATGACATGGTTTGAGCCGAGGTTGGCGCAAAGATTTCTAATGGCAGAATTTTGATTCGAAATTAAAGCGATATTTTTTTTATGAGAGGTCTACATATCGAACGTAAGAACATAATTACCTCTCTCTTTTTCTCTCTCTTTCTCTCTCTCTCTCTCCCTCTTTCTATATATATTTCTATCTTATATACATATAATATATATATATATATATATATATATATATATATATATATATATATATATATATTATATGTACATGTAGGGAGATTGAACCAGCAGCCTCATACATAATAATACCACGAAACATTATTATCTTAAGTTAATATTTCAGCGATGCCGTATAAATATTATAATTACTTGTAATGTCTTCGTATACATAAATAAATACACCAGTATCAAAACAGCGGCAGAATTTCTAATCTGAGGACTTCTGAAAGTGTCTGAATTCCACCGTCTATTTGTTTGTGTTTGTTTATTTCAGTAAATAAAGGAGCTACATGGTTAGTCAAGTTGGATTTACGGTCTTGATATGCAGATGTGGGGAGCAGATATTTACCAAAATTAATTCAAACAAACTCCTCTACGTGCGGCAACTATCCTTTGCCGTATCAAATTTAGAACAGAACGATAATAGCAATTACAGATAAAATCGATGACCGTGCGCCAACAAACAATGCCCTAGCAGGCTCTTTATTAGCTTAAAGTGGAACAATAGGCTATTGGGTTCTTATGTAATCAATAGGCGTGAGGAGAGGGCACGTGTTTTCAAATTAAATCTCATATAGAAGTTGGACGTTAATTGTTAAGTAGAGCTGTGGAAATATATTTATATTTTTATATAAATATGTAAAAGTACTAGTAGAACTGGCCTTTACAGATTGTAATTAAGATTTTACAGACGTGTGGAAGAAATATAGTAAGTGTCATATAAATCAGATCTTCCATTATAAATTATTATAAAAAAACAAACGATTAAAATTTAAATAAGATTGAAATAACCTACAGGGGTGAATTAATTAATAATGGGTTGATACATCTTGGTAGGTAACAATTTCTTGGATGCGCGTGAGCACGCTTCTAAGTAGGTGGTCAATATTCTTCTGGTACATCTTGTTCCATGTCCCATTGAACTTTCTTCAAAGTGCTTCTAGAGTTTGAGTTTGATTTGCGAAGTCTGAGACCCAAAATGTTCCACACGTGTTTAGTTGGAGATAAATCTTGAGATTTCAGGGACCAGGGCAAAATATTGAATTAAGCCTGTCCAAAGAGATCCAATATGACTCTCATTGGTTTATTCTGCTAAAAAAATTAATTTTAGAGTACGCCTGAAGCTAAGGTAGTTGTCATGTTTCCTTTGACGAAGATTACAGGTGACCTCGACTCGAGCCATATGCGATGGTACTCCATATCATGACCCTAACAGCACGGTGGATGATAAACTGGGTATTTTGTTTTTTAACACGTCGTCCACTGACTATGACTCGGCCATCATATATCCCAAAACATAGTCGAAGTTTTCATTACTAAATTCCATTTCTGGTCCCTAGCCAACAGTTCTCTGCACTGTTTAAAACCATAAAGCCAATTTTCAGAGTTAAAAGATAGCACTTAGTGTGGACGATATGATAAAAAAACAAAAGTACCAATTTTACGATTAATTGTTCTCATCCAAATCGGTCTGCCATGTTCTGCAAACCATTAATTTGCAATATCTTTAGTTCAATATATCAACTAGTTCTTTAGAGTAAAGAAGTTCGTTACTCAGTTTAGAGTACTAAAAACTAAATTCACTAAGAATTTTTACCGTGATGAATAGCATGTGGAATGCAAATTGTTGATTCCCTTGTCGACTAATTTATCAATTTGTAGAAAGCACAGTGGTAAAAATTTTAATTTAGTTTTGCCAAGTAGGAAATCTTGGGATTTCTAGTGTTGTTAAAATTTTATTGTTATTATAGAGTACCTAATACAGTACTTCAAAAAATAGAAAACTTTGCAAAATACTAATTTTTTCATTAAAATAAACAATTTGAAATTTTAACATACGATCTCGTCATTACACAAGTTTTAGAACAAGACAACTTTGGAAAATATTCACCTGCAGATTAGTTCATAAATAATTAGTTTATTTTGATTTACAATACTAGTAAAACAATCAGGTTCCCGTGTTTTTTTGTTTATCCACACGATATAAATAAATTTAAATAGTCACATAAAACAGTAGAAATTAGAACCAGTTTTGTCCTGTTATAAAACCAAAATATGGTTTACAAGTAAAACAAGAACAAGCAGGTTTATGTTAGAAAATTTATAAAGAACATTATTAGATAAAAACTCCACCTTGCTGGATTGCTTACACCTTTCGTTAAACTAATCAATTTATATCTCTCTCATCGGACGATCAAGATCAAAGTAGGCGATATCTTATCCACATCCTTCTCTTCACAAGCTGAAGTACCCAAGGGCTCAATTCCTGCTCCAATATTATACACAGACTAAAATAGTGACATCCCCCGCCCAGAGCATCATAGATCGGAGACCCTTGTACTCTATGCTGATGACACTGCTCTTCTCACATCGGGATCACACAGAGAGCGTGGACAATTGTCTGTATTCGAAAAAGCGCAAAACTATTTAGACAGAATTATTAGGTGGTGCAATAAATGGAGGGTGACCATAAATCCGTCTAAAATACAACTAATTTTATTTAAATTTTCAAATTGTCGCGATGTCCGGGGCCGAATAGCTCTGTTGGGAAAAGACCTTATTCTCAGAAACTCGGTTTCCTATTTGGGAGTCCATTTTACAAAAGTTTCGTTCCCTCCAGCTAAACTTCTTCACAACACTCGACATGACCTCCCTGATAAGTATTTTGAAATCTTAGAATCAACCCCCATCAAATATCGCATCTAACTACTTCACGCCAAAAATGCTGGTTAAGAGCTACTCCTATTGTATAGCTGGTAACCCCTGAAGTACCTCCTTCGACATGTCCGGGGCACAAATTACCTAAATTCCTCTTGTGCGCTTCTTAACACATCGTCCACACAAACACGCCACCTTCTTAACCCCAGTTCCTTAGTAGTCTACTACTTCTCCACACATAACATCATTTATCACATTTTATTATACCTCCATTACTCCGAGAAAAAAAAGGGCACCCCTTCCCTAAAGAAACGAAAAGCTTAAACAAGGTTAAAACTCTGGAACCAAGAACATTATGATTTAAACTGGAAGAGTATTGAAGAATTAACCTATTTTAAACTCCTTTTCGAAGAAGACAACTTTGGAGAATATCCACCTAAAGTTAACGATTTATGCTAACCTGTACAAAATTACCAGAATATGTTGTTTAAATTTAGTTCAATAATAATTTGTTATAATAGACAAGTAAAAAAAGTGTGGGACGCCAAACCAATAGGGAAGAACAGAAGAGGAAGACCCATTAAAGAATGGAACAGTGACATCTCACAGATACTGCAGAGTAAGGGTAAGACTTAACAGGAATCAACACAGATGGCATCCAATAGGAAGGAATGGAGAAAGTTCGTTAAGAGCTAGGACACCTCAGAAGACTGTCAAATATTATAATTTAATGAATTGTATTTTAAACGGTCCAACACCGAAAGGTACAAATGGGTCTACTGATTAAGTAAGTAAAGTAAATAATTTGTTTACTTTCAACAAAAATAAAACATAATTTAAGGTTAATGCTAATCATTTATCCTTTTCTTCAATCATAACCAAATAATTCGTTGTATTTGTTTTATATTCTATATTAATTATAATGGAGTTAGCTAAACTACTATCAAATGAATGCATGTATATATCGTAGTGCATTTTTGTAAATGCACTACGATATATATCGATATATCTCGTAGTAATTTTTGAAATATGAAATGAAGAGTGGACTAACTATTAAAGTGTTAATGGCTTTATTAGAAAAGGAAAAAAGATTGTAAAAACTTGACGTGGTTTATGTGCCGCCGGAATCAGCTGAAGTTTCCGATGTAGAATACATCGATTATATATTGTTATTGGTGAAGAAGGAATAAAATCAGATATTGCAGGTACATATTAAATAGAACTGAAAGGGAATTCTAGCCATTCTTATTATAATATTTCTCTGTACCACAGATCCAAACGTCAAAAGAAAGAACCAGGCAAAATAATAATTTCAAATTTGTCCCAAGTTTGGTAAAACCAGGTACTTCTTCGTACTCAGCCGTGATTGATATTTAGACGATATAAAAGCCAGCCATGGAGGCCAGTCGTGATAAAGAAGTAATTAAGAGCATTCTATGTTTTAACAAATATTTATGCATCGCAGAATAAGCATTACAATTTATTATCTAGTTATTACACTTTACTTTAAGTTGATATGTATTGGTCGAAGGATGAGTATAAAGAGATAGATAGATTTAGTTCAATCAAATATAAAGAGATGAGAACACCGCTAGATCAGTGTCATACGTAGTACATGGACGCTAATTTAAATTTTCTTTATCACATGAGACTAGAATCGACAATATTGGCCACCATTATAAAACGAGACAATACTAGTACAAGAAAAAAAGTAAGATGTGCAAAAGTAGGTAATACTATTTATTTATGTAAAAAGTGCTGTAACAAGTAGCTCTTTTAAAGCGACAGACTCAGTAAAACACAGGTTTAAATAAAAATAAATCTATTAGTTTCAACGTATATACAAAAATTAAGAAAAAAAAAAATAAAATGTACGCTAGGTCCCCGTCTATATCCCGCAAGAGTGGATTCCCCGGCGCGTGCCTGTAAAAGAAAAATTATTATTACTAACAAAAATAATGGAATACGCGAATTCAATCGCACGCAGACTTGTGCTCGCTTCCACTTCAATCCAGCGGAAGCGCCAAACGCACTCGCAAAATTCGGTTGTGCAGATCCACGCTATAACGTTCAATGCACGATACCCCGATACCCACGGTTTCTGCTTGATTGAGGACAGAGTATAATCCTCAGTACGGAAGTCTCTCTGTCCGGGTCGGCTCGAAGATTAATACACCAGCGAGCCAGGGAGCCTAGAGCGCTAGCCAGAAGACTAATCTAATTCCGCCAGTCGCTCGCCTTAAATAGCCGCTCCGGATCCCATCTCGTCGTGTCGTCGTGGAAATGGGTGCGCAATTATCGACACTTCCACGGTTCGAACTGTTGAACAGCGCATCGGTACAGTGCTAAGTTCATCTACACCCTGGATGTTTCGAAAATTTTCATCTTAAATGAGAAAAAAAAATTTTAATTGTAAATTAGTCTTAATTTGTGTTTTTAATGATATCAAATCAACTTACCTCAAGTTTACTATATCTACCTCAAAATCTATTGAAATTTAATACCAAGGTCTTTCCAAGGACGTAAATATATAGACCAGTGAAATTTTGATTGAATTGAAGTTTACAGATATTTCAAACTATTTATCGAACTCTTCCAACTATACGCTCGTAAATCGCACTAATTTATATTGTTACAGGGGCAAATTTTATGGAACTATCTTACTTTTCACTTATTTACATTGGCGAAGCATACACAATAAAAATTACCCCGGTAAGGATTTGCTTTTGACATATTATTTGTTTGAAGTACGTATACATTTTATTATAAAGCTATTATGCAGGGTAAAATCCGAGAAAGAAGAATACGGGAAGACGAAGAATATCCTGGCTTAAGAACTTAAGGGAATGGTTTGAATGGAGTAGTGCAGAACTTTTAGAGCGGCAGTCAACAGAGTATTATCTTCGGATAGTTTTCTTGTCAAGAAACCTAATTAATTTAGTTTTCGTTAAAACACCTCATAAAACACATCATTTTCATTGCATTCTATATTTTTATTTTACATTTCTTTAAAAATTTTTAACTTCCTTAAACTGTTTGCCTTTTTTATTTGCTTGCTTTATTTTTTTTATAAAAACATCTTTTTTAGAAACAAAAATGTTTTCCTTTAAATTTTCATAATTTCTTAGCTATTAAGGTAATTTTTAAATGTTGAAGCTCATGGGTATCATTTGCACTCTGCTACAAAAAATTAATATAATAATATCAAGTTATCTACATAAAAAAGAAGCCTAATTTTCAAGCCCTCTCCGGCCGAACTAATCAACGTGAATTAAATTAGATTTCACCCTCTGATCAATTATGCAGGCCGAAACGGATCAAAGACTAAGAAGAGAGTACCTGCTTCCGGTGATTTATGGAAGATCCTGCAGCTGGTGAATCCCAGGGGAATATTTAAAGAGCCGGACCAACGATGATGGATAGTTGTTTGTATAAATTCGATTCCGGGATTCAATCAGAACGCGACGTGGAATAGAAGCACCGAATGGCTTTTGGACGGTTTTTATTACCCGGAAAGGGATGAGTTAAAGTTTAAGTTGTGTTAGGAAATTGTTCGAGTGAAATGCGATATTTTTTCGATGCGAGACTGTTTTCGCTGTCGGTTGGGGTGGTTTGGGGTCTTTAGGGGTTTGAGTATCGTCTCGGGTTTCGAGGTTGATTAAATATTATTTGTTTTGTTACTTAATGTTGCTACAGCAAATCGATTTATCATTTAAAGTGGTTTTTTGCCGTAATATTTTTAGCTCTTGTATAGTTTAAATCCCGAAGTAGTTCCATTATTAAAGCTACTTAATAAAATTGGACTTTTTGTATAAAAAAATTATTATTGACTACTCTAAACTTCTTAGTGTTAGCGTTTGTCACATTAATATGTTGAATGTTTAATAAAATTTATATAATTATAATTAAGGGGACTTTTACTTTCTAAATTTTCAAAAAGTCGATTTTTGGTTTTGGAACAAATTCGAAATTAAAACGAATTTATAGCTGCATTTCTAACGGTACCTTTTTTTTTCGTCTTTATAGAGGGGGGTCTGGAATCTTCAAAAGATATCTCAGTCCAGGACGCCGCCTGACTGACCTTAGTGCAGGATTCGTTCATCGTACTCCTAGCGATAGTTCCTAAGGTACTTTAAAATGCCCTCTCCTCGCCGAGTCTACGCCGAACGCCTACCTGCTAAGCCAGACCCTCCTCTGTCATCCAGCGATCCGGAAGCGAAATGGACGCTGTAAGGCCGGCATGCAGCCGACAGTGCAGAACCCCGTCATATGCCAGGTTCCATAGCGTCGGGCCCAAGACAGGTCCCTGGGGTACCCCGGCCGTCACGTCCACAGGTAACCAGGACATTCTCTCTCCTCCATTGCCTTGATTACCTCGTTCCACTGCAGCAAGGTGGCTAGTTCATGGTTTGTGTACCAACTTCATCCAAATAAGAGGAGTGTAACATGTGATCGTGCATTATCATCATGCATTAATATAATATACCTCTGACTTGTTAAGTAACCTCTTGATAAATTAACAAGGTCCGTTCAAGTTGTAAGAGATATTCCTTTCCTAAACCATTAAAGATCCTCCACTGAATAAAATCATAGGTCGTATGTTGCAGTAAACATAACGTTATATTGGGTGTCGAACAGCTCTTACACTTCTATCTGAGCTATATAAGTAACACCTAAATTTATCTGTAAATTATATACCTGTTCCCAATCATAACCATTTGGCTGTGTTCCGTTGCATGTTTTGGAGGTGGAAAGAAAATAGCTCTATGAGAGAAGAGACCCAAACCCTACTATGACCGAGAGAAGATAGGAAAGGAAGAGGCCAATTGAAAGAGGGCAAGAAGAATGCAACAGCATAGACGTTGTGGTACAGTGGACAAAAATTCGGACCCCGAACATAAGAGATTAAGTGGACTGTGGCAACAGGCGACTGGAATATTTCCTAACGCAGGTGCTCACAGGACACGTGTGTTTTAGTGCCTATCTCTCTAAGTTCGGAAAAACTGACACAGATGAATGCCTATACTGTGAAGACTTAGACACTGTGACACATACGATGTTAGACGGCAACAGATGGGCAGGAACAGAATGTAAAGAGAGACTGGTGTGCATTTTATTACAGTGAGAGACAGGATTGAGAGAATAATTAAAAATAAAGCAGGTTGGACTAGTGTACACAACTTTATTGGTGCAGTAATCAAGAAAAATTAAGGGAAAGCAAGACAGCTGGACCACCGGAGAAAGAGGGAAAATTGCTGGAAGTTGAAGGTAGAGAAGTGAGTCAAACTGTATGAGTTAGACTGTGCGAGTCAAACTGTCGGAAGAAGGAAATGCCTGTCTTCCACGCGCTACCTAGAACGAAATTGGGAACCTCTTTGCTGACAGTCTGTGGATGAATGTAGTGATGGGATTCTTTGAAAGTGATGCCGGCCTTAAAGCGGCCATTATGCTTCCGGATTACTGGACGACAAAAGAGGGTCTGGTTTAGCACGTAGCCGTTCTGCATAGACTAAGCAACAAGAGGGCATTTTAAAGTAACTACAGAACTATTGCCGGGAGTACCAAGAACGAATCCTACACTAAGGTCAGTCAAACGGCGTCCAGGACCGAGATGTCTTTTAATGATTCCAGATCTCCCTATATAAAGACGAAAAAAATGTCAAACCATTTCAGTCAAGGTACTCTCTGGTAAATTGAAATTTAATAACCGGTTCAGAAGAAAGTTTTTCTGCTAGTTTTAAATCATTAGAATAAATCATATTAAGAACTAAGAAACAACAATACAGATACAAATAGAATGTTACAGTAACATTCAAAACACTCAATACAAGATCTATGTTGCAATAAATAATTCGTACCTAATCGAATTTTGAAATGTTATACCGAATTAATTCAATTACAGCTAAAAAACATTTCGCTGTTTAATTTAATCATTTATTGGATATATTGGATATAAACTGAATTAGCAGTTGCACAAATAAGTCTGTAATGAATATTTTGACCTATTTTGCGTTAAACTGCAATAAAAATGTGTTGAATAAATTACCGACTAAACCGTTAGCTCCTCGAAACGAGATTAACGATTGAGATAGACCCTTATATCCCTTTTGATCCCTTTTAATCAAATAGTTCTATGCAGAGGTTCAAACCTGTTGAAGGGCTCATCTATTAGTATGAGTTATAAGCAATAGGTTGATTTCTAATATTACGGAGCTTGAGTACGTCGAAATGTTTTACCGGAAGTAAATTGTTAGTTTATAAAATAATTTTATAAAGTATTCCAGTGTTAAAAAAAATATTCACTAAACAGGCTTAATATCGTTTGTAAGGGTTCTTCTCTAATAGGCAATAGATAAAGAAGAAGTACTCTTTTGGTTATTTTTTAATTTATGTAATGTTGGTTTTAATAGTTTGTTGCGCCACTGTCAAATTAAAGTCTAATTTAGCTTTTGACAGTATCTCTTCTCTTATCATTATTAATTTTTGTTACTGCGATAAAAGACGTCGTTTTAATATTAGCTAAAATGTTGTTTATTTTTTGCAGGTAATGTAATTTTAATTAAGTTTTATTAATGAAACTTTACTTGTTGAAGAAACAAATATTATTGCATAAATTATTTTAGCTAAGCTAGCTTGGTAAATTTTAGATACTTAAAAGTATCTACCACTAGGCCAGATTATGGAGTATTTGTTGTAAATTCTAAAAATCGGTCGTTTCGCTTCCTATTAGAAACAATAAAAAAATTATTTGGATTGATTTGGAGTAACATTTTGTGTTTAAAATTTGGTGGTTTAGAATCATGAAAGTTTACTTACAGTTATTAATGCTAAATTACCATTTTCATATCAACGATCAGTGGTCGAAGGATTCCAAAAGCAAAAGTTTACGTACCTAGAAAAAAAAAACAGCATTATAACTAGATATATAAAAATAAAAAAAAAAACAGCAAAGTAAGTCAACTATATACCATATTATTAAAAAAATAGACAAATTATATATATTAAATCTATTCTGTTTTAAATTTTTCTATACTATTGAAGGCTGTTTAATATATTTTTTTAATCGTTGATTTAAGATATATAAAATTATTAAAAAGACCCTTTTGGACTACATCACAGAAAGTTTTCAGACTAACAAGTCCATCATCAGTGCAGTTACCAGATAAAAGCAAGTGAATCCATTAAATATGAGAATAAAATTCCTTTCAATAATTGTATTTGAGGAACTTGCTGCAAGAAGGGGGCAGCTCCATTTATAGTAACTTTTGGGAAAATAGAAAAAATGTTTTATAAAAATTTGCTCATGTATTAATTACAATAAAGCAGTTTAGTTAAAAGATAATCATATTGAAATATTTTATTTAAAATCCTTTATAAAAGGTATCTATATAAATAAAACACCTAATCAGGCTACATCACAAAACGTTTTCGGAACAGGAACAGGAACAGGAATAGGAACTGAGTTTCCTAACTTGAGTTTCCTAGTGGATTATAATCCTATTGGTACACCTGCAAATTTTTTCCTTTATTTATATAAGCTTCTTTTTGCAGAAAAAATGCAAAAAAATTTGTAGCTGCCCCTCTCTTACACCAAAATTACAAAAAAAATAGTATCCATTGTAGTTATTATTGGAAAAAAAATTTTACTACAAAATCTGTTTATTATTATTAAAAATTTACAAAAAACGTTTTTTCTTTTATATTCAAACAGAAAATCAGTCTATTCGTCTGTTCGGTCGTCGTTATCCATGCCTGAAATCTGGGAATCATGGGTATCATTACCAAAGTTATCACATTTAAGAAATTGGTACAACTCCATTTCGTTGGCTGGAACGTTGTTGGTAGCTAACTGCATTACGTGTTTGTAGTTCGCCTTTTTTGCGGATATTGATGCCTCATACACCATCAAGTTAGTTTGAACTGAAATAATATCTGTATTGTTTCTCAAAATGTAGTACGATTCAAAAATAGGGATAGCAGTTTTAACAGACACGCTGTATCCATGTGGTCCTTGCTGTAGTTAAAAACCCAGTGTTGAGAAATCTTAAACCTCTCTTTCCGAAAATTCATTATCGAACTTTTTTAAAATGGTTCTCAAAATGACTGCTAATGTTAAAGATCATATCTTGATGAACCATAATGGGTATGAAATATTTGGATGTCTGTTGAATAAACTGACAGTATTGTGTAGGAGAGAAAATATAATCTTTTTTTCGTAAAAACTTTTCTATAACACCAAAACAACGGTCACACGGTAGGGAACTGTGTCCTGGTTCTAGAAAACGATGTTGAATATTCTCCAAAGACGTGTTTCTTACAAGAAAATGCAGAAACTGTAGTATCGTTAAATTTTTATTTTGAGCTGCAGCAATATCGGAAAAGAGGTACAGTTGTCTGACATTTTTTGGAAGGATATTTTTTATGTAGTGATACATAATGAAGAAACAACTTCATTCGGTGATTTTTTAGCGGTTGTTTCATCGTAAATATTAAAATGAGCTTTGCCGGTTTTACCCAAATGTGTGCAAAAATTGTAGACCCATAGTTGACGTTTGTAGAAGGCTTCGCCGGCCGGAATCTTCAGAACAGGAAGAAAATCAAACGTAAAAATTTCTATGTTGTTATTTTGTTGGCTCAGTTTTGTCTTTTCTTTTGAGTCTGTAATAAAAAGACTTGCTTTAACCTTATGTACTTTCTTTTCAAGTCGTAAATTTTCCTTTTCGGTATCATCAGGAGCTAGATCTTGAAGACTATTGTGTAATATGTCACATCTTTTGCAGGTGTCTGAACGAGGCGCCCCAAAACTATAATAAATTTGCTTTAAAATATCTAAAATAAAAATCGTAGGTTACTTTAGGTTTATAGTTTATCAATAACACTTTCCGGTTCATTCCCTTGCAGATATAAAGTTCATGCATCTTTTTAACATTGAGATCAGGAGACAAATAAAAACGGGACGTTTTCACTCAGCTGTTTCACACGGCTGTAGTGTAACTCACATCGTGGAAAACTTTTTATGTGATTATCCACCTTTTGCAGTAAATCTTTTAAAATGTGGTTTTTTCTATTTGTATGTTTACCTTGTTTCTGTGCGAGGGTTTATTGTTGTTACTGCGTAAAGTCTCAGCAATACTATCCATTCGTTTTTTGGATATCCCGTGTATTGCTCCGAATGCACTTCTACAAACTCGTATTTTTTCTATACCCAGCTTAAGATAGTACTTGTGAGTACAACTACGCCTCTCTCGCTCACCAGTTTTAGCTCGAGTTCTGGCAGCATTGCTTGTTGTTATTGAACCACCCAAGTAGATAATTTGAATGTGTTTGTCTCCTATTTCATTAAAGTTTACTAAAACTGCTTGCTTCGGTTCTTCGTTCACCTTTTCAAAACATTTAAACTGACATTCACAATTAGGTCCACTTTGCCTAGGTCCCAAACTACTACCTTTCCAATTAACATAACTTTTTCCTTCTGCAATACACTTTTCCTTCCAGCACTTGGCTGGATCAACACTTTTTCTATTCCTCGCAAACAGAAAACTTTAAACTTCGTTTTGAAATATATTGTTGGAAGCTTGTGTTTTTTTACACGCCTTCTTTTCACTGAAGACCCTGCTTCACCTCTGGATCAGAGCTTTTTTCCGATTCGGATGGATTATACAGATCAGACGAACCTCTACCAAACAGATTAACATTATCAAAATCAAATTCTATACCACTCATTATACAAATAAATAATAAAAAACACTTAACAAATTAATTAACAGTTGTATAGAAACACACGTGATCAACTTTCGTAAAATGCACTGCGAGAATACATTAGACAATTAGAGCAATGGACTTCAATCGACTGAATCATAGACTGAATACTAAACTTCCGTTAATTCCATTCGAGGCCAAGCTAATGATTACAGCCGAAGCGTCTCGATGTTTGGCGAAAGAAGGGGGCAGCTCCGGAGCTGCATCCTTCTTGCAGCAAATAATTTCGGAGGCAGGTACATAACCAGTTATAGGTTTACCATTTATAAATGGATCTGCTTCTTTCTTGCACCAATCGATTTAACTAATTTTTTTACATAATATGCATCTATAAACTTAAATTTGACCAAAAATGTAGCTGCCCCCTTCTTTCAGCAAGGTCCTCATTTGTTTATATTTTCATCTTTGCTGACAAATTAGTATGGAGTTAAGTTTTAAACAGATATACTCTATGTCAACGCAAAATTACCAATTGGGGACGTTAACCCTGAGACTTAGTCTCTATAAGGAATCTAGGTAGCAGCTTAGGAGTGACCATAAGGAAGAGGTGGATAAGCTAAAAGTATAGATCAGCTCAATGTGCGAAAACTAAGAATAGGACGTAAGAAATTTAGCAAATCTTTATAAAACAATGAAAATCACAAAAATACGTTTGAAATAAAGGACGAAATTGAATAATTTCTTAAATAAGTAGGTTAACACAGATGAATGAAACTGAGTTATATTATTTCTTTTTTTACTTTTAAATTCCAAATTATCATTGTAATATAATAATATAATTTCCATATTCTGTTTCTTACATATTTCTATAGATACTAAATATTTCCTGTAAACTGTAAAGCCATTTACGGGGTTTTCGCACTGTACAAAACAATTCTGTTTATTAACTCCCCTATATCCTCACAACAGCCAAACCACAGTGGGTTTATTTAAGTCCAACAGACACAACTAAGCAATCTGCACAATTTGCTCTCGAGTCACGGCCTTTGTGAATACTTCCAACTTCCACTACACTTATAAACGGCCACTTCTGTCCCGACCCCAACTTTCACTCATATCGGGCGAAAATGGCGGCGAGTCAAACAATTTTCTCTATCGCCGGAGTGAAATCTTGACCGAAAAGGTCTCTGGACACAATACCCAAGACCAGGACACGATAACTTTGCTCTTTTGAATAAGTATAAACAAATGAAATTACATTAAGCTACCCATTTTAATTAAGGCTCCGACCGTAGCGAGGGTTCAACATTACAAGGCCGACAGCTTCGGCTTCGTATTAGAAGATAGTTTTGTTATAGTTCGGGACATAAATAAGAAAACGTTACAAATTGCTATATACCTATGTATTGAATAAGAAACGAAAAAATTAAACCCTATGAAGCGCTGTCTCAGGACTTTTTTAAAATGCAGTATAGAGTTGCTTTTATTGATTTTTCAAAAATTCGCCAAAATATAAAAAATTCGGCATAAGCTGTTAAGGCGTTTCACATCATAGTTTTACAAGCTTTTCGTAGGATAAAAAAGTCGAAGAATATGTTAGTAAAATAAACGATGGAAAAAATAAACTAGGTATGTCGGGTGTTGTTGTATTGGATATAGACTACTTTGGTTAAGAGGACGACGTGATTAAACGTATTTGTTTATTTTTAAACGAGTTGACGGTTGATTACGAGAATGAAGATTAAGACGCCTGTAAAGATATAGATGCTTATAAAGATAAAGACGCTAAAAGACGCTAAAAGAAGAAAAAAACGTTTATGCCGATGAAGGCAATAAAGATATTTCTGACGATGATGATAATAATAAATAAAAAAGACAAGAATTTAAATACGTGGAAGAACTCAAAGTTAGTTAAAATGGCGGCAGGTATAGAAAACCGTATAAGGAGTTTCGTCGGAAAAGACGATTCCATAGGAAAATGAATTGATATAGCAGAGTATGGGACGCTCGGGGCAGACAGTGTGGCGTCACTGTCGATAAGCGTTGAATCAGAGCATTAACCTCAGCCAACCGGAACCATTTCGTCGGGCTAGTACTTATTTGTTCCATATGCCAAATTCTCATTTTGAGATATTTACATTTAAATATTTTGGTAATATTTACTCGTTTATTTTAAAACTCAGGAAAATGATGTTAATTCTAAAAAAAAATATTTAAAATGGTGTGTTGGATTATGCCTTCAAATTTTTACTGACTCTTTAAATTTGAAAAAAAAAATAAAAACATTTGCTTATGGAACAAAAAGTAAAATTAGTACAGGAATTTGCACATTTGTTCCATATGCAATGAAGTACCAAACTGAATTATTTTATAACGTTTTAAGTAAAATATTTTAGTTTGCGTTTCTTTATATCTTATATGTATCATTCTACAGTTAGATCACAGTTTATTACATTATTTCTAATCTTATATTACTGCAACTTGAAAAAAATACAAGGGTACATCAAAAAGAAAACTCCTTTTTGCTTTTAAAATTTATTAATAATTAAAACATGTGTATGTGAAACAAACAGTAAATAAAAGTTAAATATTCTTCGTAGGTACCTACTCATAACGTAATTGAAACAAATAATTGCAGTTGGAAGAAATAAAATCATTTATTTAGTGAAGAAAATATTGTTCTGTACAATATTTTGTTAACCTCAGGCATGTAGGCAAACATAGACACGATATGCTTTATTTTTTTAGCGTCGATTGTAGGTGTTTCGGTAATAACCTGTACCATGGAAAAGTTAATAATAATATTATGATCGTTTTTGCCTTGTTTTTTAGCAGAGCCGCGTGTCTTCTGTTTATTAATTATAATAAAAGTAACATTGTCATTTTTATTAAAATCACATTTAAAATTAATATGCAAGGGGTCATCTTTTTTATAGTTAATTTGTTTAACTTTAGTAAAAGGCAGATCTTTAAAATTTAGAGTTTGGCTTACTGTTTGAAAATTTAAAAATCTTCTTTTTTTAGTTGCAGCACCTTGAGAGGTGCTTTACAGGGGGGTATATTTACGAGGTGTCTTAAGAGTGAAACAGGGCTGTATATTGTCCTATGTTTTAAATACTTTTCTATTTTACTGTGAACAGAGTCGATTTCTTGAATTAAACTATGTCCGGGCTCTGAAAATTTTTATTCAACTGTATTAATGCGATTATTGATATGTAAGAAATACTTTATAGCTAAGGCCATGTGTGAATTGCGGTTTTGGGGTCACAAGAATCCGACCATAATATAATCTTATTTACATTAGGATTTGTTTCTGAAATTGTGTTTAATAGTTTTATAAGAGCACTGGCAATGTGATTACCATTACGGCCTGAAATTACTTCATCCAATAGAGCACAGTAGGTAATTTTACCTGTGGAGCAGTGAACAGTTAAATTATATACTGAAAACTTTTTTTTTATAAAAAAAATTTGACACTTCAGCTTTTGGTAGAGCAAAAACATTTTGCATATCAAAGCATAAAACAGCAGTAGACTGGTCAAATTTGTATGCGTTTCTATCAAAGTCTCTTTCTATTTTTCCTTCGATTTTATTTTTTATGTAAAAATTATATTGTTTTTATTTTCTTTAGTTTTATTTTCAATTAATTTGTATTTCTCGCAGATATCACATCTATCCTTTTTTGGTAGAAAAAAAAACCAAATTATATTCTCTTGTAAAAATTTTTCTATACTTATATGATTTAACAGGAAAATTACTGAAGTCACTTTCTAGGTAAAGTCGATACATTTTTTCAATAGACAGACACGGATCTAAATACAATCTAACACGATCTGATCGACAGTAATGAATCTCTATATGGGGGAATGGCTCAATAGGTTTTCGTACCCCATCTACAGCTTCCAATGGTAAGACTTTCTTTACGTATTTTCCTTTCAAAGGAGTCCGAGCAATCCCTGAGTTATCCTTATAGTGTTTTTTAAAGAAATAATAAATTCTCTGTTTACTAATGTTTAAAGTAGTTAAAAAAAATTCCCTACATACTCTATTTTGCTTATTTAAAACCTCAAGGTAATATTGAAACGAATTTTGTTTCTGGCAGTCCGAAATATTTTCTGTTTTCACATACCTTCGTTTTGGTGAATTTTTTTACAAATTTTGAATAAAATGCGTCTTTTTGGCTATCACTTACTTGCCAAAAGTTTTTAAATATAACTTCCTATCCATTGATAGATACAAGTTTTCAAACACTTGGATTGACATTGCCTTGGAGTATGGTCAACTTATTTTTCGTGCTTATATTGAAGCACATGTTCTCGTTGAACTTTTTTCACATTTCTAGTCCAGTTCTCAGGATTTTTCAATCGCTTTTTTGTTTTTTTAGAAGTCTTCTTGTTGCTTGCTTGGACATCTAGATTTTCCATGTTATTTTCCAAAAGAAGTTGAACTTGAATCGCTGTTATACTTTTATTTTATGTAATCCGTTTTATACTTTTATTTATCACATCCAGTCGCCACCATACAAGAAGTAAGACACGTTAACCTCAACTCACTGCATATAACACTGGCATGGCACAAACAAGCACCGAGGCATCGAATGCGCGTGTGAAATACTGGCTTCCTATTGGCCTTTGCATATGGAACACTTAAGCACTGAAATAACCCATAAAATAATTATATGGCACAAAGTTACAAAGGTATTACAGAACAGTCTTGGCTGTTAGAGTTATCAGGGCCAAATTACATACATTATTATGTTGGCAATGTTTCATTACAACTTCTAACCCGAAAAAGTAGAAAATGTGGTATGGAACAAATAAGCACTAACCCCACGATTTGTCAACTATCAGTTTTTCTTCTTTTTCGTCTGTCATCTGTCAACGTCAATTCTTGTTTTTGACTGTCATCTATCAATGTTAATTCTTCTTTTTAGTCTGTCATCTGTCAATGTCAAGTCTTCTTCTTTTTTGTCTTATAGGTTCGAGAAAAAAACAAGTAGTGCAGTAATATATAAAACGCTGATGCATAGAAGAAAGAAGCATGATGAAAACGTACAGAAGTATGTACTAATGATGAGGGAAATCGGTGGCAGAAGTAACATAAAAAAAGAAGTTATAATACAGTATATAATTAAAGGAAGTCACGACGACCCTACTAATAAAGTAATACTTTATGGTCCAGAAAACTTTATTGAGTTCAAAGAGAAAATTAAATTGTATGAATTAACTAAAAAGCACACGGCACACAAATCGTTTAAAGCCGAGACGCAGAAAAAGAAGTGGACAAACAAAGAAACAAGTCGAGATGATAGAGGTATACCTGAAAGTACGAAAAAAAAAGAAAGAAAAGTGTTTAAATTGTGAAAGTCAGGGACACAAATCGAAAGATTGTACTGATTAAGTCAAAGGAATAAAATGTTTTAAATGCAACCAGTTTGGACATACTTCTTCTCGATGCTAGGCTAAAGAAGAGAAAGCGTAAACTTCTAGCAATATAAATATTATAAACGTGGTATATAAAAACACGGTAGCTGTGAAGTTTGGAAAACTATCAACGTCCATTGTTAAATAGAGGAAGCTACATAAGTAATGTAGGAGAAGATATTTTCGAAAAACATTTTGATAAGGTCATTCTAACTTAAAACTTGAATGGTAGGAATACCAGAAGAAAACTTTATTATTTTATTTTATGTGATCCAAAAGAAACAATGGACGTTGAAGTTATTCTTGAAAAAAATATACTAAGACAAACTGAAGTTACAATAACCGAAGATGTGATAATTGTATATAAAAAAGAAGTACTTAATTTTGTAATATGGATTGCAGTTGATAAGACGACAGAAAATGGTGATTTATAGCTGAACCATTTAAAAGAACAGTACTAGTAGAATTATAAAATGAAGCTCAATTATCACTGTTAGTTCCAAGGACGATTTTACAACTGAGGATATAAAAAAAACTAGATAAATGAGATTGAAAGCTCAGCTTAAAGGAACGAAAAAATGGACAGAAATCGTGTACATAGAAGTTAGTACAGGGAACGAGAATCGTCGATAAATGTGACAGAAAGCTAAACAGAAAAAACAGTAAGAGTTCCGATGCAGAAAATGCAATATACCTTGATGTCTAATATATAGATCAAACAATAGAGAATAGCGTTTCTCATAAAGAAAATTAGACGATAGCAGTGGAAGGTGAAAACAAAGTTACAGATCAATATGAAAATAAGACAGATAACGAAATATTTGATAGAGATGACAGAAAAATATTGGGTAAAAGTTCAGCTCTCGAAGATAATACTGTTAAAGAAAACATTAAGAATTGTAAAAGAGAAAGTGACAATGTTGGAAATAAAAGCCCAAAACAAGAACTAGAGCGTGCAGAAAATAAAATATTCTGATGAGGTGGAAGATAAGAAAGTTAGAACAGAGGATAAAGAAGTAGCAACATTTGATGAAGTAAATGTTTGAAGTAATGAAGGAATGGTTTCTTATGACGAAACTACAGCTAATGAAGTATCTACAGCAAACGACAGCTATCGGGATGTCATTATGGACCTCAGAGCATATCAATGTGTGCAAAGTATATAAAGGCATGGATAGAGAACCACTCTACCACCTGGTGTCCACCTTTGTAGCAATACCAAAAACAGTATATGCCAAAGATTGTTCAGACTATAGGACAATATCACTAATAGGCCATACCCTCAAAATATTTCTAAAGGTGATTCATGGAAGATTATATAGAAAACTAGAAGATGATATGGATGATACTCAGTTTGGGTTCCGCAAGGGACTGGGAACGAGAGAGGCATTGTTTGCTTTTAATGTCCTCTCTCAAAGATGCTTAGATATGAACCTAGATATTTATTCCTGTTTCATCGACTTCGAGAAGGCATTCGACAGGGTCCGACATGAAAAACTAATAGAAATACTGAGAAACAAAGATATAGACAGACGAGACTTACGAATCATTATCAATCTGTATTGAAATCAAAAGGCCAATATAA
This sequence comes from Diabrotica undecimpunctata, assembly GCF_040954645.1. Lineage (NCBI taxonomy): Eukaryota > Metazoa > Arthropoda > Insecta > Coleoptera > Chrysomelidae > Diabrotica > Diabrotica undecimpunctata. Next base: position 156,974,293 of record NC_092808.1, read on the forward strand.
AGATAGAAGAACAAAAGTCCGAAAATATAGATATAAAGAGAGGAGTAAGACAGGGCTGTGTTCTGTCACCATTACTGTTTAACGTGTACAGTGAAGCCATATTCCAGGAAGCGATAGCGGGTCTGGGTGATGGAATCTCTGTAAACGGAAGAATAGTAAATAACATAAGATTCGCTGATGACACCGTTATAATGGCAGACACCCTGGAATCGCTACAAGAATTGGTAAATAGAATTAACGATTATTGCATTAGATACGGACTTAAAATAAATAAGAGAAAAACTAAATTCATGATTGTCTCAAAAACGCAACATGGAAATGAAAGATTAATGATAGAGCAAACCCAAATAGAAATAGTAGAGACATATAAATATCTGGGAACCTGGGTTGATGACAAAAATGACCAAAGCAGAGAAATCAAAGTCCGAATTGAAACTGCAAGGCAAGCATTTGTGAAAATGAAGACAATGCTTACCAACAGAGACCTTCAGTTGCATCTCAGATTGAGGGCTCTAAGATGTTACATATTTTCTATCTTACTATACGGAATGGAAGCTTAGACATTGAAGAAACAACACATAAGGAAAATAGAAGCGTTCGAAATGTGGTGTTACAGAAGAATATTAAAAATTCCGTGGGTTCAAAGGATTACCAATGCTGAGGTACTAGGACGTCTAAATAAGGAGTTAGAAATTATGAACAGCATAAAAAGAAGAAAACTAGAATATTTGGGTCACATAACCAGAGGAGAAAAATATGAGCTGCTGAGAATTAATATGCAAGGAAGGATCCAAGGAAGAAGAAGCATAGGAAGAAGACGCTTCTCCTAGCTGAAGAACCTTAGAGAATGGTTTAACTGTAGTTCACTACAACTTTTCAGAGCAGCAGCTAACAAAGTGACCATAGCCGTTATGATATCCAACCTCCGATAGAAGATGGAACTTAAAGAAGAAGAAGAAGAGAACCACTCAAAATCCGAGTCTAAAAATTGTAGAAAAATCCCTACGTAAAGCCGTCCATATCGCACAGGATTGCAGGCTATGTAGATAGCCAGCTGTGTCACCACACCTTGACAAGGAACCAAGTTTAAAGAATCAGAAGGAGGGAAAATGACCAAAATTTAAGCAGAGAAAGACAATTATATTAACTAAATGCAGCATTTTTCATTATTTAACAGCAAGGTGTTGGACACGGTCTTTCATTAAATTACTGTGCTAGCCTTTGTCTTGAGTTCTGTTTTTATCGAATATTAGTCGTATTTGAAGCAAAGGTCGCTCAAATTTTTTGTTCAGTTAAGTTCAGTTAAGATTGGCTTGTGGTGTTGCATGTTCTTTGAATAAATTGTTTGTGGTTCTTGTTTTAAATGCCTTTGGTCACCTCTTCAGGACGTGGTGTGATTCTTTTGGTATTGGCGCTAAACATGTCTTTGAGTAGTGCTGGAATGTGGCTAAAATAAGTACATTAATCAAGATTATAAGTTGAATTTATTTTACGTTAAGGGCAACTGTAGCTGTATCCTGTAACATATTTTCTTCTGTCCTTGTGTAAAGCTAGAAGTGAGTTGTGTATTTGGCAGAAAAGTGGAGTTGCTTCTAGTCTGTACTGTATTTATCAAGGAGTTTGTTGCTGGCAGAGGTCAGCATTTTTGTAGGGAGGAATGGTAGTTTGCGTTTGAAGTGTCTGATGAATACATTGCCAAAAGATAAGCAGGTATTTTTAAGTGTATTTTGGGCTCTATAGTTTTGACCTCTAATATTTTGCAGATATTAAGTATTAAGGCAAAGAGAAAGCCCTATAGTTCGTAGTTTACTAAAAACTATTTTCTAATATCCACTTTAATTCCAGATACGGAAACTAATAGTAAAAAAACATTTTATCAAATTAATAGAAGAGGACAAAACGTACAAAATAAACAACCTTTACATTCCACATATCTTTATCGTTCCAGCTAATTTAGCGAAAAATTTTAATATTGTCTATACCTTTTAAAACCGAATTCCAAGATCAAAGACGTTCGGAGCAACTGTTAATGAAACAGAAATCTGCCGTAAAAGACCCGGTATGTAATTACATACCTAAAGTGCCACACACTTGAGTTAAAAGGATAGGAAGGGTCCCGAAGGATGATAAATGGAATAAGCAAGGGATATTGAATTATAAAAGGGGATACGACACTGCTTTAGAAGGTGATTTCCTTTATCTCTTTCTGAAAAATTGGAGGCATCGGAATTTTTCTGGGATTGGATTTTTTGTGATGGCTTGTATAAAAAGTAGATATGGATACGAAATGTTGCGCTGTTGGGAATCTTTGTTTTGAATTGTAAAAAGATCAGATCGGATTTGAGAAAAAATACTTTTTCATAATTTAATAAATTATATATTTCCATTTTTACTTATAAGCTAGATTTGCATTTAAATTGGATAATATTTTGGCAAAAATAAATATGAAGGAAACGTATTTGAGTATTTTGAAATGCAAAACAGGATGTAGAACACATTTTCTTGCCAATTAAGTAATAGTTATACTTCAAAGGTTAATATTACAAATTATGCAAGGAAAAGAAAACAAATGACGTACAGAATCAAATGAAAAAAGGGTAAAAAAATTAGAAAGAAATAAAATTAAAAATAATTATTATTCCAGATAACCCTGATATGAGAAAATGTATTAAAGCTGCAATTTTTTGTTATAAATATATTACTTTACTAAGAAATTACGTAATAAAACATATTACGATACTGAGATAATATTACAAATAATACCAATGGATAAAATTAAGCGTCCTGCATCAAGGACGTCAGGATCACACAGTACCATTTGTGTGGGAGCTCACAAATCAGCGTAAATGGACAAAAACATGACCTTTTTGACACGGTATATTTGTTTTCTTTATGGCAGTGTTTATTACATAATTATTTATTCCATAGAAACGAGAATTGGTGTTCCCTCTTTGACTTGGCCGTCCACAAGAGATAAAGTCACTTTTGTTGCAAGATAAAGTTAAAGAAGTGAAGTTGCAACTCGTTGTCAAAAAGCTGATCGATCTAAATTGACCTAATCGCTTCGATCTAGTTGCCAAGTATTCTGCCAAGAAAGTAAACAAACAGAGGTACCACTTTTTTCTTCTAATACCAGTTCTATATAAACTTACGTTTTGATCGCATCGAGCTACGTCGCCAATATTTCGTTTTGATAATTTTACCATAAATTGTTGAGGAACGAGTATCGTTGTTTTTTCTTGTTGCGAGTATCGCGTTACTTGATGGATATGATTCGCACCAACTGAATTTAAGTACAGCAATAGAATCAATCACTCCACGATCCATAAGTACAAAGTATCACCGATTTTACCAAAAAAGCTTCTAGAGAAAAATTACAATGTGTGGCCATTTTCATTGATATGTCAACAGCATTTCATAAATTATTAGCTTATTAAAATATCACAGAAACTATCCATAGTACTTTCGAAATCATTGTTTTATATTCTTAAAATATACACTACGGTGTTTTTTCATCGTATTTTGCAACACCCTGTAGAATTTATTAGAAAGAAACTTTCACAAGTTTTCGCAAAAAAATTATCTCGATATCTCTGTCATTAAATAACAAGGTTTGATTAACATTTAAAGCAAAGAAAATAATACTTACATAAACTTTATTGACATTTAAGAGAGATAGACCCTAGAAAAACATAACCTAAATAATCTTTTTAACAATTTCCTCTCTCAAAAATACTTAATAACGAGTATTTATACCTCTGCATCTAATTACTTCTTCACAGCGACGAAAGATACTTAAAATCAAGCGGCGTATTTTGTCTTCATCAATTGCATCCCAAATTTCTCTGTCGTCAAGGGGACAGGTTCTCTGTCGACAGGTGGTGGTTGTCGCCTCCTGAGTTAGCGATCACTATTATTCCACAAATTCTCTATGGGATTGAGATCAGGGCTACAGGGTGGCCAGTTCATGGTTTGTATTCCAACCTCGTCCAAATAATCAAGGACCACTCGTGCAACATGTGGTCGAGCATTTTTATGCATTAAAAGATAATTATTTTCTATGTAAGGAGCAAATGGTATTACATGGTTAGACAAAGTGTCTGTAATAGGAACTTGTTAAGGAACCTCTTTGTAAAGCAACAAAGTCCGTTCGCGCTGTAAGAGATATTCCTCCCCAAACCATTACAGATCCTCCATGGAATAAAGTAATAGGTCCTATATTATACTGTGCCTTTGAATAACTCTCACGCGTCTATCTGAGCCATATAAGCAATACCTTAACTCATCAGTAAGCAACACGTGTTTCCAGTTATCAACATTCCAGTCAAGATAATTTACGTTTAAAGCTGGTGCTCTGACTGGTATCCTCATATGCAGATCTTGTTCAGCAAGACGCCTTTATACTAATATGGTGTTTTTACTAATTTGAATATTATGAACATTTGCTACTTGTATTTGTAAATATTTCATTGTGAGAAAACGTTCTCTTATACCACGAAGCCTGATAAACTGATCTTGTCTTGGTGTTGTGAGTCTTCCTCTTCCTTGTCCACGCCGTCTCGAACTTAACTCTACACCAGCTAAAGTAATTGCCTGAACACATTCATCTCGGCTCAGATTTCTTGAAATACGGTCCATGTTTACTAACGAACATACACAAAATAGCGAAACAATTTTTAGAAATGTAAACAATATTGACAGTCTAAAACTGTCCTGTCAAATTGTTTTATTTTTCATAGCCAACAAACTGCTTTCATTAGTATTACAATTCGATAAAATCTCGTTATATTTTGAAAGTACTTTTCTTTTTTGATAATAAAAATATCGATGATTTTTTTTACGAAAATTTTGAAAAAAATTAAGCTTTTTCGAAATAATAATAAGACATAGCGTTTGCTTTAAATAAATTCCAGAGAGTGTTGCAAAATAAGATTAAAAATCAAATTTATTTTTACACCCCGTATACGGGTGAAATCTTGACATTTCCCAGAAAATATTAATACAGTAATTATATGGAAATAGGTCTGCAATGCGAAAAAAAAAATCATCAAAATCCAATTAAGGATTAAAAAAAAATAGCTTAAAAATTATGGTACTGGAATTCCCTCTAAAGGCCGGTTTTCACGCTACGTCTTATTGTACGTTTTGTTGGATAGGACAAATCCTATACAATAAAACGTGGCATGTAAACAGCAACCCGTACGTCTTGTCGAATCGAAATGAAATCCAAGGTCAGATCGTAGAAATAATGGGAGAAGCATAGTTTTGCGAGAACTGATAGGATAAAACGTTACGTGAGAATACATGTTCAGACAAGTCGTCCGATCTTGATTTATTTGACGACTAGTTCCACTGCAGTTCGTTTCATTTTTCACAAAAAAAGCCTAATAATGTCAGATTTGCGGTAATGCACCCACGATTTTCTCGGGGAATTTATTGAATTGTATAAAAGTTTTTAAGTAGTTATGTTTTAAAACCAAGTAGATTGCATTACAGGTTTCAGGAATTATTTGGCTTAAGGCTGGTTTGGATATTATGATTGGGAACTCCAAGTCCTTGACGCTGCGTCCTGTTGTAAGATATCTGAGAGTTGCTGTGAGTCTTTCATGGGGTGTAATGGCTTTTCTCATGAGGTGTCTTATTTTAATATGTATGGTGTTACTACCTCTAGCAATTGACAATAAGGTGAAGTGTCCATTCGCAAATAATTGCGCCAGTCATCTGGTTCGACTCTTTTAGTAACGGGACGTGGAAATACTGGCTTCTTTTTAGAAGCCCACTCTCTTGACCATCTTGTCTTTTCCCTCTTCATCCCCTTTTTCCTCAGTCGAAGTATCTTTATAGTTAAAAAAATAAAAGAAAGCAACCGTGTTTCCTCCATAATAAAAAAAACACTAAACAAACTTCACACAACTCAAGACTCTGAATTAGAAATGAGGTAGAAAACGGAAGAAAAAACGTAGTGTGTATACACTGGACAAAACGTACATTTTGTCGTACGTTTTATATGACCCACAAAACGTACAATAAAACGTAGTGTGAAAACGGGCCTTAACTCATTAAGCTAGAAGTGACAGAAAAAAACGTGAGTCTGTGATTATTATACACAGAACTTAAAAAATTATGTATCGTCCACGGGTATTTGCATATTAAAGCGAATTCTACTCATCGAATCACTGATGCGCATAAATATAATTTGACGCAGATAGTCTCGATAGTGACAGTTCTTTCACAATGTCAACTGATAAAATGATAATTGTCATTCCATTGTTTAAGTTTTTTAATATTATTTACATCATCTAATTCTGTGATATATTTAAAGGTAAAAGAATCCCACTCAGTACTTTGAGAATGAGAATGTGTGCAATCAGATGTATCATACACTGATGCAAAATATTTAGCAAAGGCACTCGCAATATCAAAAGGTGTATTAAACTTGGAGTTGTTTAATGTCATTTCTATGGGAATTCCACTATTCTTTTATTTTGACTTAAAGAAGGTCCAGAATTTGTTTGGGTCAGTAAGTAGATGGTTTTCAATTGAGCGTTTGTATAAGTTATGCTCATATTTGGTTTGGTTTTTAATATCAGTCCTTAAAAGCTGAAATTCAACACTCTATGGACTTCCTGTGGCTTTATTTAAACACAAACAATGCAGACTATTTTTCTTTTTAATTTAATGGATCAAATCTTGAGAGAACCAGTTTGGAAACATAGAAGTAGAGTCGCTGGTTCTTTTTTTGGCTTTAGAAATAGAACAATTTAAAAAGGTGTACATTTGACTATAAAAAACATTAAAAGCATTTTTAATATCGTTATATAAAAATAATGAGGACCAATTAAACTGAAAAATTAAATGATAAAGATGCCAGTAGTTACCTTGAGCATAATTGTATGTATATACCATTTTGTTGCCTGGTAAATCAGCTATTTCACTTACTCTGATACTGAAGATGAGAGCGGCGTGATACGAATCGTCAGCCACTAATGGACAGTCAAATCTTGCCACAGTACAAACATATATATTAGTCAGAGCAAAATCTAAAAATCTATTCATTATCATTGTTGCAAGTTGCTAATCTTAAACAACTGCTACATCAGCACATTTTTATCACAATCCAAAAAGCTGTTATCATTAAAATGGGGTAAATTGAAATCTCCTAGTAACATCACATTTGAGTTTTTTGATAATAAGTTATTCTTAAACAAATTAAAATTATTTTCATACATCACATCAGTTTTAGGTATAAAATACACAACGGAAACACAAAGGGTAAAGTTTTTTAAATTTATCTTAAGTATTACATAATCGCTATCACAGATAACATTAACAAGTTTATAAGGTAGTTCCTTTTTGATTGCTAAAAGTACTCCTCCACCTCGCAGCCTATGGTCTTAACTATCTTTCCTAAACACTGTGTACCTATTGTCGAAAAGTTCAGAATCAAAAACACCTTCATTCAGCCATGTCTCAGTAAGGGCAATTATGTCATAGTTTTCAGTTAGAGCTTTAGCATATATTGGATTGGTTTTGGTTCTTAAACCACGTACATTTTGATAGTATATTGACATCAGTTTTTTTGGTGTATTAATGTTCATTATACTTACTATTTGTGTTGATTGAGAGGGTCCGTTTATTTTTCTTTTGACACCCTCCTCTTTATAAAAAAACCGGGAAACTACTGCACCAATGGGCCACACTTCTCTATTCCAAACCTTTTTGAAATTATCTTGGTTAACAGTGATCTTCATTGAGGAATAAATGTCTGGGTGTTTCCACTCAACAGACTCGCAGGTCACTTCTGAAAACTTGTCTCTAAGGCTGTTTCTTAAGTCTTCGTTTCTTAAGTGGTAGGCGCCAATCTTGTAACATGCAGAGATACTGATTTAGGGACTGTCTGAATGTTGATAGATTCAGATCCACGTCCAACCACAAATCTCCCACGATTATTAGCCTTGGGGTTCACAGACACCCATTCACTCTCATTATTTTTCTCTTCCAAATTTTGAATATTATGCAAGATATTTTGTTGCTTGCCTGCAAAACTGCTGCATTGACTTCATGGACCGAAATCACAGGAAACTGTGCTGTTGGCGTCTTTTCTGCATTTTTTTGCTCATCTCTGTTTGCATTTGTATTTGTTTTCATTCTTAAAATTTGGGGGTTATGGCTTGACTTTGACTGCGGCGGCTTCGACTTCTCTGCATACGTCAAAACATCAACTGCTTTAATGTTGCTGGTTTTCTCAGCATAGCTTTTTCCTTCAGAGTTTTGTAATTTTTCTTCTAGTAAAGGGCTGCTTTTACAGAGAAGGGCCTCTTGTCCCTTTAATTCGGCAGTCATCATATCTTTACACCTTTTAACATTTCATCTTTTGCACTGTATGCCACAATGGACTAAAATTTTATTTTCTTCACTTACATATCCTTTATTGTAATATACCAAAGGCTTGTATATAAAAAAGAAAATGATCATAGTTAAAAAAGTCAAGTTCCCGTCCTATTTGAATAGATTTTATTATAATGATTTAAAAGCTTTTTTAGCATCACTAACCTTAAAGTATGTTACAAAATTATTTGTTTACCGTACTATATAAAAAAGCTTATATAACAAACTGTTTCTTGTCGCTATATCCTAAATAAGTAAACGAAGGTCCCCATAAGTATAAGAAACTACTCGATATTCACTTTCAGCCAACGACTCGACGCACAAAAAATGAAATATATTTACTTTACGTGGGCCGAAAGCCAAATAACATTAATTTTCAGTTCTGCTTGATGCTCGCAGAGTTTCCTGCTCTGAGGACAAAAAGCAGTGACTTGCACTAAAGTTATTATTAAATTTTGGCCCTTAAAACCACTCTTAGTGGAAGCCGGTGCAAAAAAGACGCGACAAAGCACTTTTGAAAGGAAGCTGTAATGGATTTATTTTTTTTAATTAACAGGCTTTTTTGTATCCTTTTAAAAATAATTAGGTTTTATTTAGGTTAGGTTACATTGGTGAAAGGCCCAAGAAAATTATTAGCTGGAAATTATTAAGGTAACAAGAGAAAATACATTTTTTTAGATGATTATGACAATGTATCTGGTTCTATTAATTAATACTTTTATAGAAATAATTTTTACCAATACACAAATAAATTTCGTGTTTTCGTTGAATTTTTGAGATTTGGACAAAAATGAGAACAAGGCTAAAGACGAGACAGCCAAAGCAACGCCAACAAAGAAACAGATGGGACATTTCAAGGCTCGATTTATCTGATAATGAACGCCAATATCAGGCACTGATCCAAAACAAATTGCAGACATGGGAAGAAGAAGAAACATCAATGCCAGAATTGACCATAGACCAGAAATGGCACAATATAACGAACGCCATAAAAAGTGCCGCAGCGAAAACTATAGGAAAAGAAAGGAATAACAAGAAGAAAAACCAGTAGTTTGACCAGGAGTGCGAACAAAGCTTGCATTAGAAAGCAATTAAGAGGCTAGAGTTACTAACACGCCCTTCAGATAAGAACAGGGAAGACTACAACAGGGTAAGGACTCAAACGAGAAGACTTTTGAGAAGAAAACAGAAACAGTACCTAGAAGCGCGAATACAGCACCTGGAGGAGGAACATAGAACCGGTCAGTCTAGACAGTTTTATAAGGACTTAAAAACAATGAAGGGCAACACGACTAACAGCCCAAGATTTATAAAAGACGATGCAGGACAATTGCTCACAGACGACGAGGAGATAAGCCGCCAATGGAGAAAGTATTTTGAGCAACTCCTAAATACAGAACACCCTACAACGACAGAGTAACAAAGACAGTACCAGGTAGCTGAACCTGAAATACCAGGGCCCACACTAGCTGAAGTAATGTCCGCAATTTCGTCCCTAAAAACCATAAAGCCCCAGGTCTAGATGGCACACAGGCGGAACTACTAAAAAAAGAGGAGAAAAGCTCCACCTTGAGATATATCATCTTATAAGAGAAGTCTGGGAAAGAGAAGAAATATCAAAACACTGGCATTAAAGCCATATAGTATCTATCCACAAGAAGTGAGACAAACAAATATGTCGGAACTATAGAGTAATATCGATAATCAATACAACGTACAAAATTATATTCACAATACTGTCTAGAACGCTAACTCCATTATATTTCTACCGGGAAGGTCGAACATAGACCAGATATGCGCCCTACGACAGATGTTGGAAAAAAACTGGGAATTCAACCGCGATGTACACCAAATCTTCATGGACTTTAAAAAAGATTACGATTCTGTGGGAGACCTTGGTAGAAATGGGAGTACCTGAAAAGCTGGAACGATTAGCACAGGTGAGCGCAGATAACGCTACCTCACGGATCAGAATTGGCAGCACTACGTCGGAGGAATTCCTCATTGACACCGGGCTTAGACAAGTAGATCCTCTCGCCCACCTGCTATTTAATTTTCCTGGAACATGCGGTAAGGAAAGTTTGTCAACCACAACTGACAAACGGATTTGCCCAAGGATCAAAAATACTATTGGCGTTTGCAGATGAAGTGGACACTCCACCAGAGATGCAAAAGAAGTTTTGACCCTATTCGAAAACGGAGCCAAGAAAGTTGGTCTGAAGGTCAACGAGGACAAGACCAAGTACATGGTGGTTACGAAGAACCCAAGACCAAGGGTTAGACAAAACGTAACAATCAATGAATACAACTTTGAAGTCGTCAAAGAATTCAAGTGTCTGAGAGCGATCATAACATCTGAAAATAAATATGAAAAGGACGTGGCAGCCACGATCATTGCAGGAAATAGGGCATATTAGTCATTAATGAAAGTACTTAAAAAATACTCTCAATACCAGCAAAAATTAGAGTGAACAAGACAATAATTCGTCCCACAATAACGTATAGAAGCGAGACATGGACTCTGAACAACCGGGAAACGACAAAATTACTGGTACTGAAAAGAGAGATACTGGGGACTATCTATGGGCCTTGCAGAGAAGAGACAACAGGAGAATAGAGAAGAAGACACAATGATGAACTCCAGACAGTATATGAAGATAAAAATATAGTACCCTACATTAAAGCAAACCGAATAAGATGGGCGGACCACGTACTAAGATCGAGTGACGAAAGACTTCTGAATACCACATTCTGGGAAAGGCCCGATGGCAGAAAGTCAGTAACTCACCCAAGAAAGAGATGGAAGGACGCAGTAGCCAGTGATCTACCCAAAATGAAAATACAGCAATGGGAAATAGCTGCTCAGAACCAACAACAATGGAGAGAAATAGTAAACGCGGCCAAGACTCACATAGAGTTGTAGAGCCAAGTAATGATGATGATGGTTGTTTTTGCCAACTTATTGGTCTTTTCTCTTCTAGATTTTGCTAATTTGTAACATGAATTGCATAGTTCCTTACCATGTTGGAATGGTGTTGAAGGTAGAACTTGAAAAAGTTTGCATTTGAGTATATTTTCCATGGCATGCACTACAAAATGATGAAGTTTATTTAAATTTGCAGCTCTTCGTTTAATAAGCGGTAGCGCTAAGGCAAGTCCTAATTCTTGCAGAAACAAACGACGTGGATTGCCCTTATTTTCATTCCAATTTGGAAAATTGAGAATAGAGGTTACGCTTTGATGGCTGCAATATCCAACAAAGTGAAAAAAACAGTGTGGCCATCTTCGTGTCGATCGCTTCGACGTATATTTTCTCGTCATCTGATCTAAAGTATCAACATCTTCCTTAGTTTCATTATAAAAAAGATAAATATTTGATTTATTTGTATTCGTCGCTTATAACATTATCAGAATGCTGGGTTGATAGAAAGAGAAGTATCTTTGTAGACTTCTGTGTTACATAAGAAAAAAAAGTAACTGGTGAGTTTTCGGACTTTGGATCTGAAATTGCAAACATATTTGAATACAATAGTCTTCCTTCTTCTTTTTACTATTCCGTGTGGACCCCTAGATGCTGGTTTATTGCCTTCATATTTTCCTGCAATTGAACACTTGTTGAACAATTTGCAAGTATTCGTTTAAGAATACCATATTTACCAGACAGATTAAATCTTAATGGCTAAGATGGGCTGGCCATGTCCACAGACTCACTCTTCTTCTTTCAGTACCCTGTCTAATTATTCTTTTTCAGTGCCTCATCCGGTCAGGATGTTGGCGATCATCAAAGCTATCATGGTGAGCTCTGATAAACAGCTCCGCGGAGGTCATCCCAAACCATTCTCTGAGATTTTTCAACCACGAGATACGACGGCGTCTCGATCCTCTCCTGCCAAATACTTTACTTTGCATAACGAGTTTAAAAATTCGATATTTTCCTTCGTTCTTATCACGTGGCCGAGGTACTCAAGCTTACGTTGTTTCACTAAATTATGCACTACTTTTTCTTTTGTCTTGCGCTGTAGGACCCCAACGTTGGTAACATGGTCCACACATTGTCTGATTACAGAACTTGGCAATCATATTGGCAATAAAAACTTGGTTTACGGCAATTTGAGACAGATTAGCGACTGTCTTGATAACACTTTCGGGGATTTCGCAGCCAGAATATCCTTCTTCGGCCAGGGCTTCTTCTTCTGGCGATGTTGCCCTATATTATAACGTGTAGAATGTTTTATCTCTCTGGATGTCTCATTACACGGCCGAAATATTGAACTTTTCAAATTTGTATTGTTTTTGTTATTTCTGTGCTCTATTTTTTATTCGATGTGGAACTAATTCATTTCTTATTGGATCAAGTCAATTTATTTACAGTATTTGTCAGTAAATTCACATCCCAAAGTCCTCAAATTGTTTCATTCACTGTAACAGTCCAATTCTCCTTGCCATACAGCAATGTGGAGAATATGTAACCACATATTAATCTCATTTTCGGTATCATTAAAAATGTTGACAGTAGCATGTTTGTTACTATATGCCCTGTTTCGTATATATGATTTGAATGTTTGGAAACTAATGTTTGCGTTTTATCGTCGAGTAGTGTGATTATTTCTCTGTGAATTTCATAAAAGCCGGTTGCTTTCCTATTCTTTGATAGTTATATAGCTCTTTTTACTTCATCGAAAGCTATGTTTGGACCAGTTGATATATTTTTAATTTAAATTTTGGTTCTTTCGTCATCAAACAGTTCTCTCTTTTGTCCTTACCTTACCTAGTTAATCTAGAAGAAAGCCCCCACAGAGAAAAGACCCTTATGACGTTCACGAATGCGAGGAGGATATAACATAATTAAGGTCAGTTTATCAACAATAGGGCTACCCATCCATCCATCCAATGGCGCTACAGCCCAAATCGGGCCTTGGCCTCCTTCAACAGGCTTCTCCAACCATCTCTATTTACCGCTGTTCTTTTCCATGAACGCGTTCCCAGGCAGTTCCTGGCATCCTCATCGACTTCATCTTCCCATCTCTTTTTAGGTCTTCCAACAGGTCTTTTTCCCTGCATTCTTGCATTTAATAATTTTCTGGGGGTTCTATTCTCATGCATGCGGACCACGTGCCCTGCCCATCGTAATATCTGCAGTTTAGTATGTTGTGCTAGAGTTGGTTCGCTATATTGCTCGTATATTTCTCTATTGTACCTAATTCGCCAGTTGTTGTTTTCACTTATTGGGCTTAGGATCCTACGTAATATTTTTCTTTCAAACACATCTAATGCATTGGCAGATTTCTGTGTCACCACCCATGTTTCGCAACCATAACTTACTATGGGCCTGATTATTGTTTTATAGACCCGGAGTTTTGTTTTCCGGTGTACGTCTCGCGATTTGAATATGTGGCCCATCGCGAAATAGGCTTTATTTGCCAGCACAAGCCTTCTATTTATTTCCGGTTCTTCTTCATTGCTTGCGACCAGATCCATTCCTAGGTATGTGAATCTATTTACATGTTCTATATCGTCAATAAAGTGTTGTTGCACCGGTCTATTTGATCTGGTTTGTATGAGTAGTTTTGTTTTATTTGTATTTATTGCTAGCCCTACTGCTTCTGTACTCTGTTTCAACTCAACGTAGGTTTCTTCCGCTGCATTCATTGTTCTGCTCATTATGTTTATGTCATCTGCGTATGCTGCTATATGGGTAGACTTGTTTGTAAGTATGTTATTTCCGCTCACCGTCAACCGTCTAATTACATATTCCAGAACAAGATTAAAGAGCGTTGGAGCTAGTCCGTCGCCTTGTTTCAGTCCTTGCGTTATCGTAAACGCATCAGTGATCTGTCCCTGAATACATACCTGTGCTTCTGTTTCTGTCATTGTCATTTGCACTAGTCGTATTAATTTTGATGGTATGCCAAATTCTTTCAGTATATTAGGTAGAATTGTTCTATCTATTGAATCATAGGCTTGTTTAAAATCTACAAAGAGATTGTAAACGTCTATGTCATATTCCCATGCTTTAGCTAGTATTTGTTTAACTGTAAATAGTTGGTCAATGGTAGATCTATTTTGCCTAAACCCTGCTTGATATTCCCCGATGATTTTTTCCGTGAGAGGTTGTAGTCTTCGATTAATGATGTTTGTGAGTATTTTGTATCCCGAACAAAGTAAAGAGATGCCTCTATAATTCTGACACAACAGTTTGTCTCCTTTTTTATGAATAGGGCAGATTATACTTTTCTTCCATTGTTGGGGAATTTCTTCTTCTATTCATATCTCTCGTATTAGCTGGTACATCTGCCGGTATTTTATCTATTCCCGGTGCTTTATGGCTTTTTTGTATGTGGATTGCCGTTTGGACCTCCTCTAGCGTTGGGGGTCTAGTTATTTCATTTTCTTCTCCTAGGAGAATAGGGCTACCCACTGATCCAAATATCATGGACAATCGTTCGAGATGAAGCGAGTTGTGCAGTCAGCTAAGACCCACTCCGGGTTGTGCTCGAGAAGAACAAAGAAGAAGAACCCTTTTTATACCTTTTTTTTTTCTGGAAAATTTTTTTAACTTGTATTATAGAGAGACATGATCAGTGAAAAACGAGAGCTTTAATTAAATTTTCGCGTAAATAATACTGTTTAATTTTTATAACGAATCAGACAATAACTTTTATTGCCTTTAACGTTTTTAAAAGAGTTAGGAAAACCGTGAAAGAAATCCATGCATCAGGAATTTTTTTAGAGAAGAATAATTGAACTAGACGTATCTTACATAAAATACCATATTATAAAAAATATAATGTAGAAGCTTTAAAGGTTTTAATAGGCTTTATAGCCGGTATTTTTCGGTTTTTACAAAGGATAAACGAGCATGCAGATACTAAAGAGTCAATTATAAAAACATTTATTTTCATGGCGGGCATTTCTGACAGAAAAATGATCCTGTTAGGTTTAAATTATAGCTTACGCATAATGACTTTGGCTTTTTGCTTTTATATACATATTTTGATTACATTTGTTCCGCCTACTACTGATAATGTGGAATTTTTCCGTTTTTCTCGTTATTTATTATGGGAATTTAATTAAAGCGGTAGATTATTACAAAGCGTAACAACACCTACCCTAATGATCATTTGTAATGTCCAAAATATGAGATAGAGAATGAAAAATATGGTAATAACAATTGCTAAACTTATACAGTCTTATACAGACTGTCCCCCCATAAAAGTAATGCAGATAACGGCTATACTTTTCAGTAACTGTGGACAAATAAAAAGGGTTAGGAAAGCATGAGATAAAACTTTAAAAAATACATAATAAGCCGGCTTGGAAAAAGCTGACAAGTTGACGAGTGTGCTAGTGGTGGAATACACTTAAAACTTTCTACTTTGTGAGTAGCCAAAAAGCTTGCGTGTAAAGAAGACTTCAAGACCAATGCTACTAGTCACTTTTACAGTTGGTTTCTAGAAAAACTAATACGACACTTAAAGCGTATTTTTTAGAAAATTAAGCAGTATATTTTAAAGGATAAATACTTATTATTTATATACTGTCACTGCCAATGCCAAATCTTAAAATGTGTCCGGTAACTTATCCTGTTCAACATCAAAAAATGGCTCCACACGCTAGAAAAGAACTAAAAGCAAGAATTATAACGAAATTGGAAGATCGTTGGTCACTGCCTAAGCAAACCATTTTAACGTAAGCAAAACAACAGTTTTTAATATTAATAAAAGATGGAGAGAACAAGAAACTCTCAAAAGAAAGCAAGGTTCTGGAAGACCAAAAATATCTACCGTTCATAAAAATCATACGCTTTTGGAGAGATTAGAAGAGAATCCTTTTAAAGGTGCAAAACTGCATGAATTATGTCACAGTTTCCGGAAGAAAGACAACAGCTTGGCGCAGAATCAAAGCATATCGTCTTTCGGTACCGAACTGTAGCAAAAAAATAAGTTCTTACACCACAACAATCAATCAAGACTTATATTTGCTTTAAACCATCAGCTACAAAATCAAGATTTTTGGGACATAGTAATATTTACAGATAAGAAAATTTTTATATTTTCTAAAAAAGGCAAAATTATGGAATATAGTCATGGCAAATAGAAAACAACCTCAAAGGAGTTTAACGAAAATAATGCAGGAGTCTAGCATCAATATTTCACCAATGACAGCCTGTCGGCGAATAAAGGCTCTGAGGTTTTCCACTTACCTCACACCAGCCATGAAGAAAAAAGGCTTCATTGGGTTACAGATCATAAAGATTTGACCATTGATGATGGGGACCAGATAATTTATGTAGTTTATAGTTGATCAATTTGTCTACGATTCTAAAATAATAATATTCCAGGTTTATTTTTCGGACAAATCTACCGTGCAGATCCTCATGGAGAGAACTGAATTTGTAAGAAGACTTGGGTAAAAAATGTAGAGTAAATTGTAGTGATAGGACGGTAAAGTACCCCCTGAGAGAGATTATGGTGTCTATCATAAGCAGTCAAGAAACTGGTAGACTCTACATTTCCGAATGAACAATGCGGCAGGACCAGTACTTAAGAGTACTATAAACAAACATGCTACCCCAGGTCCAGGAGTGGTTCAAGAGTTTCACGTTTATGTATGGCTCGGCGCCTTGTCACAGAGCAAAAACTGTTACAAAATTCCTTGCTGACAACCAGATAAATGTGCTCGACGGGCATGACAATTCGTCAGATTTGAATCCTATAGAAAATCTTTGGAAGCTAATAAAGAAAGAAATGTCTAATAAAATTATGACCAGAAAGCACCAATTGATCGAGTGCTTAATGCAATAAGGCCCAAAAGTGGAACAATTCAACAAAATTGCCAAAAATTCATAGAAAGTATGAAGCCAAGAAGGTGTCAATGAGTTTACAAATTACAGTAAAATGGAATTAAGCACAAAATTATGTTTTGTAGCTCAATTACATACTATTATTAAACAACAAGTAAAATTTTCAATAATTTGATCACCTCCTGTAGATGAAGACAGAACACATATAAGTCATAGTAAATGAAAAATTGTTATAAGGGTGTTTAGGAATGAATTCAGAGATGATGGGATTAAGACAATAGTTAAAACAATAAATGTTACCACTTTAGCAGAAGCTATTGTAGGTGCTAAGGATGAATAATCACTTGTCCGAATAGAAACTTTAAGAATCTACCACTTATCGTGAAACACGATACTACATTATAATAGAAACATATTCCAAAGAAACAAAAGAGAATGGTTAGCTCAACAAGTACAAAATCATTATCAATGAACACAGGTGAAATGCCACGGGAACAGAGGACAAGCGAGGGCATATTTCACATACAACGCATGATGAAGATAGGAATTTAGTGATTGAAGTAGATCTGTTTTCATTGATATACGTAAATAAAAAAACAATTATTAATAAATCAGACAAGTGCACTTGAAAGTGGTTTTGGGCCTGTCCCCAGTTAATCACTTTTTTTATTTATAATTTTATAACTTTATAGGTTAATTTTTGCCCCCCTACATGTCCTTTTTATATTTCTGTTTAACCAATAGAATGATATTTCTTTTTGCGTCGTTTTGATGTATAAGAAATTTGATTCTTCTTTGTCCTTCAAGAAGTTGCAGCGTTCTATCTATGATTAAGTGCTTTTTTTGTTTTTTTATTCTGATTTTTTCTGCAGATATTTTTATGCCATGTCAGAACGTTTTTACCTTTATTTTCTTCCTGGCATCTCTAAAATGCTAGTTTTCTAGTAAGCCTAATAATAAACTCCAGCTTTAATTTCTCTTTATTTTGAATATGCTTCGTCATATTTAACTCGAAAATATTTGTCAAATATATGTGATTCTTGTAGTTCAGAATATTGTTTTGGTAAATAGCATCTCATTTTATGATATAATCCGTTATGCCACACTTTGTCAAAGGCCTGCGGTACATCGAGGAAAATTGCGGAACAGACTGTTCCTTCTTCTAGAGTTTTTTCTACTATATCTGTTATTCTATGCAGCTGATCTATCGTTGAGTGGCTTGCTCTAAACCCAAACTGATTATTGAAAATTAGATTTTTTTCCTCTATATACGGTTTTAGTCTCTTCAAGAGTAATTTAGACATGACAGGTAACAGTGAAATAGGCCTATATGAAGAAGCTTCTTGTGGGTTTTAGTGTTATTATAATTTCTACCACCTTCCATATCTTTGGTACGTACCTCAGCCTAAAGGAATCGTTTATAAGATTTGTTAATTTTTTTATAGCTTTCCTTGAAAGTTGCTTTAACACTTTCCCAGTAAATAGATTAAATACAGGGCTAATCTGTATTTTATCTTGATCAGGGAGCTCCCAGTTAATTATTTCTTGTTCTTCATTTGGTTGAAAAGTATTTTCTAGGTGGTCAGCAAACCTGTTGGCCTTTTGTATATTGCTTCTTGCCCAGATACCATTAGTATTTCTAATTGGTGGATTCTGTAAGATTGGCCTTTTTAATCGTTTGGTAGCCTTCCACAATGAGTAATCAGTAGCGCTATCATTTGATAGTTCACTTAGGTAGATGCTAACTGATTCGTTTATAATTTTTTTAATTTCTCTTTTTAATTTTTGTGTGGCATTATTTTTTCTAGTTTTATTAATTGGTGCTCTAGACTGATGCCACTTGCGTCTCAGTTTTCGTTTTCGGTTATCATTTCTCTGATTTCTTTCGGGTAGTTATTTCCTTTTATTCTTTAAACACTGTTCGTGCTGTTGTTCCAAGCAGCTTGTTGTACATTTTTATTGAGTAATTCTACTTCTGCCTCTAGTTGTTCAACGGTTCTTAATGGAACTGAGAGGTTAATCTTCTCTTCAAGGTCTATCTGGAAACTTTTTTAGTCAGTATTTTCATTAACATGTCTAGGGGGGCTTTCTTATTTGATAACAGTCACACTGAGTGTGATAATAATTGGAGAATGATCCGAGTTCATATCCAATGCCTCTACTATATCTATGTAATTTGTTGAAATATTTCTGACTACGAAGAAGTCTATAAGGTCTGGGATTTTATTTGTGTCAGTAGGCCAGTATGTTGGCTTTCTCGTTGATATTGCATCGCATTTTATATATTTCATTGCTTCTAAAAATTCTTTCCCTTTGGTGGTAGTCAGTCGTGACCCCCAATACGTATGTTTTGAATTGAAGTCTCCTCCAAGGATAAATCTATGTCCTTGGCTGGTGAGGAAATCTACATATTGATTTTTATTGATGGCATGTCTTGGCGGACTGTAAACCGCTGCGACGATTACCTCATAGTTTTTACATTTAATTTTTACTGATGTGGCCTGCAATTCTTTAGTTCTGTATTCCATTTTCTGATAGCGCATAATATTTTCTTTGATTATTACTGCACTACCTCGTTTCTACCTATTTATTTAATTGTAATAAAAGCACACTGTTGTATATTTTAATATAAACGTGTATTAATTCATCTCATATATCATATTTATATCATGGGACGTGAATACAAAAAGACTAAAATATATTTAAAATAAATGAATATATCACCCAAAAACAAAACCCCTTATTTCCGCTCCGTATTACTCCGCTTTAATTCGTTTTTAACTAGTTTCCGCGGCAAAGCTCAATTTTCGACTGCATATTAATCTGGATGGTAGTAGCAATTGTAGATTCGTCCAAATATTGAAATATAAAATTATCTCCAGCATGAAGTAGACCGCGTGCTTTAGTGGTCGCAGAGGTATTTTAAACCCTGCTCTAAATGCAAATTTTGGCCGAACAAACATTGAAGTAGATTATAAAACGAGTAAAGTACTTCAAGATATAAAGAGGTTAAGGGATTAATTTATTGCCCTAACGAGATTTCAGTTCGCATTGTGAGCAAGGAGTAAAAATGTTACCCCGTAATAAGTTTAACCAACAAATTTGTCAGGGATGCTTATTTTTACCTTTATTTAAAATTTGCAATAAATAAATGAGTTTTTGCTTAGAAAAATAGTTTTTGTTTATGATCCTGAGTTTCTATCGGCGATATTTTCTTACAATTGTCTTATTATACATATTTTTTTAACTCTTATACAATTCATTGTTATTTTAGAAAATCTGCTATATAATATAATCATCATCAGTTGAACCTTGGCCTGCTTCAAAATATTCTTCCATCCTTCCCTATCGAGTGTCTGTCTTTTTCAGCCCCTCACTCCAATCTCCCTCAGATCTTCCTGTACATCGTCCAGATATCTGAGTTTAGGTCGCCCCCTTCTTCTTCTTCCGACCGGCCTGTTTAGCATAGTTATTTTAGTGGGATCACTCTCATCTATCCGCATAACGTGGCTCACCCACCTTAGGCGGTTTATTTTGATGGTCTTCACAATATCTGCATCACCAAAAAGTCTATAGAGTTCAAAGTTATATCGCCTTCTCCACAGACCCTATTCGTTTACTCCGCCATATATGGTCCTCAATACTTTTCTTCCAAAGACTCGCAGTAACTCTTCATCTCGGGTCGTCATTGCCCATGTTTCCGATCCGTATGTGAGCACTGGGCGTATTATTGTTTTATAAAGTTTGCACTTTGTTGCTATTGACATACTTCTTGCTCTTAGTTGAGAGCCCAGGCCAAAATAACTGCGGTTAGCCACGCATATTCTTATTTTTATCTCGTTGGATGTGTTATTTTTGTAATCTACCAGTGATCCTAAGTAGCAGAATTCTTCTACCATTTCTATCGTTTCGTGTTGCACCTCTAAGTTATTTTGTTATATATAAGCCGTATCCAATATCCGGTAGACATTTTATTTGACCCTAAGATACACAAGGTTTTTGTATCTAGTTGATTTCGAAGTTTTTTATCATCCTCCTTTGTAGTAGTGGGAAAAACCGGTTTTTCACTTCGCAATAATCAGTTTTTACGGGTGTTTTTTTGCACCGGTTATACCGGTTTTTTCTTTTTAAAGTAATAACCGGTGAAAAACCGAAGAACAGATTCTCAAGAAATAACAGTCATAAGATAATGATGTAAGGGCTTCAACGCCTGCGTGAAAGTCATGCTAAGGATTAAATCTGCTTAACACTTAAGGAAGTAGGAACTCCTCCAAGTATTTGGTATTCCTCTGGTTAGAGTTGATAGCGCCTAACATAGTGGTTTTGTGAATGAAGAAGTTGCTCGAAGAGGGCAAATACCTGCATTATTTAGCACACATAATATATTTAGTCGTTATAGGTGGTCAAAAGGATGTAAACAGTAAGGTACTAAAACCTTTCATCACTCTTGCTAGATTTCACAACGTGTTTATAGAAATATAATATGAGAAAATTTTTGGTACAATCCATACCAACTAGATAAAATTCCATCTGCTATATGCTTCAAAGGTATGCATAAATGTCACCTTAGATAGCTACAATATTGGCAGATCCCTTAAGTACAAAAGCACTGAGAATGATTTCTGGTTTTACTGCCTTCTGGTCAAAAGCATTTTACTGCCTTTCGATAAGGTCACAAAGAATATCTCAGGTTCCTAGTACTTTACTGCTAACCTTTTAATCCTCCTTGTGTTCACCATCGAAAGGTCTTTAAAAAACCTTTCCCCAAAACATAATGCCAGCCTTTAAGAGAGAGGCATATAGTTTTTATAAAATCTTCTGCTGTATCATGCTACACACACGGACCCAAAGTTCACATCTTATTTAGACGCAGAAGCCAAAAAGCAGCTTGCCGAAATTTGAAAACTTTATCCTTCCTGCTCTTTCCAGAATGAATAAATCAAAGTGGGTTAAAAAGTTATTCCTCTTTGATCTTCAAACGGCCTGGACTTTGGTAAACAGCGGTTTAAGTTTAGCTTCCCTGGAAACATACATTCAAAGTTCTTTACCAAATAAATTCACTCCTTACCTACATTAGCGTTTGCTGCCGAGATTAAGTGACCTATTTGTATTCTGGTATACTCGGTTCGCTATTCCCAGTCCTAACTGTCTAGTGAATTTAGTAATTATTTTTTTGCGTAGTTAGTTACTTTTTGACAGACTAAAAGTGGCTAGAAATTACTATACAACCAAGCACACGTACTCATAGCCAATATTAATAGTAAACCAAATAAATAGTAAATAAAATAGAACTTTGCGAATTACCGACAATCAATATTTATTTATCTGCAACATATAATAAATAGTTATGTTAAATTATAACAACTAAAATATATTTTTTAAATATATACTACATAAAATTTGATGGGTTTAGTATACACTTCCACTATTTAAAATAATTCTTTTTTTTAAGAAACAAGCTACTTGAGCTATTAATACTGAGAAGTAGGAATTGTTGTGTTGTAGGTTTCCGACAATGAATCTGTCAAAATATGCCAGAGCTAAGCGAATGGAGTATAACAGAGCTGAACATGTATATCAAATTTGGCTTTTATAGCCAAAAATTAATGAAGCATTTACGATAATTCTAAGTACTTTGGACTGGAGTCTTTATAGGATTTCGATATTTGAGTGGGATGCTGTCCTCCACACTTTAATTTCGTAGTTCCGTATCGGTTTTAAAACGACTTTTTAAATTGTCAATTTTATAATAACTGTTAATTGGGATTAACGACCTAAAATGCAGTACTATTGCCAAGTTTTTAAGCCCAGTTGCTTTCTCTTAGCAAATATGTATCCTCTCAGTTGTCCTACACAAACTTCGAATAAAGGAGCAAGTTTTGACCATCATTTAAAAATGTAATAAGAGGAGACACATACGCTCTATTTTAACCGATAATGCAAGGTAAAATAAAGGGAAGGTAATAAAGAGGAAGACGAATATTTTTATGGTTACGAAACAATTTTGTAGTTTTATGTTTTGTTTCGTTATTTTGTGATTTAAAAATATTTTTGTTGCATATTTATTTAATTTCTCATAAATTCAATTTGGTAAATGTTTTTTTAAATAATTATTTTTATTTACTTAGAGTATAGAAGTGGGAAGATACAAGATAAGATTTCAATCAAAATAAATACGTATTTAATAAGAGGGCGCGAACGGTGTGCCACGCAATGTTTCTGTCTAATAATATCGCTATCAGTTTAATTATAAATGAATGTTATCATTCGAAAGATGGACTAATTATTAAAAAGCATTTCGTTAACACGCTATTACGAAATTGATGAATTATTAACACATCCTTTTATTTCTATTAAACGACAAAAATCAGTTGTAAGTAGAACACACTAATAGCTGTTTTGGTTCAAAAATATCCAATATATTATTGATGAAATCGACGAAATATTAAAGATGATAATGATGTTTTTATAACACCCAATTTTAAGTTAATTTTATTGTAATTAAGGTAATAAATTTAATTAAGGACTAAAATAATTTGAACTGTTTTTATAACTAAAAGTTTTTCATTATATGAATTTTTTACCTCAATATTTTTTTAAACAATTTTAATTTCTGAAAACGAGTGGAAATGAAAACGTCAAACGGCAGTTTAAAATATAATTCTAATTACAATCAATTATTGTGTTGTTCTGAAGCTATTTTCTTGTGGCATTTTAAATTAATTACTATTTAATTTTAAATTAATTTACTAATGTTTGTATTTTGAGAACGATTTCCGAAGTGGAAATTGAAACGTCAATAAACGTATTTTAACCTTTAATTGTGGCTTATTCCCAGTTAAATAGTAATTAATCAATTATTGTGGCTTAATCCCATAAATATTGTCTTAAACTTAGACATGTCGCAAGAAAACAGTTTCAGAACCATTCTACTTATTTTTTGTTATAGAAAATTCAGTATAATACTGGATTTACATTTTAATTTTACCGCATATTATCATAGGGTAATTTTAACATATTAATTGTTATAGTTGGAGTTGATTTCTCGGTTTGTCAGGGCAATATGCTTATTTTGAAACATGTTATACATAATACCTTAGTTTTCGTACGCAGTATTAGCTGTTACGTAAGCTGCAGTGAAACTAACATAAACATCAAAATGCATATTAACAACACCACCAACTGAGTAAATTATGGGCTTCTATGAATAACGCATGTGGTTATTTATTGGTGTTGTGTGTTTAGATATTGAAGAAGTTAGTGTTATTTTGTTTTTCTTTCTTTAATTAATATGTTAGTGAATACAGTTTTATTTTATTTATTTATGTAGATTTTCTATAGATAAATAATGCTTTTTCGGTCAGATAATCAAGCGGATCAGGTGGACGATTCGCATCCATTTCACTATGATTGATCTATCAGATCGATGGTTTAAATCTTGGCCAGAAAGGATGTAACGATAAGACTACTAAAGATAATTGAAGTACTATCATAAAAATAATACCTCAATCAACAATGGGAGCTTATCGTCTATGCCTTGCTTAGCTCAGTATCTTAAGTGTGAGTTCGTCTTGTCTTAAGCTAGAAATTGAGCCTGAACCCTTAGCTGATAGCAAGTAAAGCAAATTTTAACCAATCACATTTATAAAAAAAAAACAATAATCAACCCAGCCAAAGCTTAATAATAATTAGTGAGGATGATATTTATGGCTTCGATGGGCTGCTTGTGTGTTATAGATGTTAGGTCCCCCAATTAAATGTTGTGTCTTCTGGAGAGCTTCAGTAATATGCGTGTGTACTGTCTGACTGAGTTGTTAATAAATGTCCAATAGGGCCAATAAATTCAATGTTGTCAATAAATTTTCATGATTTTGAATGTGGTCATAAAATCGGTGGTCAATAAAACCGCCAATAAACCCAATAAACTAAAATACCAGAAACAGCTTGCATTAGAGGTACATCAAAAAGGTTTAACATCCTTGCCATTTTAAAAAATTACAATTAAACAAGTAGAGGATTGCAAGGATAAAATGAAATATAATTGTTACTACTTCATTAAATTCTGTTAAAGATTCTTATTATAATCGGAAAAATGTGCTTTCGAAAGGTCACAAATATGGGAAATGCTGTTAGAATTATAGAATAAAGATTACGATGAAAGTACTTATCACAAGAGAATTTGTAGACCATAAAATGAATTATAATAATGTTTGCCTTTAAATTAAGAATAATGTAATACTTAAAAAACCTTCACAAAAATATATTAGTAGACTCCTCAACATATTGTTTCGTTACGTAAAACGTAGAATTTTGATTACCTTCTACTGTCATCGAATGCCATAGTCTGTGGACTAGTGCGAATTTCGATGCGCATCGCCCGGCCTCGAATTTTTCTATTGGCTCTTGACCTGGAAATCCCTATTTATCGCTCGAACAGCGCATATAAATATTGGCGATTTTCAGGTCAGCCAAGTCAGTTCCTCACGGGCTCTCCGAGAGATTAGTGCTCTCGGGGCTCTGCTTCCTGCATTTATTTTCCATACTCTGTGGCTGAGAATTGTTTCAACTTAACTTGGTGTTTTTATTTCGACGAAGAAATTGTCGTGTAAGAAATATCTTGCCTTTTTCAAGGCAAGACATCAAAGATAAATATTTTCCAAGTCCATAACCTGAAAATGGACTTAAGTAGAGGAGCTCTCGACAGTATATTCGAAGCCCTCTACAGAGCACCCGGGGATATCAGAAGGTGGTAAGACCCTTAATTATTCCCCCGAGGTGACATGGCGCCCGACAACGTGGTTAAAATCCGAACCCACGACCCAGCTCGAATTCACAGAAGGCAACACACCATTGACTTCAACATAGGTTGAAGTTAGAAGCCCCAGATGCCGATGGAAGTCCCAGAGTAGACCCAGTCATCGCCCCCCTACCGAAAGTGGTTGGACGACCACGTAGGCTTGGGCACACTGGTACTCTACGAAACCCCGTTGGATATGGCAGATGGGATCCGGACGACCAAGAAGAAGACGAGCCCGTTGGAGGAGTTGGCACACCGACCGAGGATGGACCTGTAGGAGCTTGAGATGCCGTCATCACCACCGATCTCCCCCTGTAAGTAGTGCAGTGTTGTGTGAATTTCTTTTTAAACATTTTACTTGTATTTTTATGCATTTTTTCTTGTGTATTTTCACATTTGTATTTTTTAATCAATAAATATTTTTTCCCAGCCGCAGAGTCTCCAGAGGATGCCATAGTCTGTGGACTAGTGCGAATTTCGATGCGCATCGCCCCGCCTCGAATTTTCCTATTGGCTCTTGACCTGGAAATCCCTATTTATCGCTCGAACAGCGCATATAAATATTGGCGATTTTCAGGTCAGCCAAGTCAGTTCAGCCAAGTTCCTCACGGGCTCTCCGAGAGCTTAGTGCTCTCGGGGCTCTGCTTCCTGCATTTATTTTCCATACTCTGTGGCTGAGAATTGTTTCAACTTAACTTAGTGTTTTTATTTCGACGAAGAAATTGTCGTGTAAGAAATATCTTGCCTTTTTCAAGGCAAGACATCGAAGATAAATATTTTCCAAGTCCATAACCCGAAAATGGACTTAAGTAGAGGAGCTCTCGACAGTATATTCGAAGCCCTCTACAGAGCACCCGGGAATATCAGAAGGTGGTAAGACCCTTAATTATTCCCCCGAGGTGACACTACGAACCACTAAAAACGAAACTTTATCTTCTTAGCTCCTCTAACTTATTGGTGAGCACAGTCAGATCGTTTGGGAGATGTCCGTTGTATAAGGTAATTATCAGTCACCCTGGGTAAAAAGACCTATTCGTGCCTTGAATTTGCCACTTTGGATAAACATACGTTTTCTTGCCTTCTGCCAAATTCTGTGTCAAATACTTCCAATGCTGTAACATTGGTACCCCCAACCCAACCTGATTGGTCCACTTCTGGATCATCCATGAAGCAGCCTTTCACGTCGTTTGCTATAATGTCACTAAGGTGTCTGATGCCACCTCCCCAAGAACAAGAAAGAATCAGAAATACAACAATTTTGACGTCCTCACCTTACAAGAAAAAATTAGAAGATGAAGAAAGAGAAAGAAAAATGAAAAAAGAACCTAAAAAGGAACTGTTTAAAAAGTCTAAAATGCCGAATAAAAGAAAACTGAAAAAAGTTGGCAACAGTAGCGATAAAGAAAGCCTTCCAAAAACTGATGTTGGTCCCACATTAAAGAAAATAAAGTTCGAAAACCAGAACGAGTCTTTCTCATCTAAACAAAGGGGCAGTGATGAGACTTACATATTTTGCAGTGAGATTTTCTCTGCTTCTAAGGTCAAAGAAGGGTGGATTCACTGTTCAGGATGCTCTGGTTGGGCCCACGACGTATGTACAAATGCAGATGAAGAAGACGATTTGATCAAGTAATAAATAAAATAAGTCTACCAAAACTTATTTGTGTTAAAGTATTAATCACTAATTTTATTGCACTTTAAACAATGTTAATTACAGTATTCACTTCTTGTAAATCACTAAAAATACACTAGTGTCCCTATTTTTGGACAACTCTCCCCTACATAAATTATTTTTGGGTTTTATTTCTGATTTGATTTACTATTTAACCTTTTATTTCCTTCGGTTCTCACTCTTTCATCTTTCAAATTATTTTAGGAAGAGATCTGTTTTAATTCTATTCCTTTTTTCCGGCTCTTGAATCCCAGCTTCCTTTTTTTGTCTCTCGAGTTTACTTAGTCGTTGCTTTGTTTTATTTTTCTTTCTTTTTTTTCTATTCTATACTTTCTTCTTAATTGCATACTATCTTTGGCTGTCTTTCCTTTCAATGTCATAGTAACGTAGCAGCAACTACTGCTTTAATTTTTTTGAATACTCTTTGTTTGAAAATTATTTTTGGAGTTAAAATGAAAACTTCAAACAGCAGTCACAAATGTAATTTTCATCACAATTAATTGTGACTTATTCCCATATAAACACATTATTTAGTATTACTAAATCATGCTTGAATTATAAATTCGTACGAATTATAAATATTTATTCTCCAAAAATGCAAGCCTAAGTTATAAAAAATGCAAAGAAATCAGTAGTAATGATAGATGTACCTTATGAACCTAACGCGTATTGATAAACTGAATACCAATATTAGACAACACTTACAACACCGCTATTTAATTTAAAATGAAATCCTCCAAAAACTCATCCGTAAATGACAAAGACATAGAAAATAATAGTAGGATGCATAATACTAAAAACGTGAATTAAGTAAAGACTGGATTAAAAAACGTACGTCCGCGTTTAAAACTCCAACTTGCCTGGATCTGACAAAGATGAAGCTCTAAATGTTTATCTATTTAAATACATATTTACATATATGTATGAAAATATAGATATCTATCGGTATATCGAATATTTGAATGAAATTAATAATTGCTATACTCAAATAGTCGTAAAAATCGTTTTATACGTGTTTATGACTTTTTTCTCGTGTCCCATAACACACGGTCTAACCATAAAAACCAAAAAAGCCGAATTCGTTCAAAATTATCGCTTTGCGGGAATCGACAGGAATCGATGCGTTATTGTTTGCGTAAGTCACCGAGAACTACGAACAATTTATGTCCAAAAAAGCAACAAAAATTTGCACGCCTGGTTTTTACAATTAGTTTTAATAGGACTTGTCGGTGGTTTTAACAAAATAATTTTCATTGCAAGGATTTACTTACAAACGAAACATAATGGTTCGAGCGTTAAATCTTTTTTTCTACTTTTTTTCAAATTCTACATTCAACAGTTTCCGCTGGTAATATCTCCAATAAATAATATGAAAAATATAAGGTGAAGCTAGGATCGTCTGCGCGCTAGGAGAGATTACGCACTATTCAGAACTCGCTGAGGAGAGGGGATGAAATTAAACCTCCTCTATAGTTTGCGCATTCAGTTCTATCTCCCTTTTTGTGTATAGTAATATCTTATTCCATATTTGAGGCATTTCTTCGGCATCCCATGCTTCTAGTATTAGCTCACAAAGTTGGTTTATTAAGGACTCTTCTCCATATTTTATGTTCTCTGCCACACTGCCGCTCTCCCCGGGGCTGTTTTGATTTTTCATATCTTTTATTATTTCTTGTGTTTCCTCTCTTGTGGGCTTTGGTATTTCTTCTATTAATATTTGAAGTTTGGGAACATTATAATTTTCTTCAGTAATTACTTCATCATTTAGCACCTCTTCGAAATATTCTTTTCACCTTTCACATATTTGGTCTTCGTCCACTATCAGGTTTCCTTGCTTATCTTTTACATGCATCGTTCTTCCCTGGTACCCAGTTTTATTGTATTTTACCTCTTTGTAAAAATTTTTTTGTAATATTCTTCAATACGCTTTATTTTATCATCCATTTACTTTCGTTTCCGCTACCTTATGATTTTCTTTACTTTTTTTCGTTGTTCGGTATACCTTTCTAGGTCGTTTTGTCATCGTTAGACACATTCGTCATCGAACCAGTGGTTTTTTTTTTTAATCTTTTTGTTCTTGGTACGTTCTTCGACGTTGCTTCCTTTATAGTGTCTGTCATTTTCAAAAACTTTTGTTGTATTTTACTCACAGTAGTACTATCTTGTTTGGCGTAGGTGTCGTATATCCTTTTGATAATCCTGCGCCACCTCAAATTTACGCAGTTTTTTAAATTAAATTTACGTTGCACTTTTTTTTCGTTTATGCTTTTTAATTATTGCTTCTCCCATATTAATTGTAACCAAAAAATGATCTGAGTTTACATCAGCCCGTTTTCACATTTGTTATTAAATTGTTGAACTTCTCTTGTATTAAGATGTGATCTATTTGATTTGGTTCATTTGATCCAGGAATTTTTTACGTTCCTTTATATATATTTTTTCTTCTCAAATGCGTACTCATTATTTTCATCCTATTTTCAATTACGAATGTAATCAATCAATTTTTAATTACGAATGTAATTAATCATTGGCCATTATCATTTGTATTCAAATGTTTACTTTCACCCCTTGTCATGTTTATATATATATCTTCTCTTCCGATCTTTGCATTGACGTCGCCTATAATAATTTTAATATCTTGTTTGGGCATTTCTTCAGACAATGACTAATTTTTCATAAAATTCATTTTTCACTTCTTCTCCTTTTTCTCCTGTTGAAGAATGTATATTTATCAGCGATATCATGTTCTCTTTTCCTTTAATTCTAAGTGCACACATTCTATCAGATTTTACTACGAATGGTTTTACCTGCTCCACGTCTTCACGTACCAGAAAACCCACTCCAAAATTCCTATTATCGCCTCCACTTGTATAAAACGTGTATGGGCTAATCTTTTTAATGTTGTTTTCAGTTAAATGTGTTTCCTGTATTGCTATGATGTGTATTTTATATTTTCTAGGTTCTTCTATTAGGCTAATTAATGCTCCCTCCTCGTATACTCCTGGCTCATTTTATGTCGCAATATTTAGGTACATATTTTGATTTTTTATTTTGCTATTTATGTTTAAACTTATTTTCCTGTTCATCGCTTGGATCCATTGGCATAATGGACCATCTTTATCTTTTTCCACTACTATATGCCGTTTTTGGGGTCCATATTTCTAAAATTTTCTCGTTTGAAAGTACCATTTCCGGCCCATTCCCATTTTATGCCATCCACAGTTAGTTTTTTGTACTCTATCTTCACATTTTTATCTTCAGCTCTTAATTCCTTGCCTTTATTTACAATTTCCTACCTTATGTGTCTTTTTTTTCAGAAAGGTCATCGTTGATCTGTAAAAGATCTTTTCTCCAGTAAGAAATATGAGTTTGCTTTTTTCTTTCATTACCTAAATTTTTTTCGCCATAATCCTTCATTTGTACCAGACATATATTGTTTTTTAGCTTTATTATCGATTCTATTTCGACATCCTCTTTTAGGTGCTTTTGTATAAAATCTTTAACGTTACTTTTTAAGAGTGTTTCGTCTGTTTTGTTCATTCCTAATATACTTGAGGGAAATTTTTGTCTGATGATGTGACAGATGATGCCACAGTTCTCACAGCATTAACATTGAAACGAAAGCAAGAAGAAAAAGAATATTCAAGAAAATATTAAACCTAAAATGTTAAATAAATATTTCTTTTTGAGTTTAACAATAATCAACGTTGACACGTTATAATACAGCAAGCCAAAGGTGACCCCTAGCCATATCAGTGCAGAAAATCGCTGACTAAACACATACATTTCATTAATAAATTGCATAAAAGTTATGACCCGAGCTTTAAATATGGCGGTAAATTTTTACGAGCCATCATAATTTAGCATAAAACAAAAGGGTCTGGTACACGTTATCAATCGCCGAAATCTTAATAGTCACCTTCCACATTTTCTTCAGCCGTCTGCCTCGCCCCACGTGCCCATTTAACCCCTTAACTATCCATCTTAACTCTTGTGTCATTATTCTTCAGCACCTTATCTCATTAGCTATTTAGAGGGTTTATCCGGTTTCCACGTCAGTTTATCAAGTCAATTTTAATCTCTCTACACACACTGTGGGTATTTTCCAGGACCTGGCTAGGATAGCGGGGAGGCTTAGTGTGTACTCGCCGCAGATTTGGCCAGTTTTAAAGGTAATTAGACTAAATAGGGGGTAATTTTGGTCGAAAGTGTTGGATACTTTGTAAATTAGAGAAGCTTAAACAATGGGGAAGTTTTATGACTTTTTTAAAGCTCACATAAAATAACAATTAGACAACCAAGGATTTACTGTTTAAGGTTGTTTTAAGAGGGCAGGTAGATTTTTATTTTTTTATTACTACGTTTTAAACCAAAATATTAAACTTACATTAGACAAATTATCTTATTAGTTTTGTAAATATCGAAATTACCAACATTTTTAGATATTTCGTCATAATTTTCGAAATATTGCTTCTTTTGGGTTCTGCAACCAGGAATACTCCTATGAAGACTCGTATAAAACTATGTTAAATAATGGTGGGAGTACTTATTATCTGATTTATAGCCGACAGCAGTGTTAGTTCAAATCGATGGCGTTTGTCCGAGTGTTAGAAAAAATATAACTACGCGAGTGTTGGCGTATGTTGATTTTTAGAGAGATCACTTACGAAAAGTTATAATATTATCATAAAAGGTACGATTTTTAGTGAAATACCTATAGATTTTTGAACATCCGTTATTATAGATATACCGACAAAAGGACGCGGAAAAAAGGACGCATAAAAAAGGACGCGGAAAAAAGGACGCGCGAAAAAAGGACGCGTAGAAAAAAGGACGCGTGGAAAAACGCATATTATTAATGAAATACTATAAATAGTTTATTTTAATTGACAATAGCAATTACCCCCGTTTATCCCCTATATATAATTACAGAAAATGATTCTACCTAACCTAAAATCGGTTACGGTAAAAGTAAAAAGTGAAAAATATTTATATGAAAAAAACTTGCCTTCACACTTTATCCAGGCTTAGGACTGGCAGCAGAAGCTGGCGTGTTTACAAGTTTTTTTTTATTTTTTTTTTTATTTTTTGCTTTTTTTGGAATTTTTTTGTCATTTTATTTTTTTTTTGTTTTATTTTTGATATTAATTTTTTTTGTATTTTTTTTATGTTTGCAACTGAAACATTGTGAGCAATGCCTCTCAAATATTCTAAAGTTGGCCTGTCAGCATAATCGGCAACAATAGCCCTTATCCTGTTTGCTGTATCTTGATATTTTCTTTTGCGTGGAGGTACATTGCCCGAAATGTACGGCTCTATTTTCAAAACATTTAAATCATATTCTTTTTTTAGAGAATTAATAAATTTCCAAATATTCGGATGTGCACTATTGAGAAGAGAAGAAAAGCTGTTGTGTCATCCTTCGACAGCATTATTAGTTCAAGGTATATCTTGGTCTGCCAAATCGTAACAATTCCATACATTTGCTGGAAAAAGGGGTTGTCTTCGATTTCCTCTTCTAGCTAATCTCCCTATCCAAGTGTCTTCAAAGTAATTAATCAGCGGCACTAGTAGTTCTTCATTTTGTGTATAAAAATCGCTATTGAGCAACTCCTCGTACACTCTGACTACATGGTTGTCTGGAACAAACGCAAGAGCTGTCAATTGTCTTAGGTGAAGGGCGAAGTCAGGATTCTCAATATATCTACGTTGCAATCCGGCACTTTGAATATGGCGCCACATACACTGCGAGAAATGAAAAAAACATCCGCGGATTCTCACATTTGGGAACTCAGTTTGTGCAGCATTCATTGCCGCTCTTTCAAAGTCCATCATTATTGTTAAGGGGCGCAAGGCCGGATTCAACACCTTTAGTTGCTGAAAAACACGTGGGTTTTTCTAATCCCATACATAATTCTGATAATATGGAATCTAACCTGTTTGAATACCAGAAATCTTGAATCAACATTATATTAGTATTTATAATTTTACTTAAGATATTTTAGTCCTAAGCCTCGATAAAATGTGAGGGCAAGTTTTTTTCATATAATTATTTTTCACTTTTTACTCTTACCGTAACCGATTTTAAGTTAGGTAGAATCATTTTCTGTAATAAAATATGGGGATAAAAAGGGGGTAATGGCTAATGTCAATTAAAATAAACTATTTATAGTAATTCATTAATAATATGCGTCCTTTTTTCCACGCGTCCTTTTTTCGCGCGTCCTTTTTTCGCGCGTCCTTTTTTCCGCGTCCTTTGGTCTCGCGTCCTGTTTTCCGCGTCCTTTTGTCGTAGATTCGTTATTATAAGCGCTATTTTGGTTTATTGCAGGTAAATAGGGACAAGAAAATGGAAAACCAGTTACTAAAATGGTACAAAGAGATAGACAGCGATGTGGAACCACTAGATTCTGATAAGGACTTAAGTGATGTGCGTTCTGAACACAGTATCCACAATACAGATTCTGAGCAGTCCACACAAGATCTAGCCAGTGATCCTGAAGATGCCATGGAAGAAAGCGGCCAAGATGATGCTTATCCAAGATTTTATGGCAAAGATAAAACACTATGGTTGGTTGAAACATAAGAAACAAACTCCCAAAGGTAAGACCAAAGCTTGTTATATTGTTACGAACTTACATGGGGTAAAATCAAAAGCAAAAGTCGCCAAAACCATATTAGAATGCTGAATATTGTTTTTCTCGGATGCTATGATCAATAATATTGTAAAATATACAAATCAAAAACTGGATATAATGAGAGTGTTTTATACTTGCCCTAGGGATTATCCTGCTGTTGACTACGAGGAAATGTAAGCATTTGTTTCTTGCTGGGGTAAAGAGAGCGCAAAAAGGCAAAAAGGCAATAAAATTCGACAGTTGATAATCTTACACCCATTCGAGATATATATGAAATATTTGTCACGAACTGTTTATCTGCATACACTCCCGGATTATATGTGACCATAGATGAAATGTTGGAAGCACTCCGTGGTCGATGCAAATTTAGGCAGTATATAGCCAATAAACCAGCGAAATACGGAATCAAGATTTATGCCTTGGTGGACGCTAGAACATTTTTCACACAAAATCTCGAAATTTACCCCGATAACAACCTAAAGGACCATATCATCTAACCCACGACGCCTCTAGTCTTTAACTACCCGCGCTGGTGTATAAAATACACCATTTCTACTAAAACAACGATAAAATCCAAATTCCGTATACCCCACTTTTTTACACTGTATGTAACATTGGAACGATGTGTTTTTTACGTGCACACGCAGTTGCACGTCGATAGCTGTAGAGTTTGATGATTTATTTTTCACTTTCTTCGTGCAATACAGTTTGGTGAATAAAATACACCGCGCGGGTAGCAATGTAAGTATAATTATTTGTTCAGTAAATTGGTGTTTTTTTGTTTTTTGGACATT
Source organism: Diabrotica undecimpunctata (assembly GCF_040954645.1). Lineage (NCBI taxonomy): Eukaryota > Metazoa > Arthropoda > Insecta > Coleoptera > Chrysomelidae > Diabrotica > Diabrotica undecimpunctata. Next base: position 157,009,385 of record NC_092808.1, read on the forward strand.
TTCATTATTTTATTTATTTTTATTATATTTATATTTTATTTTTAGGGACAAAGTAAAAATCAGAAACCCCAACAAATTAACACAGATGGAATTAGAGGAGCTGATACTTCTTCTGAAGAGTACGTAGAGGAGACTGAACATGACTCAGAATCAGAAATCGAAAGTAACGACTCCCATGACGATTTAGAACATGTTAAATCTAGCAGTTACTTTATTGCCAAAGATAAACTGACTAGATGGAATAAAAATCCACTCAAGAGCAAATTTAGTAAAGTCAGCGCTAAAAATCTTGTAAAAATCTTTTCTGGCGTGAAACAAAAAGCAAGGGATATTCAAAACAAAGTAGATGCTTTTATGAGAATATTCACAGATGAAATGATAGAGTACATTACTAAATGCACGAATCGACACATTACGAATGTAAAACCACAGTTTATGAGAGAACGTGATGCAAAAGACGTAACAAAAGTAGAAATGCAGGCATTTATAGGTTTGCTTTTGTTATCTGGAGACAAGAAGCAAAATCATACCCACTTTTTGGAACTCTGGACAACAGATGGCACCGGTTCTGAAATTTTTCGGGCATGTATGAGCAAAAACAGGTTCTTATTTTTACTCGCAGTGATTCGATTCGATGATAAAAGTACCAGAAATGAAAGAAAAAAGATAGATAAGTTAGCTGCAATAAGATGGGTCATAGATACATTCGTAACGAATTGCAAAGACAATTACACTCTGGGTGAATTTTTAACAATTGATGAAATGTTGATACCTTTCCGAGGGCGTTGTAGTTTTCTTCAATATCTTCCCAACAAACCCGCGAAGTATGGACTGAAACTTTTTATATTGTGTGATGCAAAAACATTTTATCTGTCAAACTTTGAAGTTTATTGTGGTAAGCAGCCCGAAGGCCCCTACAGCATGCCAAATACACCTAGTGCAATTGTGCACCGTTTGTTGAACGAAGTAAAAGGTACTAATTGGAACTTGACATGTGATAACTGGTATTCAAGTTATCCGCTAGCGAAGGAATTATTGGAAGAGAAAACTACCATGATTGGGACCATGAAAAAAAATAAACGGGAAATACCGCAAGAGCTTTTACCTCATAAAAATAGACCTGTTAAATCTTCGTTATTTGGATTCCAACAAAATGTAACATTGATTTCCCATGTACCGAAAACAAATAGAGCGGTTGTATTGATCTCAACGATGCACGAGGATGGATATATAGATCCAGTGTCGAGTAAACCTGAAATCATCTTACAATATAACGCAACCAAAGGTGGATTTGATACTGTTGATAAAATGTGTAGCACATACTCAGTATCAAAAAGAACAAGACGATGGCCATTGTCTATATTTTTCCAACTCATGAACATCGCGGGAATCAATGGACAACTTCTCTATAATGCAACTCATGTCAATGCAGCTTATAAGCATAGACGGGAATTTTTAAAAGTGCTTTCCTTAGGTTTGATGAAGCCATACCTCTCTGAACGCGCCAGTATTCAATCACTGCCAAGTGATATAAAAGGTTTTCTGGAGAAATATAAAAAACCAACAGAGGACAATGAGGAACCACCTGCAAAGATCAGAGAGCGTTGTTTCATTTGCGGTAGGAAAAACAATCGAGTCACAACAATTATCTGCGGAAGTTGCAATAAGTCAGTTTGCAAACAACATATGACAACAGTTGTTACATGCGATTGTTGCAAAAATGGAGAAGCAAGCAGTGAATAATACAAACTAACAGTGACACATGTGAAGTTTTCATTTTAAGAATTTACTTGTTTTCTTGAGTTATTTCTTTGTTAAGATTTTGTCTTTAAAAAAAAGTATTTTTTATTTATATCATTAAAAATGCATAAAAATTAAGGAATCATGTTTTTTATTCCTATACATTAATATAAATAATTCGTATGTATTGAATCTGATATTAATAAATATGGTGTATAGAATACACCGCGCGGGTAGCTGCGCTAATTACTTTTCCTCTGTACCCTTAGCCAACTCTTTATTGAACGATCATTGCTTGACAACGATAGGTACTTTGCGTAAACATAAACAACAAATTCCCCCTGAGTTGACAAACGTAAAAAGAAGACCTTTATGTAGGAGCATGTTTGCATACGGTGACGATGAAAACAAGTATGTACTTGTATCATATGTGCCAAAAAAAAAATAAGAATGTATTACTACTTTCAACACTACACAGCGATGGTTTCATTGATGAAAACACCAAAGAGCATACCATGAAGCCAGAGATTATTACTAATTACAACCTTACTCGGAGTACTCGGCGACTTGATTTAGCAATCGCTGGCCGTTTATTGTTTTTTGCAGCCTACTAAATATTTTAACTGTAAACAGCCAAATAATTTACAACAATAACACTAATTTGTAATATCTCGAAGAAGCTACATTGCGGTGCTAGGCAAGCAACTTATAATGTCCCATCTTCAACGACGTTCCAATATTACAAATCTGCCTTTTCAGTTGAGACTCAGGATCCAAAATATAACCGGAGAAAAGCCATCAGTTTTTCAAGGGGCAACTCCAACTATAAAACCAAGATGTCCTTTTTGCCCAGTAAGGAAGAACAGGTTTACCCAACATTATTTTTTTTTAATAAATCCCCTTATTTGAATTGTTCTAGAGTAATGTGTATATTTTTTTTGTTTACCTAGTAGTTTTTTTTGCAGTTTTGTTTTAAAAAAATATAAGTTTATCGTTTTTTGTGAGTTAATAGGTAATAAACTTATCCAATAAGTACTATTGACTCATTTATTTGACCTATTATACCCATATGTCAGATAAAATCTAACACGCGAGTGATGGCGTAATTTTTTGAGGTGCGAGAGATGGAGTGTTAATAAATTCAAGGGAAACAATCATAGTGATGCTGTTGAATATTTTATTTATATTTTTACGGTGAGGTAAATTGATAAAAATTAAAAATTAAAACCTTTTGTTCTAAATCGTACGCCATTTTCAAAATGTAAATTTAAAATAAATAATATACGTTCTGTTCTTACAGTGATTATGTCAGGAAAAAATAAATTATATATACTCTATGTTTTGTTTTGATTATTTTTAGAACCATTTACTATTATCTCTAAATATGTTTTAATGGTTTATCATTGACAGTAGGTACCGCCTCCTAAATTACCATCCCAATTAATACAATCAAATAGCAGCACGGTAACGTGATGAATACATTTAAGTACCTCCTGACGAATCACATGACCTTCGCTTTAATAGGTTTAGTCAGTTTACAGTAATTTGCTGATAACATTTTTGTAAATCATTGTCACTACTACTTAAAATGGGCGTGTCATATTTGTAATTCCTTTCACCTTTCTCCAAAATGGAACAAAAAAATTCTAGGAATGGAACAAAATATGTAGTCTTTTACAGAATATAAAAGCTTAGTTAATGAGTTCGTTAATATAATAAATAAGCATGTAGAGATAATTTGTATAAAAATTGCGTCTGTTGTTGATATGAAAAAGTTCGACATAGTAATGGAGTCATTTTAATTTACACTGTTAGAAAGTAGCGATTTCAATTATAAGTTTGAAAAAAAAAACGTACCCAATTTTTTAAAAAAGTAGATATTTTGACCTAAGAATTTTCAAGGTACATGAGGGACATACAAAGGTTATTTTTGTACGTAAAAAAATATTTTTTTGTGTGAAAGATAAATATAAAGAATCGAAAGCTTCATTATTCAAATTTTTTAAATAAATTTTATGCATCACAGCTGCAAACAAGAAACTTTTGAACAATATATTATAAACCTTACATCAAATGACCAAACTTTATAACTAAGTTAAGGCTGAGGCTACTTACAACTATTCCTCCTATCTGTAAACCAAATGGCGAATGGGTCTGTTCCAACAAAGGAAAAGCCTCCATCTTTCCTGAACGTCTTACAAAGTTATTTCAAACAGAGCCAGCAGATCCTAATGAAAAAATTGAAGAACAAATTACCGCAGCATGTCGAATGTCCCTCTCAATCAAAAGTTTTACTCCTATAGAAGTCGAGAAAGAAACAAACAAACTCAACTCACGAAACTCCTTAGGTTATGATCTAATCTGGGCACAATAACTAAACCAACTTGCTCGCAACACCATTATTAGACTAACAGTTATATTTAACCGCATGCTATGCCTTTTATACTTTCCAAAAATATGGAAATTCTCTAACAGCATTATGATCCTTAAGCCAAAAAAAGAGCCCAATAAAGTAACATAGTATAGACCCATCAGCTTACTCCCCATCGTAAGCAAAGTTTTTGCAAGATTGCTGCTACAAAGGATATACACAGATCAGGAATTCTTAACAATACTATCAAAACATTAGTTTGGTTTTCAGGAAAATCTCTCCACTACCCAACATGTCCATCGAATGATAAATGAAATATTAAAAAGTCTGGCATAGAGGTCTGCTTCACAAAAATTGTAAAAGTCTGGCATAAAGGTTTGCTTTACAAAGTAAAAATAGCACTATCCAATAACCATTTTCTTCTACTTAAATCCTACATATAAAATAGATGTTTTTCTGTAAAGCTCAGTAAACAGCAATCCAGCCTTTGTCCTTTAGTCCCTCATGATAGTGTTCTCAGACTTCTGCTTTTCTCCCTTTACACAGCCGATATTTCAGAAACTAATAACACTACAATCGTTTTCCTTTGCTGACTGACAATACTAGCTGTTACCAATACTAGATGTTAATTAAGATCCCATAGACACCTCTCAAAACTTACAAAATTATCTGGACATTCCCAGTGACAAAATGGAGGACAAAATTAGGGAAAACAAAATCAACTCAAAAAACCTTTACCAATCGCCACAATATATGCCCACTGTAAAAATGGACAATGTAAAAGTACCAACAGCAACAGACGCTAAATACCTTGGTCTTTATCTTAACCAACGTGTCACTTGAAAAAAACATATTCAAACAAAAAGAAGAAAGCTCGACTTAAAATTCCGGTGAATGTATTGGCTCCTTGGACGTAAATAAAAACTTAAAATTCAAAATAAAATTGTTCTTCGATATAAAGCCATACTAAACGGATAAATTCCCGTGGATTTAAATGCAAAAGCCGCATTTTGGACAGTTGCTGAGTTTCCTCATGCTAGAACTAAGAGTTTATCAAACTGTTTTAGAACACTGTTTGTGTTATTTTGTGCCATAAAACGGCATTCAGCATTAAAGTTACTTTTAAGTGACTTAAAAAAAGCACAATCCAGAGCCTGTAGGTAATGTGTTGTGTGGGATGTCTAACAAAATAAAATTATTTCGTTTTGGTCTGCAAATTCTAGTAGATCCACGTTGGTCGTACGAAATGTGTGGCCATCTAATATTAATAAGGTTTTACCTTATTGAGATATTTACTGTCCAAGCTTCAACCGTTTAGTTGAGTTAAGCGTTTAGTTTTATCATAAGTTTGTTATATTTACGTCTAAACAATCATATTAAACAATAAAAGATATTTTCATTCTGTAAACGACATTGGGAAATTGGTTTGTTATTATTTCCGGTTTTCTTTTGGGAAAAAATGTCCACTACGACGAAACAAAATTTTAAAATAAGCAATATACTAAATTATTTTTATAATGAAATTTAATTAAATTAAAAATTAATTAAAAAAAAATCATTTAAAAAAATCTTACAAATTCTGGTTTAAATTTATCTGTATTCCCACAAAATAAATAAAAATAAAATATGTTTATTAAAATAACAATACAATTTGAAAAATTTCAAAGAACATAAATACAAAGTTTCTAAATGTTAACATAGATTCTGAAATAACCAGAGTGTATACAGTACAAAATATCAAGAAACAAAATCCGGTACTGTCTCTCCCTTCTTATCACAGCTCTACACGCGTGTTTCTACTATTAATTACCCTACCACAAGGGCGATATTATAACCACCGACGTGCATTAGCCTTCATGAAAATGTCACAAGTGTCAAGACATTATCTCTTTTACAGACGAAATCAATTGTAGCTCTATAGCCCCGATGTGATTATGTTGGAATAGAAGCTAACTCCATAATTTAATGATCGCTATATTGGGGTGTAGCATAGACAAATATATGGGGTGGATGGTTAATTGAAAATCAATGGTATTAGAATTTATATAACTAGAAAATAAAACGCTCTTCCTGTGCAATTTATTTTTAATTTCTCTTAATTTTGGACCCATTTTGAGACTACTACAGTATAAGTACAACGTTCAAAGAAAAAGCGAAACATAGATGCTTCAAATCAGAAAATCAATGATTATGAGGATATGAAACATCAGACATCTTTTCCAAACTGGAAACTTTAGGATCAAGAACACTGGAAACTTTGGGATGAAGAACAGAAGATAATTTTAAAAACAAAACCAAACTTTCTATACAGTGTGTAAAAGCCAAATGGAATAAATTCATTATTTAGGTTACTGTACATATTTATAAAAACTTGACATTCTTTAACGTGAAAATGCAACCCCTACCTTCAACCCCCTTAGAATGACAGGTACAACCCCCAATTTTTAAAATAGTAAGTATAGGCTTTAGGATATATTGTTTGAAAGGTCTTTTTATTCTCCATTCAAAAATGTTGTCGCGTTTAAGTTTATTAAGATTAATTAAGATAAAATAAATTAAAATCATGTGGTTACCGAAATTCGCTACAAAACAATCAAAAACTAAAATGTAATGCAAAACGTAATAAAATGTAGAACACGAAAAAGAACTATATTAATGTTAATGAAGTAGATGTTCAAAATGTTCACTGCGAACGTCTTGGCAACGTCCTAATCTCAAATAAAACTGCCTTCCAACATTATTTAACATAACAGGCGTGATCGACCTAATCGCAAGAGTTATTCGTTCTTTTAAGTCATTTAAACCAGAAGGTTTTGTTTCGTACACATGACTCTTCACATATCCCCATAAAAAGAAATCTAATAATGTAAGATCAGGTGATCGCGCTGGCCATTCAATCGATCCTCGCCTCCCTATCCACCGATTGGGAAATATTGTATCGAGGTACTGCCGGACATTAAGTTGGTAATGTGGTGGTGCTCCATCCTGCTGAAACCATATCGTATTCGCTGGAACTCGGGGGTTTCCTGGATCAGGATATAAATTTGCCAACGTTGGAATGACATCATTTTGAAGTAGTGCCAAATAATTGTTGCCATTCAAGTTGCACTCAATGAAAAAGGGACCAATGCTATTGTTTCCTACAATCCCTGCCCAAACATTAACCTTTTGAGGGTATTGAGTGTGTTCTTCTCTTATCCAGTGTGGATTTTTCGTGGCGCAGTAGCGGCAATTTTGCCGATTAGCATGACCGTTAAGTGAAAAAGTACACTCATCAGAAAACATAACGTCTTCTAATTGGATAATATTGTTATCCAACATGTCCATCATCTGCTCACAAAAAAAAGTTCTCCTATCAAAGTTGTCTTCCATGAGCTCCTGAGTAGGTATCATCTTATAGGGATGCAATTTATTTTCTTTTAATATGTTTACTATCGATGTATGGCTAGCATTGAATGAAGTGGATGCCTGTCTACTCGATGTATGTGGATTTTCCTGAAACTCAAGCAACACATCTAATTTGAGTTCATCACTCACTTCATTGGCAGCTGCTTTTTTTTATCTGCCTTAGCTTAGCCTTATCTTCTCTATTTTACATATTGTTCCTTGGGATATAGGCGGTAAATTAGAAAATTTCTCATGAAATAGGCGAGTTACTTCCTGTTGTGTTCGGGTGTTATCTCCATAACCAATCATTTGTAAAACTGTTATTTTATGCATTTCCGTTAATCTAACCATTTTTCAGAATTGAATTGAACGAACTTTTTACTTAAATTAAAATGCTGACAACTTAAATAAAACAATTTACTAATGCGTGTTAAAATAACGTTGCCACGGAAATTCTTTAAAGTTTTTTAATTGTTACCATCTAAAAACCACATTACTATGGTTTTTGTTCACTTTCTCATTATCAAGACCTAAACGGGAAATAAGTTTTGAGTATATTTTAGCGAATTTCGGTAACCACATGATTTTAATTTATTTTATTTTAATTAATCTCAATAAAGTTGAAAGCGACAACATTTTTGAATGGAGAATGAAAAGACCTTTCAAACGATATATCACAAGCCTATACTTCCTATTTTAAAAATTGGGAGTTGTACCTGTCATTCTAAGGGGGTTGAAGGTAGGGGTTGCATTTTCACGTTAAAAAATGTCAAGTTATAATTTAAATTTGACGTGTTTCGGGATTTTTTATAAATATGTACAGTAACCTAAATAATGAATTTAATCCATTTGGCTTTTACACACTGTATATCGGGATTTTAAAATACAACATATGTAAAAAAATCCATAAAAATCTATTCCAATTGAGACTACAAGGCAGCAAAAATATTTAATTCATAAACAAAAAAATAGCGTTGTTCATCTAGATCTAGACATCATTCAAAGGATCATAAAAAATGGAATCGCCCAATGATCATCGATAAGTTGCAACTATATTTTAGATAGCTGTTAACGATATTTTAAAAAATAATTTCCTTACTAAATAAAAGAACATATTATAGATAAAGTGGATAAAAAAGGAGAATTTATAAGACGCCTGAAGTTGTATGACGGAAGAAACAATAAATGTTTAATCCTTGGAATAAAAAGAAGGAAAAGATTATTTAAAATTGAAATTTATAGCATGCTCATACCCACTAATGCTCAGCGTTGCGTTTTTCATACCCACTAATGCTCAGCGTTGCATTTTCGCAATAGTTGACATAGGCGTCATCTTTTGAAAAATGTCATGACTTATTCGGGCAGTCAAAGTTTAGATTGATTTCACAGCAGTTTTCTATGTATGTTTTAATGGGAATTGGTCACAAAACTAAGGTTTCTATTAACAGACGGCATATTGAAAGTTGCAGGTTATATTTGACATCTGTGTACACGTGTTTTTAGTTAGTAGTAAGTCGTTTGTGTATATTTTTTTTTATTTAAACATAGAGAACCCACATTAAACACCAAGGGTTATTAGTGAAGGGACATACACAGCAGTACATTTTGATAAATTAAAGTTTATTATAAATGTTTATGTCTTTTAGAGACTGCAATAAATCCGAGATATTTGTCGTAAGCGCACTTCTCAGGTTTCCACTAATTCCTCGGCATGTTCTCTGAGGTTGGAACTGCGGGCAGTCGATTATCGGATGCTTCACGGTGAGTTGAGTAGAGCAGTAGGTACAAATCGGAGCTGGTTCTTTATTTAGAAGGTGTTGGTGTGTTAGTATTGTGTGGCCGATTCGAAGACGATTTACGATTACTTGATCTCTTCTTTTTCCTTGTTGTGGTAGTCTGGCGTCTACTTAAGGCTTTATTGTTTTCAATTAAGAGTCTGTTGCGTCCCAGGTTGCTTGCCATAAATTTATTTTATGATTCATGGACTGTCGTTTATGGTCGGTGTGGGGATATTTAGTAATTTCTGAAACATTTTCATTTCTGATGGATTTTAATGACAATTGATCAACTTCCTCGTTGCCTTTAATACCAATGTGTGAAGGTATCCAAATAAATGTAACCTTTTTATTTACGAGTATATAGGGTAGTGCATTAAGTTCATTTCTTATATTTTGTGCAATAGGATAAATAGAGAAAAGTTGATTAATACCATGAATTGCGCTGAGTGAATCTGTGATGATTAAAATATTATTTTCAGTGGTTGAAGAGGAGTTTTTGAGATCTTCTAATATCGCTGTGGTTTCCCCGGTGTAAATGCTGCGGTGCTGTGGAATTCTAATGGCATATTTGTAATTTTTATTTGTGAAGGCTGCGGCATGATCATTTTTTGTTTTTGATGCATATGTGTATATTGTGGTGGTTTGGATACTTCTCCATAATTTCTTTGAATGCATTTATGAAAAGGTTAGGATTTGTGATATTTTTTGGGTAATGTGTTAAAGTTAAATCGGTAATAGGTAAGGGGGTAAGCCATGGAGAGCAGTCTAATTTTGTGGTAATGGATAATTTGAATTCATTGCAATTGAATCCTTTTTGATTGATTCTTTTCCTAAAGGGTTGGTCTTTATATTGTTTGTTTCTATACAAATTGGATGTAGGTGCGTTAATAATCTCATAATATAATGGGTGCTTTTTATTGGAAGATATTGTTGCTGCATAATTTAAATTAAGTAGATGTCGTCTTAGATGTAGAGTGGGTTCTCTTGATATTACTTGTGAGCTGCTTACAGGACTGGTTCTGAAAGCACCGACGGCTAATCTTAGAGCTGTTGTTTGAATTGTGTTAAGGTTTTTTTAGGAACGTTTTATTTGCTGTATCGTAGCAGATTGCACCGTAATCCAGTTTACTGCGAATAATTGATTTGTAGAGGTTAAGCAGAATACTAGAATCAGCTCCTCATATATTACTGGATAAAATTTTTAGCAAGTTTATTCTATTTTGACAAGTTAGTGGTAAATTCGTAATGTGGGTTTTCCAGTTTAATTTGTAATCAAACGTTAGGCCCAAAAAATTCGATTCCTCTGAATGAGATATATTTTGACCGTTAAATATTAACGAAACAGGAATGGTATTCTTACGTTTGCTGAATACTGTGTAATGTGTCTTATTAGTTGAAAAGAGGAAGCCTGTTTTGGAAGACCATTCTTCGATTTTGTATAGAAGGTTCTGTAGTATTTTAGCCCCAGATGTAACATTTTTGCATTTAATATAGACAACTAAATTATCAAGTTTGCAAGTTTGCTTTTATAGGAGGCTTAATTGTATTTATTAATTGTCGTTAAATGCAATTAAAAATAAAATTGGGCTTAAAATAGAACCTTGTGGAACACCGTTGTCGAGTATTCTAGTGGTAGAGGTGTATCCATTTACTTTTACTTGTATTTCCCCATTATTCAGCAAATTTTTTATAAACGCCAGCATATGTCCTTGAACTCCCTATTTATCAAGTTTATTTAATGTGAGGTATCTCCATGTTGTGTCGAAAGCTTTATCCACATCAAAAAAGACTACTACAACTTTCTGATCCAGTAAGAATCCATTATAAATGGTTGACTCAAGTGCTACTAAGTTGTCGTTAGCAGATCTTCCTCGACGAAAACCACTTTGGACTGTGGTCAGGAGATTTGAATTTTCTATATACCATGTAAGCCTGTAATTTAAAATCTCGAGAAGTTTACACATGCTACAGGTGAGGGAAATAGGACGGTAAGATGTGGGACAATCTTTTGGATTGTGTTGTTTATAAATTGGGATTATAATAGCTTCGGTCCAATTATCAGGAAAGTAATGATTTAAAAAGATGTGATTAAAGATGTGTAAAAGTATATTTTTGCCTTTTTGGGGTAGATTTTTAAAAATATTGATGGAATATCATCCGGACCTGGGGATGTGGTTTTTAAGTTTAAAAGAGGAAAATCTAATTGTTGCAAAGATATGGGTGCATTTATGGGAGAGATTTGGTTGCGAATTTTGATGTCTACAGATTCTGTGGTAATTTTGAGTGTAGAAATAATCGGATCTAGTACAGAATCGCTAGAGTTTTTTTGAAATACGTCTACTAGATGTTCGTTTCTACAAGAGATGATTTGGTTGTTATATGAAAGTGCATTTATTGAGTAAGGTATGTGTATAAATTAACTTGATAAAAATTAGATTTTTGGTAGTAACGTATTGTTTAATAATTGAAAAAGATATATCCATCAAGTAAGTTCTATTATTTTATCTGTACTAGTTGGTACAACTGCCCAATTATCAGTGTTGGGTTTTCGCATGTTATTAGTACATAAAATTATTTTTGTTTTAGAAGGTGAAAATAAGATGAAATCAACTTGACTCGACCAGTTTCGGTAGTATTAGTTCCTAAAAAAAAAAATACGAACTTGAATCGAACCTTATGGAGTCTGCTTCCAGTGCAGATGTTTACCTAGCATCTCCTGAACTCACTGAATTAATTATTTGATGAAGTTGGTAGAGATAAAGACTGTATAGGAACATTTACTAACTTAAACAAAATGTAATTCATCAAGAAGAAGAAAAAAGGATCGACGAAGAAAATATAAATCTATATAAAAACGAGGCAGATCTTTAAATTGTGACACAAGTTTATAAAAAAAAATAAGAAAGAGATTTCGATGGAAACTGAAGTAGAGACATAAAATAAAAAAATTATATATATCTAATTAAATAAGTATATAATATATAACATACTATATAATTAATAATTATATATAAATCATAAAATTTGTCTGCATCTTGAAAGTCTCTGGAAATCATTTACTGAATACACTGTATGGAAAACCAAATCTTGCGTGTATGAGGCCATGATACCATATTATGAGCATTATGGTATGAAACAACATATAAAAGGCAAGTCAACGCGCTTTGGGTATGTTAATCGTAATGGTGTAATCAGAAATCTGTTTACCTCATAGATTTTAATATTTATTAAGGAGCCAAGGGAAAATCCAATGAGTATAAAAAATAATTTGGTGGAATAATATTGCAGTTTGCTTAACTTAAAATTAAATGCGATAAAGCTATGCTTCGTTGCTTATATGTTGATTATTATTTCACCCCTATGACTCCAATTTTTTATTATCGAAGGGAATAGGTTATGTAGGAACCACACGATCAAAAACAACAGAAAAGTGTCCGTTCAGTGAAACGTTCAAAAAATCCATACGTGGAATTTACGAAAATTGGTACGACGAGAAAAATAAGTTGCTTTTATGTAGGTGGAATGACAACAGTATAGTTACTTTGGCATCGAAATACCATAAAACAACGCCAGTTTGTCAAGCGAACAGATAGTCCTGTGCGCAAAGCAAAAAAAAGTAACACAACCACATCTTATTCGGGCTTATAACAAAATTCTTGGTTAATATACCGTAGAGTAAGACACATTAGCCCTAAACAATTCAAAATGGATTTTCTGCAGTTTTGTCGAAATGTAGTCAAAGCCTTTTTGACGATGTTCCAAACTGATCCAAGAAGACCTGGTTCACCTCAATCTTTTGTAAACAAAATTACACAAGATGTTCGATTCGACATCGGCTATCCTATTTCTACCCAAGATAAACGAACCCGATGCAGCTTTGTCACACAACAACCAATAAAAATTGTATTAATGTAGTGTAACAAAAAAAATTTTGGACTTTCAGGTTTAGGACGCCAATGTAATAAAAGTGTGTAATGAAACACAAGTATTTGGGGTAATGTATAAAATAACGTATACTTTAAAGCTGGCTAGCAGAAGGTGCCGGAGAGTGACTACTTGACACTCAAAGGAGGATTCAGCCAATTTGCATGCCCTACAGAGACCGTAGAATAAAAAAATGAATGACAAGGTAATAAACAATCTATAGGTATATAACTAAGGTAAATAAAAATGATTATAGAAGTTGCTCCAAAATGTGAGTGGGCGCCAGCAAAGTATTAACATAAACTTCCCAAGGTATCTTGTAAAGCTATTTGCTGAAATACAAAAAAAGGATACAGGTATGAATTGAAATATTTAGTTTTCACCAAAAATTTAATCCCTATCCAATATATACAATCTAAATTTACCCTAAAATACCCACCACCAATTATGTACAGTCAACTTAGTTAATTATATACAAAAAAAATAAATGCCCTGGTTATACGCAATTGATCCTTGATGATCTAAATTTACCAATAATAAGATATAGGAAAAATTGTAATGATTCACCTAAAAAGGTAATTTACTTGCCTCAGAGATGCAACTCTGTACTTTGGCTTTCAATTGAAGGTTGTAATAAAGTAATGAGGACAATATCCTGAAGGGATAAATGTCCAAAGGTTTGAAAATATAATAATAATAAAGTCTTAATAAATAACTCTCTGATTAGATGTGTACACATAAAATCGTACAAACTGAGCTAAATGGGAGGATTTAAAACCTCGACCTAGACGTGACAATTTTAATGCTTATGTATTTTATAATTATTTAGAAAAAATGACGGGTCTTTATTAATAAATAAAATAGTATGATTTAAGATTGGAAAAAAAAATATTATAAACAAAATTATTAACAATTAATGAATAAAAAAAAAATATAAAAAATGAACAATGTTCCACACTCTAAAAATAAGGGAGGTCTTTCGGACTGGTTCCTGAAGTGGTCCGAGAGTAGTCTGAGAGAGCTCTGGACCTCTGATGGAACAGACGGGCAAATGGGCAAATTCGAAAACGTAAATTATTTTCCTCCTTGTAAAAAAAATCCCCAAAATTAAATGAAAAAAAAAATCCTCGATCCTGGATTTAACTTCTTGGGGTAGGCTAAAAAGAACAATTGTGTTACAGTTCCTCCTTACGCTTAATAAAAAGAAAGGAAAAATACAAGGTTTATTAACAAATGAAATAACTTGAAAAATATTACAAAAAGTTGTTGGGAAGCTTGTATCAAAGAAAAAAGCTGTAATGATTTTGTAGATAATGTGACCTTCGCATGGTCTGACAATATTTTGATGTAAAATAAATTGATCAAATAGATAATTTTTAACGAAAAGCTTGCTACGGATATATTTTTGAATGTAAAAGAACCATATGAGGCAGAATATTTTTACAGATAGTCTTAATAGATAATAAGTAGTTTTAAAAATGGATAATTATATGTTTTTAAGGCCGGGAAGTAAAATAGAAAATTGATATGATTTTATAACATTACTATATCTAAATCCAGAATATTTCTTAATGAAATAATGTGATAAATGACAGATAGATATATCACTAACGAAGGGAAAAATGACGATATTATAGAAGTTAAAATGGCTAATGGTTTTTACACTTTTATTTATAATTGAATCAACTTACCGACTAGAAGTGGCTTATAAATCAACGGGTATATACTACGAAACAACTAAAAACTGTATATATTCTTCCTTCCCAACGAAATTAATATTCTTTAAAACAAATTTAGCCTTCTTCTGTCGCCTACCCTTTTTTTTGTTAAACGATGTTGTTTACCAAAAGGTTAAAACCAGAATGAGCGCTAATTGCTAGCCGGATGATCATGTTGCCCTATATCATCGTAGGTGTCGTTGTTTAAGTCAACTTAGAAATTCAAAATTCAGAAAAGCATTAAGAGGATTGGGATTTTAAAATTGTATTTAAAAATGTTTACGGATTATTAAAGTAACGGACTCGTTACAGTAGGGTTGTCTTACATGAAAAAGGCTTGATTAAATTTTATAGTAATACGCAATAGTTTTTTATAATATTCTAATATCATTTTATTTGAAACTTATTTATATGATTGAATAAAACATTCCAAACAACGTATTTTTAATTAATTTTTACATCCAACTATCTAGTGTTTCGTTTTCACAACAGCTAATTATCAAAAAAATTGAAGTTTTTAATTTTTTAAACATATTTTTATTAATTTTGTGACCTTTAGAGTATAATTTTTTCAGAAATTAAAAAAAAATAATCATAAATGGGTTAAACACTAGTTAAAACGCATGCAAAATTTTACTGATCTGCATGGTAAAAACTTGGAAAGCAACAATCCCATTTTCAGCGACAAATAGTTGTTTTTAGCAGTAAACTGCGATATGATTTACTAAAAAACTAAATAATTAATAGCTAATTTGAAATGTAGCGGCATTATTAATAATTGACTCACCTACCAGCGATCTGTACTATCTACCTCCTATTCACAATTATTCTAATGGCTGTTGTTAATGTTTTAAACCGCACATAAATCTCCCTACCATCCATTTGATAAATTGTACGCGAAACGAAATATTGGGGGATCTGCACGGTACATATTATGATAAATGTTAACGCTAATATAATTTTGGCGGAATTTGGCAACTATTTATTATTTATAGATTGATCAACATTGTTACATTAAACGATTTTAACCGGAGAAGGTGTGGTCAGTATTTAGTAAATAATTAGTTTGCGAAATAATTGTGTGGATCATTCCTTGGCTATAATTATTTCAATATTTAAAATCTTTGTCAATAGAATAAGTGGTTAAATACAAAAGATGACGCAGACAAAGACCGATACAATGAAATGAAGAAGAAAACTAGAAAGATAATTATGACCTCCAAAAATGAGATATGGGATAGAAGGTGCAGAGAGATAGAATCTTATATTGGAGGACGACAATGCACTGAGGCGTGGAAGTTTATAAATTCTGTTAAGAAGCCGACTAACGAGAAAGTGATTCTAAATCCCATAAATGCCGAGGATTGGACACATTATTACAAACATCTATTAAATGAGAACAGAGACGAATTTAAAGAAGATATGAATTCATCAAGAATCGAAATTCTGGGAGAGCATATTACCATAGATATCAACATAGTTCAAAAAGCTATAGCAGGGATGAAGAATGGAAACGCAAGTGGACCAGAGGGAGTAACTACGGAATTAATAAAGAATGGCTCAGAGAAATTACACAGAATGATCACGGTGATATTTAACGAATATATTAATGGACATCCAACACCAGATGAATGGAAAACAGCATATATGACCCCAATATATAAAAAAGGTGACAGGAGAAATTGTAAAAACTATAGAGGGATATCGGTCACAAGCTCAATGAGTCGACTATACGGTCGAATACTACGGGACCTGATAGAGAAATATTATCAATCTTCTGAAGACGAAGAACAAGGAGGATTTAGAGCAGGTCGTTCATGTACAGATAACATCTTCTGTCTTAAACAAATTATAGAAAAGAAAATTGTGACAAATAGAGAGTTACATATGACTTTTGTAGATCTTGAGAAGGCATATGACACAGTCCCGTTAAATAAACTATGGGAAGTCCTGGGCACATCAAACATACATCAAACATTGGTTAGTGCTCTCAAAGATCTATATTATGGTTCAAACTCCCAAATGAAATTCGGAAACCTCTTAGCTGAAAAATTTGCAGTTACTAAGGGTCTCAGACAAGGATGTTGTATCTCTCCGACTCTATTTAAGATTTATATCTCTGTAGCTCTGAAACAATGGAAAAGGAAAGTCAAAGGAATGGGTATACAATTGAACGATCAAGATTACATATATACTTTACAGTTTGCAGATGATCAGGTGGTGATCTCAAATGACAAGGATGACATGGAATACATGCTTAGAAAACTTATTAAAGAGTACCAGAAATGGGGATTAAATATCAATTTAGAAAAGACAAAATACCTCTCAATTGGAGCTGAAGCAGAATAACTCGATATCGATGACAATCAAAAAATAAATCCATGCAACGAATATAAATACCTGGGCGTCATCTTCGACCATAGTGAAAAAGACAAACGAGAAATAAAACATCGAATTGTACAAGCACGAAGAGCTATAGCATGTTTGAACGGAGTTCTATGGAGTAAAGAAATATCAAAGAAAAGAAAATGGAACATCCATGAGACAATGGTTAAAACTAGCCTACTTTATGGAGCTGAGACATGGAAAATAACCGAAAAATATAAGAAAAAGGTCGAAGCCACGGAAATCGATGGCATCAGAAGATCGATGAGTATATCAAGAGCCGACAGAATACGGAATGAAGTGATAAAGCAACAAATGGGTATAGAGGGCACTATAGTTGGGGATATTGAGAGAAAACAGCTCATATGGTATGGGCATGTGAGCCGAATGGGGGACAAAAGATTGCCTAAAAAAACGATGATGTGGCAACCCCCAGAGAAGAGAAAACGAGGAAGACCACCACAGAGCTGGAACCTGGGAGTTAGGAAAGCAATTAGCGCTCGAAATCTGGACGAAGACCTAACTCAAGACAGAATACAGTGGCGTTTGGGAGTCGGACAACGTCGTAAGACGTTATAAAAAACCGAATATATATATATATATATATATATATATATATATATATATATATATATATATAGAATAAGTAAGCATTAAATTCAGACTAGGATACGTAATACAATCTACATAAATACTGGAAAATGTCCAAGTGACTGGTTTTTAGAGTACTTTTATAAATATGCAAAGAACCACCACTAATAGTGTACCTATTTAGAGACGCGGTGATAAATACGGAAGATTTTTACGGTGGTTTACTGTCTATTAGGTCCATCATCACCAAATGATGATTGGGTCACACTAGAGAAATTCGTGTTAGAACTGAGAAAACCATACGTGCCTTTTATAGGATAAAACCTATTCTTTGAAATATTAGAGTGCTTAACTATTTTGTATTGATGTAAGTTCAAACACAGATTTAATCATATCTTGTAATCGATGTAGAAACCAACAATACATTAAAAATGATATTAGAAAAGCTCATTAAGATAGAGCGCACAATAACTCAAATAGAAGTAAGAGTGACCAGATTGGAACATAGCGCTAAAGGTGCTATACCGAAAATTAGAAATGGCTAAGCAATTACGGATTGCTGATTACTTGAAAATTTAGAGGATACAAGACATACTACACTATACATCCTGACAATGCAGCAAAAGGAAGGAGGCAGTGCAATAATAATAATAAATAACATTCAGCATTATGAGGAGCTAAGATATGAAACTGAACACATACAAGCAACCACAGTATGTGTCAAGCTCAAAACTAATTGCGAAATTACTATTAGTTCAATTTATAGCCCCCTAAGCATTCCATTAAAAAATAACAGTATGAAGAATATCTGAAGAGTATGGGAAAAAGATATATCACTGGAGGTGACTTTAATACCAAGCACACTCAATAGGGATCAAGATTAACAACACCAAAAGGGAAAGAGTGGCCGGCACACATGAAAGAACAGAAATGTGTACCAATATCAACGGGTAAACCGACGCATTGGCCAAGTGATCGAAACAAGATACCGGACTTAATTGATTTTTTTCATTAATAAAAATATCTCAGGTAATTATGTAGATATTGTTGGGATAATTGTTGGGATATGAACTTAGACCATTCACCCATAATGCTCACATTGAGTGACACGATTATTAGAAAGAAGTGTTATCCAATATTAACCAACAAATGAACAGACTGGGAAAGTTTTAAATCAACCCTTGAAGAAAAAATTGAATTTTCAGTACAATTAAAAACATCTGAACAACTAGATGAGGAAGTAGAGTTGTTTGATGGAAATATACAAAAATCAGCATGGGAAAACACTCCGATTCAAGTATCAAAAGTAAAAGGAAACAACTATCCGAAGGAAATTAAATAGTTAATTAAAGAGAAAAGAAAACTGAGAAGGAGGTGGCAACAAACCAGAGCTCCTCAAGATAAAACGAATCTGAATAATGCAACTCAAAAGCTTAACAGAGAAATTTAAAATATAAAAAATGAATTAATGAGTTCTTACCTGAGAGAATTGACGGATGATAGCAACACTGAATACTTCCTATGGAAATCAACGAAAAGGCTAAACAGACCAGTAATTCTCTACCCATTTAACTGGAAGATGGTAGTTGGGCCAGGAGCAACAAGCAAAAGGCAGAGAGATTTACCACAGATTTAGAAAATATAGTTAAACCACATGAAGACCAAATTAGTGATCAAATATGGATAGAGCCTAATCAGATAGAAGAGACAATCAGACCAACATCACCAAAAGAAGTAGCTGATGAAATAAAACAAAACATAAATCTGAAGAAATCCCAGGATACGATCTAATTACCGGAGAATTACTAAATAACCTGCCTCGCAAAGCCATAGTAAAATTGACCAACCTAATTAATGCTGCTTTTAGATTAAGATATGTCCCAAATTTATGGAAAATAGCTAAGGTAATAATAATACCAAAACCAGGGAAATCACCAACAGAAGTCTCTTCTTACTGGCCAATATCACTCTGAATAGTGATGTCAAAGCTGTTCGAGAAACTCTTGCAAAAAAGAATGAAACCGATAATAGAAGAAAAAAAACTGATTTCAAACCACCAATTTGGCTTCAGAAATAAACACTCTACTATTGATCGAGTACGTAGAATTACTAACATAAGTGAGAAATCGTTAGAGAAAAAGAAAGTCTGGTCTACAATATTTTTAGACGTAGCTAAGGCATTCGATAAAGCATGGCATGAAGGTTTACTGTATAAACTGAAATCCTGTATGCCTAGACAATATTCAGAAATTCTACAGTCATACATATCTGATAGATACTTCAGAATCAAACAAGTAAACGTTTACACAGATTTAAAAGAAATTAAAGCAGGAGTCCCTCAAGGAAGTGTATTAGGTCCGGTCCTCTACTTGTTATACACATGCGACATACCTGAACTATCAAATGATGCTAAAGCCACCTTTGCAGATGATACTGCCATTCTACCAGTAGGTGATACCAGTGAAGAAGCAGCAGAAAAATTACAGTTGTCAAAAGATAAAATCCATAAGTGGACAAAAAAATGAAAAATCAAACTAAACGAATCTAAATCAATTCACGTTAATTTTACAAAAAAAAATCCAAAACATTCCAATTAGATTAAATGATGCCCAAATACCGCACGCATCTACTGCAAAATAATTGGGTATCACACTTGATGCTAAGCTTCGCTGGAAAGCCCATATCAAAAAGAAAAGGAGGAACTAGGTATCCGTTACAAGAAAATACATTGGCTTATGGGAAGAAATTCAGTTTTGTCCACACATAATAAACAACTGATATACAAGCAAATACTAAGACCAATATGGATGTATGGTTGCCAACTCTGGGGCTGTGTTAAAATTAATGTCCAAATCATCCAGAGATTCCACAATAAAGTACTAAGGAACATCGTTGATGCTCCTTGGTACATCAGAAATTTCGACCTCCACAAGGACCTTGAGATGGAAGATGTAAATAAAATTATCAAGATGGCAGGTAGTCATGAACAACGGTTCCATAGACACGTAAACATCGAGGCCATCCAGCTTCTCAATAATACTGGGTTAGAAAGAGGACTCAAACGAACAAAACCATTTGAGTTAGTGTAAAGTGTAATTGGTGTAAAAGCAGAGCATAGTTGTGAATTTGCATGTTAGGTATTAGTGCATAGTTGTTAGATAAAATAAAAGGACGCCATAGGGTAAGCACTTAGAATACATCCTTTAGTAAATTAAGACAGATAAAAATTAATAATTGGTCAGCTTTGACCAGATTACAATGGTATAAACACAGTAGGTGTTTAATATCTTTAATATCTTGTAATATCTTGCCCTTCTGCTGCATACAAACTGCTGAATTGTTCTCTATTCTCTAATCTAAAAACTTACTATCAAAAAAATATAAAAAAGTAGCAATATTTAGAGACTCTTTATCGTCTATGTATTCCCTCAAAAGTATGTACACTGTACATCCTTTGTTTTAGCCTATTAAAAACTATTTAAAAAAGTGAGTTTAATCTCACTGGGAGTATCCATAACCATGATCTGGATTCCATGTTATCTAGGAATTCCTGGTGACGAACTAGCCAACCTACTTGCAAAACAAGCTACGTCTTATAATATGGAGACTGCTAACATACAGCTACATACAGATTTACAGTCGTATTTTAAAAAAATCATCCAAATATTTTGGCAAGATCACAGGAATAAAATCACTTCCAAGCCTTTTGATATCCATCCCATCATAAAAAGTTTGAATTTCTTTCCATGACACGAAAAAACATAAATTCGCCAACTTAGAATCGGTCATACAAAACTAACTCATAAACATTTAATGACTGTGGTAATATTCTATCTGTTAAACATATTCTTGTAGACTGTTCCTGTTTCAACAACAACAGAAAAAAGAGTCTTTTGAGTCGAAACTTACAAAATATTCTCAGCTCGCCAGATCAATTCCAAAACCCTATTAATTTCTTCTGTGAAACCAAGCTTTAACAAGAAATTTAGAAGAAGAAAGGTATTTTAGAATTTAATAATTATTAATTGTACTAATATTTAATGTATTTAATGTATATCTTTATCGATTGTAATGTTACTGTATTTTTTTGTAATGTAATGTAATAAAATTGTACCGTGTATAGCATTTCATAAAAATTCTGACTATGTTTTATAAGAAAAATTTTATTTCAGCACTTTTATTCTATAACCCTTTAGTACTTAATTCTGATCTAATCCTAAAGATCATCGGATAGTGATTTACTACTCTCTTGATATCAAATAAAGTGTACAAATAAATACCAATTGTGCAGTTCTAACAATAAAATGTTTACTGACAATTCCACTCAATATAATTGAAAGAATTTTACCATTTTACCAATATCACGTTTCACTCAAAATTTACTTTGTTTTCCCTTTCTGAAACGCCACGGTTACGGTTTATTGTACTCGCGGTTAAAAGCAAAAGAACTTTATCTCTCTAGAAAGAAAAGAAACTTCCAGGTTACTACAAAATCCGACAAAAGAGATTTTTCGGTTTTTCCTTTCTACAAAATTGATAATTTGATGAAGTTTTTCAAAGATCGTGATTTGGGTCAATGGAAACAATGAAAAGTCATTAAACAGATCACAAATAGCTTTCTTTCGTGAGTTCTCAACTGGAAACTAAAAAGATTTTATAGATATTTGTAACAGTCCCAATATTAAACTGTAAATTCACATATTTTTATTTACTATTTTCTGAAATACCGACTTTATTTATATAAAAAATTTTATTTTTATTGTTGAAATAATTAGTTCCAAATATTAAAAAACTTTTAAAAATAAGTAAATATATACTTCTCTACAGTCACTCATTACATTAAAGAAAAAACAGATCGTGGTATTTGCAGAGTGCCGACGGAAGTGAAAAATGTTTATAGCGCCTTATTGCTTCGTGAATAAATGAAATTTTACGTCTGTTTATTACTGAATTGTTAATATTTTTTATAATAACACACCATATTGAAGTTCCCCAAAATCCCATTGAATATTAGCCTTGTTCCTGTACGCGGGGCTCTACAGGAATCGACCAACGTTCCCCAGCTACTCGTGGGAATAAAAATGAATACTCGCCAACATGCTAGGCAAGCACGGTGTTTAAATGCCAAAAACCCGACCACTGTAAACCAACCCTATTCAATGTGCGTCAAAAAGATAAACCTCAACATCGCCACATATAATGCTCGGTCACTCTCTACCGAAGAAAGATTCGAAGAAATGGAGAAAGAACTCTCAAAAGTGAACTGGGATATTGTAGCTATCAGCGAAGTTAGAAAAAAGGGAGAGAGTCTTACCTGACTCCCATCAGGCCATTTATTTTATTACAAAGGAGAAGAGGAATCGACAGTCGGAGGCGTCGGCTTCTTTATTCACAAAAGAATTGCTAACAGAATTGTGTCAATAAACCAAATCTTAACAAGAGTGGTCTACTTAAACATCAAAATAAACGCCAGATATATCCTAAAGTTCATTCAAGTGTACGCCCCTACTACAAAACATCCAGACGAAGAAGTCCAAATATTCTATGACCAAATATCCTGTGCAATCAAGGAAAATCCTGGCCACTTCCTAATAATAGGTGGTGACTTCAACGCCAAAATAGGACTAAGGAAGACCCCTTTGAAATAATATTGGGAAGTTTTGGAAGCGAAGGCAGAAATGATAGAGGCAAACAACTACTGACTTTCCTTTTGGAAAACAATCTCTATCAAATAAACAGCTTCTTTAAAAAGAACAAACACAGAAGATGGACATAAGAAAGTCCTGATGGACAAACAAGGAACGAAATCGACTATTTCTTAACAAACAAAAAAGAATTATTTAAAGACGTAAATGTGCTAAACCAGTTTAGTACAAGCAGTGATCATAGGTTAGTAAGAGCTAAAATAACGATATCAACCGAAAAAGAAAGACCCAAAATAATAAATAAGAAACAACCAAAGAAATGGACAAAACCAACTAACATTCAGGAGTTCGAAAAATATATTGGTAATTCATTGAAAAATACAACAACAGCAGACATTAATATATTGAACAAACAAATAGTCAACACAATGCAACAGGCTCAAACTAAATATTGTCCGACAAGCAAAAAAGATGAAAAACTGAGTCAACCCACGAAAACCCTTATAGAACTAAGGACAAATGAAACGAGATAACACTACAAGCAAAGAAGCGATTAATCAAATAAATAAGACAATCACAAATGCAATAAGAAAAGACATAAGAAACTACAATGTAGAAAAAACAAAACAGGCATTAGAGCAAAATAAGAATATGATAGTTTTGAAGAGGAGCGTACAAAAGGGGAAAATAGAAATTAACAAACTAAGAAACAGAACTGGAGAAGAAACAACGAACAGAGATGAAATATTAAGAATAGTCGAAGAGTTCTACACAGAGTTATATAGATCAAGAAAAAAAAATAACAATACGGAACCTCCAATTACACTAAAAACTGGGGTATTAAACCAAGGATCAGATTTAATGCCCGATATAACAAAATCGGAAATCAAAGAAGCCCTGAAGAAAATGAAAAATAATTAAACCCCGGGTGAAGATGGAATAGTATCAAAGGCACTAAAAATTAGAGGGGATTAAACAACTTTTCAATATCTGCCTTCACAGCGCCAATATTCCAACAGACTGGAACAACGCTACCATGATTCTATTACACAAAGCAGAAGACAAAGCAAATTTAGAGAATGACAGACCGATTAGCCTCCTCAGCCATATATATAAGTTGTTTACGCGAATACTAGTTAAGAGAATGGAAAGAAAATTCGAGACTTATCAACCAAGGGAACAGGCAGGATTCCGAAAAAGTTACGGAACAAATGACCATCTACAAAGTATAAAAACCCTAATAGAGAAAGCAGTGGAATACAATAAACCTCTAGTTCTAATATTTATCGATTTTCACAAAGCCTTTGACACAGTTGAGCTAAGCAAAAAATTACAGGCGCTTAAAGAATGCAGGCTAGATTATAGATATACTAAATTATTATACAAAATATACCTGCAGGCAACAACCACTGTCAGATTACATACTAACAGTAATCGCATAAAAATAGAACGGGGGGTTAGACAAGGAGACCCAATGTCACCTAAACTTTTTAATATAGTGCTAGAACATGCTTTTAAGAATTTGGATTGGATGACAAAGGGAATAAAAATAGATTGAGAATATCTAAACAACTTAAGTTTCGCCGATGATATACTTATAATAGCTGAAGATCTAGGTATGGCAAGAGAGGTGGTACAGGAACTCGTTGTGGCTACAGAAAGTGTAGGTTTAAATATATATATATATATATATATATATATATATATATATATATATATATATATATATATATAAAGGGGGGTTGAGGTTAATTGGGTATACAGCTGATTGAAAGCCAAGTGTACTCTGTTTATTATATTTCGCCAATTTTCATTGGCATCATCAGATGAGAGCTACAATTATTTAAAACTTTTTATTTTTTTTGAGGTTATTTTTGAGTCTAGGGTCTTAAAATTTTTGGAATTAGATACTTTTTATTGTAGAACAACATGATATTTTAATTTTCAAAAAATTATTTTGCGTTATTTTGACTTTGATACTGCACTCACCGATAAAAATCTAAAAAAGATCATGGAGATAAATTGACACCCTACCAATAATTTGTATATTTTTTGGGGTAGCGTTCGAGACAGTTTTTATTAAACTAATTTTAAAAATTTCAAAAGCGTTTGTTGAGGAGAAATAAAACATGAGTGCAGTAGCGGTTATAGCGGGTACAGTTGTCCAAACCCATTTCCCATGGCCGAACGGACAGCGCTGACAGCAGAAGCGTAGCTGTAGAAAGACGCAAAGAAGATGGCGATTAAAAGTTTAAAATGTATATTTGTTTTTGTATATTTGAGTAAAGGTAAAAAATAAAGGAAATCAAGTGTATCAGTTTTTTATGTACAAGCCATTAAAATAACCAAACTAATTACCGCAACAGCGTTCAAAAATTTGAATTTCTTGCTAAAAATTTTGTAAAAAATACCATGATGTAAACAATGAAATAACCTACGAATTAAATAAAAAAAAATAAGATTCTACGAGAATTTAAACGAAAGATATCGTCAAAAAAACGAAAAAAAAAACACGTTTTAATTTGTTTTGAGGTTATGTCTGGGTCTAGGGGTGTAAAAATTTTTTTAGACACATTTTGATATAGAACAACGTGACATTTTTATTTTTTAAATATCTCTGGTGGCATTTTTCACTATCTTAACCGGCTAGCTAAAAATGATGTACCAGAAAAATCCGACGACTGAAACCAAATATGGAAAGAACTTAAGACTGTATTTCTAAAAGCTGAAGACCATCTTAAATACACGAATCAAAGAGGCAAGAAACCATGGATAACTAATGAAATATTAGAAATGATGAATGTGAGACGACAACACAAGAACAAAGACTGGAATAAATATAAAGAAATACAAAGACTAATAAGAAAAAAGATAGTGGAAGCAAAAGCATAGCATTCTCCATAAGAAAATTAAAGAAATGTGTGGGATCAGAAACGCTAGGCAGTGTGGCACAATAACAAGCACGGATGATGAGTCCTGGCCACAATAGACGAAAAAGCGTTGAATGGCGAACATACATACAAAACCTATTCTCAGACGATAGAACAATAAATATTGATAGACGAACAAACATCGAAAATAACGACTTGTCCATCTTAACATCAGAAATAAAATAAGCCTTAAAAAATATGAAAACCGGAAAAGCCTCTGGACGTGACTACGTTCATAGTGAAATTATATAACTTTTGAAAGAAGACAATTTAGAACTATTATTAAGACTCTTCAACAGTATATACAAGAGTGGTACAATTTCACAAGATTGGTTAACGTCTACGTTTGTGCCTATACCAAAATCAAACTATGCAAAAAAATGTTACGACTTTCGATTAATAAGTCTCATGCCCCATATTCTGAAGTTATTTCTAAAAATTATCCATAACAGAGCCATGTCATGTCACAGAGAATGTCATAAACATCCAAAAAGGAGTTAGACAAGGTTGTATACTATCACCACTATTATTCAACTTGTACTCAGAGGACATCTTTGCACATGCTCTAGATGAAGCACAAGAAGGAAGAAAAGTCAATGGAAAAATCGTGAACAATATCAGGTATGCCAATGATACAGTACTGATTGCTGGCAGTGAGGAAGAACTACAAATTCTGTTAACCAAAGTAGTGCGAGAAGGAGAACTATACGGCCTTAAGGTGAATGTAAAAAAAACCAAAACAATGGTAATTTTAAAAAAACACACACCAGTTATAAACATACTAGTTAACAACAATTTACTTGAACAAGTGAAAAAGTTTAAGTATCTAGGCTGTTGGATACATGAAACCTTAGACCAAGAAGAAGAGGTTAAATGTAGAATAGAACAGGCAAGAAACACCTTCTTAAAGATGGGACAGTTACTCACTACCCGCAGTCTCGATTTGTCCCTACGATACTGCATGATAAAGTGTACTTTATAGTGTACTATTACACGGCGTGGAAGCTTGGACGTTAACAGTCAGCTCTTTACGACGTTTAGAGAGCTTTGAGATGTGGGTATTTCGTCGTATGCTGAAAATTCCATGGACCGACCGCGTTAGAAATGAAGAAGTTTTAAGGCGTATGAATAGAGAACGTGAACTCACAGAAGTTGTCAAGAAGCGTAAAACGTCTTATCTTGGACACATATTTAAATATATCAGGTATAACTTCCTTCAGCTTATTATAGAATGGAGAATAGAAGGCAGACGCGGCCCGGGTAGACGACAAATGATCTGGCTGCGCAACATCAAAGATTGGACAGGATTAGACTTTCAAAGTTTAATAAGGAAAGCCCAAAGTAGGGAAGACTTTGCAGAGGTCATCGCCAACCTTCGCTAAGAAGACGACACCTAAAGAAGAAGAAAGAACCAGCTAGACTCTTTGCTACGTTTTGTAAACCATTGTTTTTAATGCCTATTTTTGTGCAATTTTTTTAATTACGAAGATATACAGACAATAAACCAAAAAATTAAGGTATAAATAAACGGAGTGTAAAATCAGTGTATTGATTACACTGGTCTCGAGTATAATACCTCCTTAATTAAATATTAAAAGGGAAAATGTCAAAGGTATTTAAAGGCATCTGTAATTCAATCTTTAGCCAGAATGCCGCATTCCGCATTCTACCCTTGAAACCCTCTGATAGGATTTCTAAAAAATTTAACAGCTCTTGAGCCCCTATAGCACTCTTATAATTAAACGAACCATGGGGAAGTTATTAATCAGGGACAAACGAACGCTCCCAAGCATTACAAATATATAGAGCTATTCCGAAAACACTCACTGTGTACTTGGGAGTGTACAGCCGGATCCGAAATTCCGAATGAATAATGCAATCGGTTCCTTCACGGTGTCGTATCTGCTTATGAATGCGGTTGCCTATCAGTGGCGGGGATTTTCAAGAAAGTAAGGGTCACATTAAAAAAAAGAATAAAACGATAAATAACTGTTATTTTTAATAGAATCTTTTTTTAAACTCGGCTTCGGAAATATTAATCAATAAATAAAATTATCCCAGTCAGAGAATACTATTATTTCTGTTTGCATATTTGCCTTAAAACTAACGCTAAATGTTTCTATTAACCCTTTAATGGCCAGGACTATTTTTTTTGTTAAAATGTACTTTTAAATAGAAAAATAATTTATTATAATAATAATAATAATATTAATAGCGTTTATTGTCCAACAGAATCCATTTATAGGACAAAATACAATACTAAAGTTAAATGATATATTAATAATTCATAAGTACTAACTAAATAACACATTTTTCGAGTATGTTACCTTAACATAAAGAAATTACTCAATCACCTAGGTAGATCTCAGCCATCCTAGTAAACT